>NC_044556.1:14510259-14810259 GCF_007565055.1 Rhinopithecus roxellana
AACACAAGAGGCCAAGGCTTGAGATAGAGTGGAGGGGGCCGGAGAATACTAGTCAGAAGTTGCTACTAGGGGCCAGGCTCGGTGGCTCACACTTGTAATCCCAGCACTTTGGGAGGCCGGGGAGGGGAGATCACTTGAGGTCAGGAGTTCAAGACCAGTCTGGACAACATGGTGAAACCCTGTCTCTACTAAAAATACATAAAAAATTAGCCAGGTGTGATGGTAAACTCCTATAATCCCAGCTACGAGGGAGGCTGAGGCAGGAGAATCACTTGAACCCAGGAGGTGAGCCAAGATCATGCCATTGTACTCCAGCCTGGGCGACAGAGCAACACTCTAAAAAAAAAAAAAAAAAAAAAAAATGCCATACCCATGCAGGCCCAAGAGGAGAAATCAAGGCAGGCTTCCTGGAGGAGGTGTCATTAGCTCCTGAAAGCAGGTGAGGCTGGGGAAAGCACTCGAAGCAGGTAGGCCCAGGAAGCAGAGGTGTAGAGAGTAGCATTGGGACTCCAAGTACCCCAGGCCACCCCCCAGTCCCTCATGGGTACCTCTGGCTTGGGCGGCTCCTTCTCAGAGCCCTGGAGCTGCTTCTGGTTCCAGCTGAGCCACATCTGGTGCAGCTTCTCCTGGCCTTCCACCAGCTTCTGATCAACGCCTTGCTTGACAGTTTCCATCTGGGGCAGGGGAGAGAGAGGTGAGGGAAGGAGGCTCCCCTGGGAGAGGCGGGATTCCAGAGGGAACCCAGGGAATCCTTCCATCATCTGACTTACATGATGGTCTAGAAAAGAGAAAGGGAGGGAGTAAGGGTTTCCTGGCTACGGTGAGCTCTGGGGCCTTTGGTTTAATCACTGACACCCTCATGCTCTGTGTGGTCAGTGGAAAGAGTGGCCGCGCGTCCCCTGGAGCTCCTCCCATTGCGTCAATTTCTCCTGCGCTTGCGAGGGAGCCTGGACACGTGGCTGGCTTTGGCCAATGGGAGATGAGCAGACGGAACTAGCCAAGGTTTAACAAGTGTTTGTAGGCCGGGCGCGGTGGCTCACGCCTGTAATCCCAGGATTTTGGGAGGCCGAGACGGGCAGATCACGAGGTCAAGAGATCGAGACCATCCTGGCTAACACGGTGAAACCCCGCCTCTACTAAAAATACAAAAAAATTAGCCGGGCGCGGTGGCGGGCGCCTGTAGTCCCAGCTACACGGGAGGCTGAGGCAGGAGAATGGCGTGAACCCGGGAGGCGGAGCTTGCAGTGCGTGGAGATAGCGCCACTGCACTCCAGCCTGGGCGACAGAGCGAGACTCCATCTCAAAAAAAAAAAAAAAAAAAAAAAACAAAGTGCTTGTAGGCCAGCCACGCTGGCTCACGCTTGTAATCCCAGCACCTTGGGAGGTCGAGGTGAGTGGATCACCTGGGCTCAAGAGTTGGAGACCAGCCTGACCAACATGGTGAAACCCCGTCTCTACTAAAAGTACAAAAATTAGCCAGGCGTGGTGGTGCGCATCTATAATCCGTTATTTGGGAGGCTGGCGCACGAGAATCGCTTGAACCTGGGTGGCGGAGGGTGCAGTGAGCCGAGATTGCGCCACTCCACTCCACTCCACCCTGGGTGACAGAGCCACACTCAGTCTCAAAAAAAAAAGTGCTTGTAATGAAATATGATTCAGCCTTCCAAAGGAAGAAAGCAGGCTCACTTCAGTCTCAAAAAAAAAAGTGCTTGTAATGAAATATGATTCAGCCTTCCAAAGGAAGAAAGCAGGCTCACTTCTGCAATCCCAGTGCTTTGGGAGGGCAAGGCGGGAGGATCACAAGCTCAGGAGCTCCAGAACAGCCTGGGCAATACAGTGAGACCTCATTTTTATATATTACATGAAGTTTAAGAGAAAAGAAAAATAAATAAAGAGGAATGATGGCAGACATATGCTCCAAGATGGGTGAACCTTAGAGGCTGCAGTGAGCCATGATCATGCACTCCAGCCTGGGAAACACAGTGAGACCCTGTCTCTAAAAAAAAAAAAAAAAAAAAGGTAATTAAAGGTAAATGAAGCTATCCATTAGTGGGCTCCAATCCATAAAGGGTTGGGCTCCTTAAATTAGGAGATTAGAGCTGGGCACAGTGGCTCATGCCTGTAATCCCAGCACTTTGGGAGGCCGAGGCGGGCAGATCATTTGAGGTCAGGAGTTCAAGACCAGCCCGGCCAACATAGTGAAACCCTGTCTCTACTAAAAATACAAAAATTAGTCAGGCGTGGTGGCAAGTGCCTGTGATTCCGGCTACTCGGGAGGTGGAGGCCCAAGAATCACTTGAACTCGGGAAGTAGAGGTTGCAATGAGCTGAGATCGCACCATTGCACTCCTGCCTGGGCAACAGAGAGTGAGGCTCCGTCTCAAAAAAAAAAAAAAGAGATTAGGACACAGACATACACAGAGGGAAGGGACGACCACATGAAGACACGGAGAGAAGATGGCTGTCTACAAGTCAAGGAGAGAGGCCCCAAAAGGACACGCTCATCTTGGACTTCCAGCCTCCAGAAATGTGAGAAAATAAATATCTGTTGTTTACATTTCCCAGAGAGTGCGATTTTTTTTTTTTTTTTTTTTTGAGATGGACTCTCACTCTGTCGCCAAGGCTGGAGAGCAGTGACATGATCTCGGCTCACTGCAATCTCTGCCGCCCGGGTTCAAGTGATTTTCCTGCCTCAGCCTCCCGAGTAGCTGGGATTACAGGCGCCTGCCATTGTGTCTGGCTAATTTTTGTATTTTTAGTAGAGATAGGGTTTCACCATGTTGGCCAGACTGGTCTTGGACTCCTAACCTCGTGATCCACCCGCCTTGGCCTCCCAAAGTGCTGGGATTACAGGAATGAACCACCGCACCTGACTGCGATTTTTTTTTTTTTTTTTGAGATGGGGTCTTGCTCTGTTGATTAGGCTGGAGTGCAGTGGTACAATCATAGCTCGCTGCAGCCTCCAACATCTGGGCTCAAGCGATTCTCCTGCCTCAGCCTCCCAAGTAGCTGGGATTACAGGCATGCACCACCACACCTGGCTAATTGTTTTAAATTATTTTTTGTAGAAGTGGGGTCTTGCTGTATTGCCCAGGAGTGTCTCAAACCCCTGGACTCACGCGATCCTCCTGCCTTGGGCTCCCAAAGCACTTGAGGGACTCACACAAAGAGGTGTGAGCCGCTGTGCCAGGCCCCAGACAGTGTGGTTTGTGGCAGCAGCCTGAACAAATGAGTGCACAACCAGAGACAGTGCCAGGAGCAAGCGGGAATGGCCCCATCAGACTACAGAGGGGTAAGTCACTGAGCTCTGGGTGGGCGTCTGCAGTGTGGTGAAGGCTGCTGGCTCAGAGCCCCGACCCCCTGGAACCTCACCAGGCTTAGGGCCTGCGACAGCTGCAGCAGAGCCTCCTGTGCCCTCTGCTTGGTGGCTCGAAGCTTGCCCAGCGAGTGCTCATAGGCGCGCTGCCGCAGCCTCTCCGACAGGGAGCCCAGACGCACGAAGTAGCTCTGCTCCTGCCGCTGCTGCTGCATGGACGCGACGTCAAAGCCATCCAGGGATGTGGCGATGCGGGCTGCGAGGAAAAGGAGAAGGGTCTCTGTGAAGACCAGAACACACAGCTGGGCTCGTCCCATGCAGACGGTCCCAGGAATCACACTGTCCCGTTTATTTATTTATTTAGAGACGGAGTTTCGCTCTCTCACCCAGGTGGGAGTGCGGTGGTGTGATCTCAGCTCACTGCAACCTCTGCCTCCCAGGTTCAAGTGATTCTCCTGCTTCAGCCTCCCGAGTAACTGGGATTACAGGTGCCCACCACCACGCCCGGCTAATTTTTTTTGTATTTTTAGTAGAGACGGGGTTTCACCGTGTTAGCCAGGGCGGATCCTGACCTCGTGATCCACCCGTCTCGGCCTCCCAAAGTGCTGGGATTAGAGGCTTGAGCCACTGCGCCCGGCCCAGTTCTACTTATAAACCTCGAAGGCCTGGGAGCAAAGGATTCTGCCTTGGTTTTCCCTATCTGCAAAATGGGGATGAGGGAAATCAAACCTCACAAGAATCAGAGACCTTAGACTAGCAGGAGGGTCTAACGATGGCCCGCAGGCCAGACCTGCCTTGGTCAACCTGTGAATATAGCCCTGCATGTTCGTTATGCAGAAACAACAGCATTCCAGCCTGCAATGGATCGCATACACTATAGAGGTCCCATAAGATTATAACAGTGTCGGCTGGGCGCAGTAGTTCATGCCTGTAATCCCAGCACTTTGGGAGGCCAAGGCGGGCAGATCATTTGAGGCCAGGAGTTCAAGACTAGCCTGGCCAACATGGAACAACCCCATCTCTACTAAAAATACACAAATTAGCCAGGCTTGATGGCACTAGCCTGTAATCCCAGCTACTTGGGAGGCTGAGGCAGGAGAATCATTTGAACCCGGGAGGTGGAGGCTGCAGTGAGCCGAGATCACACCACTGCACTCCAGCCTGGGTGAGAGTGAGACGTCATCTCAAAAAAAAAAAAAGAGAATTAATGACATTTCAGCCAACAACGGACCTCATATACTACAGTGGTCCCATAAGATTATAATACCATATGTACCATATTTTTAATGTACTTTTTTTTTTTTTGAGACGGAGTCTCACTCTGTCACCCAGACTGGAGTGCAGTGGCGGGATCTCAGCTCATCGCAAGCTCCGCCTCCTGGGTTCATGCCATTCTCCTGCCTCAGCGTCTCGTGTAGCTGGGACTACACCTGGCTAATTTTTTTGTATTTTTAGTGGAGACGGGGTTTCACCATGTTCGCCAGGATGGTCTTGATCTCCTGACCTCGTGATCCACCCGCCTCGGCCTCCCAAAGTGCTGGGATTACAGGCGTGAGCCACTGCTCCCGGCCTTTTTCCTATACCTTTTCTTCTTTTTTTTTAGGCAGGGTCTTGATCTTTTGCCCAGGCTAGAGTGCAGTGGCATGATCTCAGCTTACTGCAGGCTCAACCGCCCAGCTTCAAGTTATCCTCCAACCTTGGCCTCCCGAGTAGCTGGGACTGCATGAAGCTGGGACTACGGCAAGACACCCGGCTAATTTTTGTATTTTTTGTAGAAATGGGGTCTCACTATGTTGCCCAGGCTGGTCTTGAACTCCTGGACTCAAGTAATCTGTTCACCTCCACCTCCCAAAGTGCTAGGTTTACAGGTGTGAGCCATTGCACCTGGCTTCCTGTACCTTTTCTATGTTTAGATCTGTTTGTTTTGTTGGTTTTTATTTTTTGAAGTACAGTCTTGCTCTGTTGCCCAGGCTGGAGTGCAGCGATGCGCTCATAGCTCACTGTAGCCTTGAACTCCCAGGCTCAAGTGATCCTTAGGCTCTCAAATAGCAACTGGGACTACAGGCGTGCACTAGCACACCCAGGTAATTTTTACATTTTTTGTAGAGACAGGGTCTCACTATGTTGTCCAGGCTGGTCAGGAACTCCTGGGCTTAACTGATCCTCCCACCTCAGCTTCCAAAGTGCTGGGATGACAGGTATGAGCCACCGTGCCCGGCCTCATCCCATGTTCGTAGGTTCATACATATGTATGCATGTATTTATTTATTTATTTTTGAGACAGAGTCTCGCTCTGTTGCCCAGGCTGGAGTGCAGTGGCATGATCTCGGCTCACTGCAACCTCCGCCTCCCGGGTTCAAGTGATTCTCCTGCCTCAGCCTCCTGAGTGGCTGGGATTACAGGCACACGCCACCATGCTTGGCTAGTTTTTGTATTTTTAGTAGAGACAGGGTTTCACCATGTTGGCCAGGCTAGTCTTGAACTCCTGACCTCGTGATCCAGCTGCTTCAGCCTCTGAAAGTGCTGGGATTACAGGCATGAGTCACCACGCCCGGCCTTTATTTCTTTTTTTGAGACGGAGTTTTGCTTTTGCTGCCCAGGCTGGAGTGCAGTGGCACAGTCTCGGCTCACCACAAGCTCTGCCTCCCGGGTTCAAGCGATTCTCTTGCCTCAGCCTCCTGAGTTAGCTGGGATTACAGGCATGCGCCACCACGCCCAACTAATTTTGTATTTTTAGTAGAGATGGGGTTTCTCTATGTTGGTCAGGCTGGTCTCGAACTCCGGACCTCAGGTGATCCGCCTGCCTCAGCCTCCCACTCCCAAAGTACTGGGATTACAGCTGTGAGCCACTGCGCCTGGCTGCATGTATTTATTTAATCCTTCTGTACCCACGCTTTTTTTTTTTTTTTTTTTTTTTTGAGACAGAGTCTCACTGTGCCGCCCAGGCTGGAGTGCAGTGGCCCAATCTCGGCTCCCTGCAACCTCTGCCTACTGAGTAGCTGGGATTACAGATGCCCGCCACCGTGCCTGGCTAATTTTTGTATTTTTAGTAGAGACTGGGTTTCACCATGTTGGCCAGGCTGGTCTCAAACTCTTGACTTCAAGTGATCTGCCCACCTTGGCCCACCAAAGTGCTGGGATTACAGGCGTGAGCCACCGCGCCCTGCCTATATCCTAAGCTTCTTATTTGGAAAAATCCCAATCCTGGCACTTTGGGGTGCTAAGGCAGTAGGATCACTCCAGCTGAGGAGTTCTAGATCAGCCGGGATGACAGAGGGAGGCCCCGTCTTTACAAAAAATTAAATAAACAAAAATTAGTTGGGCATGATGTTGTGTGCTTGTAGTCCCAGCTACTCGGGAGGCTGAGGTGGGAGGCTCGCCTGAACCCAGGAGTTTGAGGCTGCATTGAGCTATGATCGCACCATTGCACTCCAGACTGGGCAACAGAGTGAGACTCTATCTCTAAAACAAACAAAAAGGGGTTGGGTACAGTGGCTCATGCCTGTAATCCCAGCACTTTGGAAGGCCGAGGTGGGTGGATCACAAGGTCAGGAGTTCGAGACCAGCCTGGCCAACATAGTGAAATCCCATCTCTACTAAAAATACAAAAAATTAGCCAGGCACGGTGGCTCACGCCAGTAATCCCAACACTTTGGGAGGCTAACACGGGCAGATCACGAGGTCAGGAGATTGAGACCATCCTGGCTAACACGGTGAAACCCTGTCTCCCGTCTCTACTAAAAATACAAAAAATTAGCTGGGCATGGTGGCGGGCGCCTGTAGTCCCAGCTACTTGGGAGGCTGAGGCAGGAGAATGGCGTGAACCCAGGAGGCGGAGCTCACAGTGAGCCGAGAGTGCGTCACTGCACTTCAGCCTGGGCAACAGAGAGAGACTCCATCTCAAAAAAAATGAAATAAAAAAATAAAAATAAAATAAAATAAAAATAAATTAAAAAAAAATAAAAATACAAAAAATTAGCCAAGTGTGGTGGCGGGCACCTGTAATCCCTGCTACTCAGGAGGATGAGGCAGGAAACTCGCTTGAACCCGGGAGGCAGAGGTTGCAGTGAGCAACCTTTGCAAAGATCACGCCATTGCACTCCAGCCTAGGTGACAGAACGAGGCTCTGTCTCTAAATAAATAAATAATAAATAAAGAAGAATATCAAATAAACAGTGCAGGGAGTGTAAATCTATGACCGAGGTGACTGGAGCGGGATGTCTGGCCTGGCAGGAACACCAGGGTTCAGTGAGATCTCAAGTTTAGTCACATATTTATGCAGGAACGGAGTGAGCGAAGGGGGAAGAGGAGGAGGGCGGGGAGAGGACAGGGCAGGTTGTGCAGGACCTTGTGGGCTGGCTGTGACGAGGACTTGGGCCTTGACCCCAAGGGAGGTGGGGTCCATGGAGGGCTGTGGGCAGAGGAGGGATGTGGGCAGAGGAGGGATGTGGGCAGAGGAGGAATGGGCTATGATTCAGATGCTCACAGACGCCCTCTGGTGGCTGCTGTGGGGAGGAGACTGTGGAGGGTGAGGGTGGGAGCTGGTGAGCAGGACAGAGAGGGGACTGCATTTGTGATGAGATTCCAAGATGCTGAGGAGAGGTGGCAGGGATGAGGTGGCAGTGAGGGACAGACCCTAGGAAGCCGACAGCGGCTTCCAGTTAGGGGGCCCGGGGAGGGGTCTCAGAGCAGCCGGCTGGCCACACTCACCCAGCTCGGCGTCCGTAAGGGGCAGGTGGTTGTCCACCCACTCCTCCGACTTCCCCAGCACCGTGTCGACCCCACTCAGCACCATCTGGCCCACGCGGGAACCCATGACGGACTGGACCCCGCCAGTCACGACAGACTTCGTCTTGTCCACGCCGCTCTGTACAGCACCGCGGGTCGCGTCCACGGCCTCCGATACTCGTGTGGCCACCGTGTCCTTGGCGCTAGACACCATCTCTCGGGCCCCTGACACCTTGGACGACACAAGCTCCTTGGTGTCCGCCAGGACCTAGGAGAGGCAACAGCATCAGCATCTCTGCCTTCCCTCCATACCTGGGCACCCCTCCCCTACACCCCAACTTCCAGGGAGACTGAGGCAG
Source organism: Rhinopithecus roxellana (assembly GCF_007565055.1). Taxonomy (NCBI): domain Eukaryota; kingdom Metazoa; phylum Chordata; class Mammalia; order Primates; family Cercopithecidae; genus Rhinopithecus; species Rhinopithecus roxellana. Next base: position 14,518,662 of record NC_044556.1, read on the forward strand.
GGAGCGCCATCCCCTAGGTGACCCCAGCATCGCTGCCTTCCCTCCATACCTGGGTACCCCTCCCCTACACCCCAACTTCTAGGGAGACTGAGGCAGGGAGTGCCATCCCCTAGGTGACCCCAGCATCGCTGCCTTCCCTCCATATCTGGGCACCCCTCCCCTACACCCCAACTTCCAGGGAGACGGAGGCAGGGAGCGCCATCCCCTAGGTGACCCCAGCATCGCTGCCTTTCCTCCATACCTGGGCACCCCTCCCCTACACCCCAACTTCCAGGGAGACGGAGGCAGGGAGCGCCATCCCCTAGGTGACCCCAGCATCGCTGCCTTCCCTCCGGGAGATACCTGGGCACCCCTCTCCTGCACCCGAACTTCCAGGGAGACGGAGGCGGTGAATGGATCCCCGGGGGACTCCAGCATTTCTGCCTTCCCTCCATACCTGGGAACCCCTCTCCTGCGCCCCAACTTACAGGAAGACCGAGGCAGGGAGTGCCATCCACCGGGTGACCCCAGCATCTCCGTCTTCCCTCTGTACCTGTGCACCCCTCCCCTGCACCCCAACTTCCAGGGAGACTGAGGCAGGCAGTGCCATCCCCCGGGTGACCCCAAGTCTGGAATCATGGGCATGACCTCATACTCTGCAGCCAGACTACCTAAGCTCCGTCCCTAGCTTGCTACTTCTCAGCTGTGTGGCTTCAGGCAAGTCACTTTACCTCTCTGTGCCTCGTTTCTTTCCTTCCTCTTCCCTTCCCTTCCCTTCCTTCTTCCCGTCCCTTCCCCTCCCTTCCTTCTTTGGAGACAGGGTCTTGCCCTGTTGCCCAGGCTGGAGTGCAGTGACACCATCTCGGATCACTGCAACCTCTGTCTCCTGGGTTCAAGCAGTTCTCCTGCCTCAGCCTCCCAAGTAGCTGTGATTACAGGCATCTGCCACCACGCCTGGCTAATATTGTGTTTTTTGTTTGTTGTTGTTGTTGTTGTTGTTGTTGAGATGGAGTCTCACTCTTGTTGCCCAGGCTGGAGTGCAATGGCATGATCTCAGCTCACTGCAACATCTGCCTCCCGGGTTCAAGCGATTCTCCTGCCTCAGCCTCCCGAGTAGCTGGGATTATAGGCATGGGCCCACACCTGGCTCATTTTGTATTTTTAGTAGAGATGGGGTTTCTCCATGTTGGTCAGGCTGGTCTCGAACTCCCGACCTCAGGTGATCTGCCCACCTTGGCCTCCCAAAGTGCTGGGATTACAGACATGAGCCACTGCACCCTGCCTGTTTTTGTTTTTTTTGTTTTGTTTTGTTTTTTGAGATGGAGTCTCTCTCTCTTGCCCAGGCTGGAGAGCAGTGGCGCAATCTCGGCTCACTGCAAGTTCCGCCTCCCAGTGATTCATGCCATTCTCCTGCCTCAGCCTCCCGAGTAGCTGGGACTACGGGCACTCGCCACCACACCCAACTAATTTTTTGTATTTTTAGTGGAGATGGGGTTTCACCATGTTAGCCAGGATGGTCTTGATCTCCTGACCTCGTGATCCGCCCACCTTGGTCTCCCAAAGTGCTGCGATGTGAGCCATCATGAGCCACTGTGCCTGGCTTTTTTTTTTTTTTGACAGAGTTTTTGCTCTCGTTGCCCAGGCTAAAGTGCAATGGCACGATCTTGTTGCTCACCGCAACCTCCACCTCCTGGGTTCAAGTGATTCTCCTGCCTCAGCCTCCCCAGCAGCTGGGACTACAGGCGCCCACCGCCATGCCTGGCTAATTTTTTGTGTTTTTAGTAGAGACAGGGTTCACTGTGTTAGCCAGAATGGTCTCGATCTCCTGACCTCGTGATCTGCCCGCCTCAGCCTCCCAGAGTGCTGGGATTACAGGCGTTTGAGCCACCACCGCCGACGAGTCAGGTTTTAACAGCAGCACTACACTCACTGAACATGCACGTTCTCACACTGGCCCGGATTAAAGTCTAGCTCTGACAACACCAGCGTTCCCCAGAACCTGGGGAAAGTTACCTCTTTGCAAAGGGGGAAAATCTCACAGGGCCCAGAATTGAGAGGATATTGTGCCTCTCAAAAAGTCAAGAGCTCACAGCAGGCCAGGCATGGTGGCTCGTGCCTGTCATCCCAGCACTTTGGGAGGCCAAGGTGGGAAGATCGCTTGGGCCCAGAAGTGTGAGACCAGCCTGGGCAACACAGTAAGACCTCACCTCTACAAAGAATACAAAAATTGGCCAGGCACGGTGACTCACACTATAATCCCAGCACTTTGGGAGGCTGAGGCAGCTGGATCACCTGAGGTCAGGAGTTCGAGACCAGACTGGCCAATATGGAGAAACTCCTTTCTATTAAAAATACAAAAATTTGCTGGGCATGGTGGTGGGCACCTGTAATCCTAGCTACTTGGGAGGCTGAGGCAGGAGGATCACTTGAACCCAGGAGGCAGAGGTTCCAGTGGGCTGAGATCACGCCACTGCATTCCAGCCTGGGCAACAGAGCAAGACTCCATCTCAAAAAAAAAAAAAAAAGAAAAAGAAGAAAGCTCCCAGCTGCTGCTCCGTTCAACGACCTTGAAGAATTCATCCTGAGGTTATCCCTTCTATAAACACAAGGACTGTTGGCCTCCCACGGTATCAGTGGGAGAGAAAGGGAATGCAAGGGCTTGGCCCTACGATGGGGGCGATCCTGGCTGACGTTTCCCCATCTTCCTGTGAGCTCAGCAGTTTCCATGCCCCCTCAGCCAAGCCCACTACTGGCCTTTGCTGATAAGGTACAGGCATGGCTGGGCACAGTGGCTCACAACTGTAACCGCAGCACTTTGGGAAGCCAAGGCAGGCGGGAGGATTGCTTGAGCCCAGGAGTTTGTTTTTTGTTTTGTTTCTGAGACAGAAATCTCACTCTGTTGTCCTGATCTCGTGATCCAACCGCCTCAGCCTCCCAAAGTGCTGGGATTATAGGATGAGCCACTATGCCCGGCTAGCCCAGGAGTTAGAGACCAGCCTGGGCAATACAGCAAGGCCCCATCCCTACAAAAAAATTAAAAAATTAGCCGGGTCTGGTGGTGCACACCTGTAGTCCCAGCTTCTCAGGAAGCTGAGAGCTGGGAGGATTGCCTAAGTCTAGGAGGTCGAGGCTGTAGTGAGCTGAGATCATGCCACCGCACTCTAGCCTGGGCAACTGAGCAAGACCTTGTCTCAAAAAAAAAAAAAAAAAGGTGCAAGTTGACACCCACTCTGCTGTTTCCCAGCTAAGGCCATTTCTGCATAAATGAGAGGAAAGAAGTATGACCATGATGGGACAGCAGAGCCCCCCGGCATACAGTAGGCACTCAATATCGAGTGGATGAATGAGCTGTCTGTCCCTGCAGGCGGTCTCAGGGAAAGTCCAAGGATGCTGGGATGCGGGCTGGCTTGTCCTGCCTCCAACCCAGGGAGCACCTATTTCTGACGCTAGAGACCCAGACACAAGCAGGTGGTGCCTGAGGGTGACCTTCTGTAACCACTGGGCCGAAGCGGACATGGAGCCCCTGAATACTTAATAAGCATCTACCTGCTGGCTGTAGTGGCTCACCCCTGTAATCCCAGCACCTTGGGAGGCTGAGGCGGCCGCATCACCTGAGGTCAGGAGTTCAAGACCAGCCTGACCAACATGGAGAAACCCCATCTCTACTAAAAATACAAAATTACCCAGGCATGGTGGTGCATGTCTGTAATCCCAGCTACTCGGGAGGCTGAGGCAGGAGAATCGCTTGAACCCGAGAGGCAGAGGTTGCAGTGAGCTGAGATCATACCATTGCACTCCAGCCTGGGCAACAAGAGCGAAACTCTATCTCAACACACTAAAAAAAAATAAGCATCTACCCTGTGCCAGGCTGCCCGCTGAGCACTGGACACAGACACAAAGCAGGCGGCCTGTGCTCTGGTCCCAGCTAGGGACACAAACAATAACTGATTAAGCTTCACACTTATCTGAAGAAGGGTGTTTTGTTTTTTGGTTTTTTTTTTTTTTTTGAGAAACAGCCTTGCTCTGTTGCCCAGGCTGGAGCACGGTGGCGTGATCTCGGCTCACTGCAACCTCTGCCTCCCGGGTTCAGGTGATTCTCCTGCTTCAGCCTCCCAAGTAGCTGGGATTATAGGCACTCACCACCACACCTGGCTAATTTTTGTATTTTTAGTAGACACGGGGTTTTGCCATGTTGGCCAGGTTGGTCTCGAACTCCTGACCTCAAGTGATCTGCCCACTTCAGCTTCCCGAAGGGCTGGGACTAAGGTGTGAGCCACCGTGCCTGGCTGTGCCTCATTTCTTCATCCCAGGCTGTTATAGGTCGAATTATGGTCCCCTCAACCCCAAATTCATATGCTGAAGTCCTGATACCCAGGGGTAAGAATGTGACTGTATTTAGAGACAGAGTCTTTTTTTTTTTTTTTTTTTTTTTTTTTTTGATACGGAGTCTTGCTCTGTCGCCCAGGCTGGAGTGCAGTGGCGCGATCTCCACTCACTGCAAGCTCCGCCTCCTGGGTTCACGCCATTCTCCTGCCTCAGCCTCCCGTGTAGCTGGGACTACAGGCGCCCGCCACCGTGCCCGGCTAGTTTTTTTGTATTTTTAGTAGAGGCAGGGTTTCACCGGGTTAGCCAGGATAGTCTCGATCTCCTGACCTTGTGATCCACCCGTCTCGGCCTCCCAAAGTGCTGGGATTACAGGTGTGAGCCACCGCGCCCGGCCGAGACAGAGTCTTTAAAAAGCGGTGATTAAGGGAAACTGAGGTAGGGCACAGTGGCGCACTCCTATAATTCTAGCACTTTGTGGGGCTGAGGCGGGAGGATTGCTTGAGCCCAAGAGTTGGAGACCAGCCTGGGCAATATGGCGAGACTCCGTCTTGACAAAAAGTACAAAAATTAGCCAGGCATAGTGGATGCACCTATAGTCCCAGCTACTCAGGAGGCTAAGGCGGGAGGATCTGTTGAGCCCACGAGTTTGAGAACAGCCTGGGCAACAGGGTGAAAACACATCTCTACAAAAAATTAAACATAGCCAGGCATGGTGGTGCGTGTCTGTGGTCCCAGCTACTTGGGAGGCTGAGATGGGAGGATCGCCTGAGCTCAGGAGTTCAAAGCTGCACTCCACCCTGGGTGACAGAGCGAGAATCTGTCTCAAAAAAAAAAATTTTTTTTTTTAAATGTTAAGAGCCAACATTTGACACAAGCCATGTGAGGTTCTAGGCCTTCAGGTGTTAACTCCAGGTCAGCATCACCATTCTGTAGAAAAGAAAGTGGGCCCAGGCTGGGCATGGTGGCTCATGTCTGTAATCTCAAGACTTTGGGAGGCCAAGGTAGGTGGATCACCTGAGGTCAGGAGTTCGAGACCAGCCTGACCAACATGGTGAAACCCCATCTCTAGAAAAAATACAAAAATTGGCCAGGTGTGGTGGCGGGCGCCTGTAATCCCAGCCACTCAGGAGGCTGAGGTGGGAGAATCGCTTGAACCCGGGAGGCAGAGGTTGCAGTGAGCTGAGACCGCACCAGTGTACTCCAGCCTGGGCAACAAGAGTGAAACTCCATCTCAAAAATAAAAAAGGCCGGGCACGGTGGCTCAAGCCTGTAATCCCAGCACTTTGGGAGGCCGAGACAGGCGGATCACGAGGTCAGGAGATCGAGGCCATCCTGGCTAACACGGTGAAACCCCGTCTCTACTAAAAAACACAAAAAACTAGCTGGGCGAGGTGGCGGGCGCCTGTAGTCCCAGCTACTCCGGAGGCTGAGGCAGGAGAATGGCGTGAACCCGGAGGCAGAGCTTGCAGTGAGCTGAGATCCGGCCACTGCACTCCAGCCCCGGGCGACAGAGCGAGACTCCGTCTCAAAAAAAAATAAATAAATAAAAAATAAAAAAATAAATAAATAAATAAATAAAAAAGAAAGTGAGGCCCACAGAGGCAAAGTAACTTGTGTGAGGGCCACCCAGCTGCTGAAGGGCAGGACACAGTTTGGAGCACGGTATTTTTTTGTTTTGTTTTTTTTGAGACAGAGTCTCGCTCTGTCACCCAGGCTGGAGTGTGGTGGCGCAATCTTGGCTCACTGCAACCTCTGCCTCCCGGGTTCAAGCAATTCTCTTGCCTCAGCCTCTGGAGTAACTAGGACTACAGGCACCTGACACCATGCCCAGCTAATTTTTTTTTTTTTTTTTTTTTTTTTGTAGTTTTAGTAGAGATGGGGTTTCACTGTGTTTTCCAGGATGGTCTCTATCTCCTGACCTTGTGATCCGCCCACTTTGGCCTCCCAAAGTACTGGGATTATAGGCATGCTCACCGCACCTGGCCAGAACATGGTGTTTTGTTTTTGTTTTTGTTTTTTTTGAGACAGAGGTTCACTCTTGTTGCCCAGGCTAGAGTGCAATGGCGCGATCTTGGATCACCGTAACCTCTGCCTCCGGATTCAAGCGATTCTCCTGCCTCAGCCTCCCAAGTAGCTGGGATTACAGGCACCCACCACCACGCCTGGCTAATTTTTGTATTTTTAGTAGGGATAGGGTTTCTCCATGTTGGTCAGGCTCGAACTCCCAACCTCAGGTGATTCGCCCGCCTTGGCCTCCCAAAGTGGTGGGATTACAGGCATGAGCCACCGCGCCCGGCCAGGAACATGATGTTTCGATGTTTTGACTTTCCTGCCTCCAACCTTTTCTGACTAATAAAACAGTTATCGGTATGTCAACATTCTGTGTAAAGGGCCACATAACTAAGACTTTCAGTACTGTGGGTCACAGTCTGTGTCACGACTACTCAACGTTGCCATTGTAGGGTGAAAGCAGTCATAGACAACATGTAAATAAATGGGCATGGCTGTGTGCCAATAAAACTTTATTATAGAAACAAGTAGGCCGGGCACTGTGGCTCATTCCTGTGATCCCAGCACTTTGGGACGCCGAGGTGGGTGGATGACCTGAGGTCAGGAGTTCAAGACCAGCCTGGCCAACATGGTGAAACTCCATCTCTATTAAAAAGACAAAAACTAGCTGGGCGTGGTGGCAGGCACCTGTAATCTGGCTGGCTTTGCAATTATCCCTCCAGCTGCCCTGTGGGGAGTGGATTCGGGGTGGGGATGGGAACCGATAGGAGAGGGAGCAGGGAGGATGCCATCAAGCCTGTCTAGTTAAGCTGGGACTAGCGCACTCCATACCCAGGTAGGTCCCCGTCTCGGCAGAGCCCCAGAAGGCGGACATCGTTACCTTCTCCGTGGGCTGCTGCAGGATGGGGAGGTTCTCCTCCAACTTGTCCAGCCCCCTGTGGGCGTATTCGCTGGCTGATGCAACTGCCAAAAGAAATTAAGTAAGACGCAAATTTGACTGGTTGACGGTCATCTCGTAATTGTTCGGGGGACAGCACCAAGAGCTGGGTAGACCCCCCTACTCCCCACCCAGGGATACTGCCAGGAGGGGGATTCAGTGCCCCGTGGGACTTCACCCACTCTGGGGCTCCAGCTTGGAGAGGATTGGCTGAGCCCCGCTGACAGCGGCCGCCGTGAGGGACCTCACTCCCTTCTCTGCCGCGTCGCAGACGGTCTTGACATGAGGGTAGCTCTCCTTGGTGGAGGCATAGGCTGCGGACACCATATCACAGGTAGAGCTGATGAGAGGCATGCTGGCCACGCGGTCCACCACACTGGGCTACGGGAGAGAAGTGGCTCAGGCAAACTGGGCGGGGGAGGATGGGGGGCTCATCTGGAAACTCAGGGTGCCCTGCAGTTTTGCTGTCACTCCTGGCCAGTGAAACGGCGCAGTTTACCCACACTTTACGTCCAGGCGGTTGCACAAGTGAGGAACCTTGGGGTTTTGCCACATGCTTCCTTTTTTTTTTTTTGAAACGGAGTCTTGCACTGTTACCCGGGCTGGAGTGTACTGGCGCGATCTCGGCTCACTGCAACCTGCCCCTCCCGGGTTCAAGCGATTCTCCTGCCTCGTCCTCCTGAGTAGCTGGGATTACAGGCGCCACCACGCCCAGCTAATTTTTTTGTATTTTTAGTAGAGACGGGGTTTCACCATGTTGGCCAGGCTGGCCTTTTTTTTTTTTTTTTTTTTTTTTGAGACGGAGTCTCGCTCTGTCGCCCAGGCTGGAGTGCAGTGGCTGGATCTCGGCTCACTGCAAGTTCCGCCTCCCGGGTTTACGCCATTCTCCTGCCTCAGCCTCCCGAGTATCTGGGACTACAGACGCCCACCACATCGCCCGGCTAGTTTTTTGTATTTTTTAGTAGAGACGGGGTTTCACCGTGTTAGCCAGGATGGTCTCGATCTCCTGACCTCGTGATCCGCCCGTCTCGGCCTCCCAAAGTGCTGGGATTACAGGCTTGAGCCACCGCGCCCGGCGGCCAGGCTGGTCTTGAACTCCTGACCTCATGATTCGTCCACCTCAGCCTCTCAAAGTGCTGGGATGACAGGCGTGAGCCACTGCGCTCAGCCCGCGTGCTTCCTTTAACACAGTCTAGTTATGTGAGCCTGCACTTTATTCCAGCGATATGCCAGGTGGTGTTAAGGGACAAGAGTCCCATTCTCATGGCAGTTAGGGTCTAAACTGGGGCTGCAGACTATATAGCCCATGGGTCACATCCAGCGCACCACTTGATTTTTTAATTTTAATTATCTTTGGGGCCAGGTGCGGTGGCTCACGCCTGTAATCCAAGCACTTTGGGAGATCGAGGCGGGCTGGTCACTTCGGGTCACGAGTTCGAGACTAGCCCGGCCAACATGGTGAAACTCCGTCTCTATTAGAAATACAAAAATTAGCCTGGTGTGGTGGCGCATGCCTGTTACCCCAGCTACTCGGGAGGCTGAGGCAAGAGAATTGTTTGAATCCGGGAGGCGGAGGTTGCAGTGAGCCGAGATGTCACCAGTGCACTCCAGGCTGGGAGACAGAGCAAGACTCCATCTCAAAAACTATATATATAAAATAAAATAACCTGAGGATGAGAGATCTGGAATAGAAACTAGCTTCCTAGGAGGTCCCTGAGAGAAACTTCAGAGGTGAGGAAGATTTGGCTTAGAGGTTGTGGAGGGCAGGTAGTTTCAGACAGAACCCTGACCCCTCAGGCCCTCCAAGGGCCTTTGAGATTCCCCCCGCCCAACTGGGGACACCAGTGAGTGGTCTGTACCCCACCGAGGAATAAATCTCTCTGGCTCCGTGGGCTGCCGGCATATCCCTGGCTCCCTGCCAGGGCACCCTGGTGTGGGAAGCCTTGTTGCACAGGAATCACAGGGTCGGGGCAGTCCCTGGTCCTGGCCCTTCCTCACCTGCTGTACCGGTTCTTCCGCTGTCACCTGGGTGCTGCCATCAGCCTCTGCCCCGTTGGCAGACATGGTCTCTGCAACAGACACTGTGGAGAGAGGAACAGTCAGGTACAGCCTGCCTGGCCCCACCTTCCAGGAAAAAGTCCAGGCCCACGCTGCAGCTGGAAGACAGGATTCATACCTGCCCACGACTTACAGCCATGCCTTTCAGTCCTTAGCAGGCACAAAAGTGACCTCTGGACTTTGTTCAACAGCAAGTGCTGATTCTAAAGCTTCAGGATGGGGCTCACCTGGCCCCCCATTTCTTTTTTCTTTCTTTCTTTTCTTTGGAGACAGTCTCACTCTGTCGCCCATGGTGGAGCGCAGTAGGGCAATCTGGGCTCACTGCAACCTCCGCCTCCTGGTTTCAAGCCATTCTCCTGCCTCAGCCTCCCGAGTAGCTGGGACTACAGGCGCCCACCACCATGCCTGGCTAATTTTTGTATTTTTAGTAGAGACGGGGTTTCACCATATTGGCCTGGCTGGTCTCGAACTCCTGACCTCGTATTCCACCCACCCTGACCTCCCAAAGTGCTGGGATTACAGGTGTGAGCCACCACACCCGACCCTTTCTTTTTTTTTTTCATTAAAGACAGGGTCTTTTTCTGTCACCCAGGCTGGAGTGCAGTGGTGCAATCACAGCTCACTGCAGCCTCCAACTCCTGGCCTTAAGGGATCCTCCTGCCTCAGCCTCCCAAGTAACTAGGACTATAGGCACACACCACACCTAGTTAATTTTTTCTTTTTGGGTAGAGATGGTATCTTTTTTTTTTTTTTTTTTCTGAGACAGAGTCTTGCTGTGTTACCAGGCTGCAGTGCAGTAGCACGATCCCAGCTCATTGCAACCTCCACCTCCCAGGTTCAAGCAATTCCCCTGCCTCAGCCTCCTGAGTAGCTGGGACTACAGGTGCCCACCACCACACCTGGCCAATTTTTTGTATTTTTTAGTAGAGATGGGGTTTCACCATATTAGCCAGGATGGTCTCGATCTCCCGACCTCGTGATCCACCCGTCTCGGCCTCCCAAAGTGCTGGGATTACGGGCATGAGCCATTGTGCCCGGCCGATGGTATCTTGCTATGTTGCCCAGGATGGTCTCGAATTCCTGGTCTCAAACAATCCTCTTGCTTCGGACTCCCAAAGTGCTGGGATGACAGGCGTGAGCCACTGTGCCCGGCCCTGCCCCTGCATTTCTAAAAGGCTCCCAGGTGGTGTTGATACAGCTGGTCCCTGGGATACACGTCGGGAAGCAAGGCTTGGGAACAGTCCCTTCCAGGGCTCACCTGTACTCCAGGAAGCCAGGTATGACCTAAAACCTCTGTAGAGGACAATTTGCCAATAGCTGTCAAGTTCCAAGAGCCATCTTCCCCTTGACCCAGAAACCTCACTTCGGGGAAGATCTCACACCTGTGTTTCTGCACGGGCAGAGCTGTGTGGACTTACTGGCCACAACATGACACTGGAAACAACCTGGATGCCGAGCGAAAGGAGAATAAGAAAACAACAAATGTGGCCAGACACAGCGGCTTGCGCCTGGAATCCCAGCACTTTGGGAGGCCAAGGTGGGCGGATCACCTGAGGTCAGGAGTTCGAGACCAGCCTGACCAACATGGTGAAACCCTGTCTCTGCTAAAAATATAAACATTAGCCAGGCGTGGTGGTGGGCACCTGTACTCCCAGCTACTCAGGAGGGTGAGTTAGGAGAATTGCTTGAACCCGGGAGGCGGAGATTGCAGTGAGCTGAGATCGTGCCACTGTACTCTGGCCTGGGCAACAGAGTGAGACTCCGTTTCAAAAAACAAAAACAAAAACAGAAACAAGTGTATCCCAATGCAGTGGCTAAAGAATGAGATTTAAAGGCCGGACATGGTGGCTCATGCCTGTAATCCCAGCACTTTGGGAGGCTGAGGCAGGTGGATCACCTGAGGTGAGGCGTTCAAGACCAGCCTGACCAACATGGAGAAATCCCATCTCTACTAAAAATACAAAATTAGACAGGTGTGGTGGCGAATGCCTGTAATCCCAGCTACTCGGGAGGCTGAGGCAGAAGAATTGCTTGAATCTGGGAAGCGGAGGGTGCAGTGAGCCAAGATTGCACCACTGCACTCCAGCGTGGGCAACAAGAGTGAAACTCTGTCTCAAAAAAAAAAAAAAGAAAAAAGAATGAGATTTAAATGTAACTGACATGGGCTGGATGTGGTTGCTCACACCTGTAATCCCAGCACTTTGGTAGGCCGACGTGGGAGGATCACCTGAGGTCAGGAGGTGGAGACCAGCCTGGCCAACATGGCGAAACCCTGTCTCTACTAAAAATACAAAAACTAGCCAGGTGTGGTGGTGCACACCTCCATGTTTAGTTATCCCAGCTACTCAGGAGGCTGAGGCAGGAGAATCGCTTGAACCCAGGAGGTGGAGGTTGCAGTGACCTGATATCTCACCAGTGCACTCCAGCCTGGGTGACAGAGCAAGACTCTATCTCAAAAAAAAAAAGAAAGAAAGAAAGAAAGAAAACAAAAGACAAAAGACTAAATGTAACGGACATGATATGGACAAAGATCTAGTCAAGGGATAAAATGTGTTAAATAGGGCAAACTTTTTTTTTCTTTTTTGAGACGGATTTCCGCTCTGTCACACAGGCTGCAGTGTAGTGGTGCGATCTCGGCTCACTGCAACCTCTGCCTCCTATGCTCAAGAGATTCTCCCACCTTGATCCTGTAAGTAGCTGGGACTACAGGCACGCACCATCACACCTGGCTAGTGTGTGTGTGTGTGTGTGTGTGTGTGTGTGTGTGTGTGTTTTGACAGGGAGTCTTGCTCTGTCGCCCAGGTTGGAGTGCAGTGGCGTGATTTCAGCTCACTGCAACCTCCACCTCCCACGTTCAAGCGATTCTCCTGCCCCAGCCTCCCGAGTAGCTGGGATTACAGGCATGCACCACCGCGTCCGGCTAATTTTTTGTAGTTTTAGTAGAGATGGGGTTTCACTATGTTGGTCAGGCTGGTCTTGAGCGCCTGACCTTGTGGGGATTACAGGCGTGAGCCACCACACTCAGCCGTGTTTTTTGTTTTTTTTTTTTTTTAGTAGAGATGGGGTTTCGCCATATTGCCCAGGTTAGTCTTGAACTCCTGAGCTCGAGGGATCTGCCCACCTTGGCCTCCCAAACTGCTAGAATTACAGGCGTGAGCCACCGCACCCAAAATGTAGGCTTTTTTTTTGAAAGTGAGATAACATTCCTGCCTGCACTGCAGAGCTATGAAGCCCAGGTCAGGGGTATGGGGAGGACAGGGCTCCCCAGGTGAGTCTATGCAGGTGAGATGAAGCCACAACTCCGTTTTCTGGACAAGTGAGATGAAGCAGGGACACCATCATCAGATGAGGTTCTCAGAGGAAAGCCAGAAGTCCCAGCTCCACCTATGCTGTGCTTCCTGGAGCAAGGCACCTTCCCCTTCCAGAGAAGGGTCATCTCACCTGTAATATGAGGATAAAGGGTCGGGCACGGGCCTGTAATCCCAGCACTTTGGGAGGCTGTGGCGAGTGGATCACTAGGTCAGGAGTTCGAGACCAGCTGGCCAACATAGTGAAACCCCGTCTCTAAATATACAAAATTACATACAAAATTACAAAAATTAGGTGTGGGTATGGTGGCAGGCACCAGCTACTTGGCAGGTACCAGCTACCTGGGAGGCTGAGGCAGGAGAATTGCTTGAACCTGGGAGGCAGAGGTTGCAGTGAGCCAAGACCGCACCACTGCACTCCAGCCTGGGCGACAGAGGAAGACCCAATCTCAAAAAAAATGTGGCTAAAGGTCATGCCTGCCTTATGGGCTGCTTTCCTGGGGAATTCTGGTATGAGCCTAAGAACCTGTGGCCTTGACTCTGAGCATCTTTTCCCAGAGGAATGAGGCCCCGCCTCCTGGTGGCCTTGCTTCGATGTCCCCTAAGCAGAACTCAGCAAAATGATGTTTTGCGAGCACTGGATCTGGAGTCCAGATTGGGTTCTCTTTTTGTTTTTGTTTTTGGTTTTTTTTTTTGAGATGGAGTCTTGCTCTGTCACCCAGGCTGGAGTGCAGTGGCCCGATCTCGGCTCACTGTAACCTCTGTCTCCCAGGTTCAAGGGATTCTCCCGCCTCAGCCTCCAGAGTATCTGGGATTACAGGCGCCTGCCACCAGGTCCGGCTAATTTTCATATTTTTAGTAGAGGTGGGGTTTCACCATGTTGACCAGGCTATTCTCGAACTCCTGACCGCAAATGATCCGCCCACCTCAGCCTCCCAAAGTGCTGAGATTACAGGCAGGACTCATCGTGCCCAGACCAGAGTGGGTTCTAATCCCAGTTTGGCAACTCACTAGGAATAGGAGTTTGGGCGGCAGCATTTCCTAGAAGCCTTGCTTGCCACATCTGTGAAATGGGTATAAGTCTCACAAGAGCCTGGAGTCCCTGTGGACTGGAGGAGACACTGCTCCGGGGAAGCTCAGCTCCATGCCTGGCACATAGTAAGTGCTCCATAAACCATCTCACCGCACTCTGGCTTCCACGGACAAAGGGGTACAGCCAGCCAGGAACCAGCTTCCTGCTAGGTACAAAAGTCCCCCAACTGGGAAGTCAGGTGAGGAGATATACCTACCTCCCAGTGATCACTGCCTAAATCTATTCTTCTCACCTCTTTCGGAGCCTGAGCTCACCTGGGCAGGCGGCCAGGTAGGCAGACATCCAAGTCCTGGCCTCGACAGATTCCCAAGTCCCACTTAGGACTCAGGCAGCTTCCTTCCGTCCCCTCTGTCCACCATGACTTTCTGGAACTGGTTAAAGCAAGGGTGGCCACAGCAGATGTCAACGTCCTATGAAACCCCTGGGGGTCAGTGACCTGCCTTGCCGCTGGCTCCAGAAGGGGAGTTCCAGGCAAGACCCAGTCATCCAGCAACTTCAGGGCATGCTAAAACTGGACTTCAAAAATTCCAAGAGCCCCAGGTCCCACTGCTAGGCCCAGCCGGGACAAGAACCCCAAAGCTGTTAAGGGGTAGGCCTTCCTACTTTTAAGCCATCTCGCCGCCACGCCCACCCGAGGGAAGCGGCAGGATTTGCCCAAGACCTCCCCAGAAGCAGTTGGGGGCGCCAGGAGCCGGGGCAACCCCCCTTCCAACGCCCGTGGCAAATCCATCTGTAGGGGAGGCGGCTTTACGGTGGCGGGGGTGTCTCTGAAGACCCCGGAAGGGAGGGCGAAGTTTCTACCCCAGGAGGAAACTTGCCTGCAAACTGCGTTTCCAAAAGCAAGCAAACTGATCAAAATTTAGAGAAAACCTGGCGGGGGCAGTATTTAGCCCACCTCCCTCAATATCACCCCTTCTAGGGGGCTCTTTCGCCCCTCAAAAGTCCCAGGAAGTGAGAAGAGGGTTTTAAAGTTCAAGCTTCATTGCAGAAGTTGGATTTTTCTGGGGGGAGGGGTGACCAGCCTGGGCTGAAGACCCCTCCCCAGGCCTCAGAGTCCAGCAAATCCCACCGCGAGAAAGGCCCTCCCCGACCCCTCCGCCCCTGGGGTGCCCCAGGACTCGGTGGACACCGCCCCCCAGCTCAACTGAGGGGCCCCCGCCACTCACCGCGGTTAACGCGACGTCCCAAGCACAGTAGGGGCGGCTTCCAGACCAGCTTGGAAACCGTCAGGGCCGGGGCGGGGCTGGCTTTTACTGCGCGGTGGGTTGGGGGCGCACCGGAGTGACGGGCGAGAGGACCAATCAGGTTGAGGAAATGGCCGCGCCAGGCCCGCCCCTCTCCTCCCTTCCCCGCCTCCACTAGGCCCCGCCCGTTGCCAAGTCACTTAAGAAGTCTGGGAAGGACTCCGCGGCTGGGGACCCTATGAAGTTGGCCCTGGGAGGTGAGTGTGATCAGGGGGCGCCGCACGGGTGCTGGGATTCCCTAGGTCGCCCATTTCCCCTATGGCCAAACTGAGGCTGCTAGAACCCTGGGAGAGTTGCAGGGTGACCCTCGCCAGAGCGTCAGGGGCCAGGCCCTCCACCATGGGCTCCAACCCGGCTATATATATATACACACACACACTTTTTTTTTTTTTTTTTTTTTTTTTTTTGAGACGCAGTCTCGCTCTATCATTAAGCCTGGAGTGCAGTGGCACGACCTTGGCTCACTGCAGCCTCCACCTCCTGGGTTCAAGCGATTCTCCTGCCTCAGCCTCCTGAGTAGCTGGGATTACAGACACGTGCCACCAGTCCCGGCTAATTTTTGTATTTTTGGTAGAGACAGGGTTTCACCATGTTGGCCAGGCTGGTCTTGAACTCCTGACCTCAAGGGATCTGCCCGCCTGGGCCTCCCAACGTGCTGGGATCACAGGTGTGAGCCACCGTGCCCGGCCCAACCCAGCTATATGAGTGACTTGAACCACCACAGGGAACTCGTCCAGCCTCCAGCCCGACCTGCCCAGCATCAGACCTCCCAGCACTATATTGACTTTTTATCATCCCTGTTTTGTAGAGGAGGAAACTGAGGCCTGGAGAGGGTCAGCCGGGGCAATGCAGCCGTCAGGTTCCAGGCTCTGTGATTGCTGGATCAACCTCTTCCTGAAGCTGCCTCCACCTGGATTTTACCCCGCCCCTCTCCACCACACAAATTCTTTATCTTCTTGGTGTATAAACCAAGGTCTCAATCTCAGATGGCCCTAGGGACCAAGGAGGAGGTGAATATTTCTGCTGAGGAGATGGCAGTGATGCTCTGCTCAGAGGGGCAGGGGAGAGCAGTGCCCTATGGGAGAACCACCTGGGGAGTCACAGATCCGCAGGAAGTTCAAGCCGTAGACATGTCCTGCCTGTTAGGGAACAACAGGGGCTGTGTCCAGCCCAGGGGCCACCGGTTTGCCACTTCTGCTAAATTATTTGAATAGAATGAAGCTTCTGGTAGCTTTAGAAAGAACATGGGAAAAATTGGGTGTCTATGACTGCATTTTTCTGGGGGGTGGGTGAGGACGGGGTCTATGCTAGCACTGTCCAATAGAACTTTCTGCAGCGTTGAGAGTGTTCTAGAATTGTGTGTCATCCAACACTGTAGCCAAAAGCACCACGTGGATAATGCACAGTGAGAAGCTGAATGTTTAAATTTTTTTTTTTTTTGAGACAGAGTCTTGCTCTGTCGCCCAGGCTGGAGTGCAATGGTGCGATCTCGACTCACTACAACCTCTACCTCCCAGGTTCAAGTGGTTCTCCTGCCTCAGCCTCCCAAGTAACTGGGATTACAGGCGTGTGCCACCACACCCGGCTAATTTTTGTATTTTTAGTAGAGATGAGGACTCATCATGTTGGCCAGGCTGGTCTCAAACTCCTGGCCTCAAGTGATCCACCTGCCTTGGCCTCCTAAAGTGCTGGGATTACAAGTGTGAGACACCGCACTTGACCTGAATGTTTAAAAAGTAACTTCAGGCAGCTAGTGAGATTCTCAAGTGAATCTGAGACCCCATTCCATGATGTTTGTAACAAACTTTTTCCTTCTCGTTCACTCATTCAACCATATTTATGGAGTCCTTGCATTGGGCACAGCGGTGAGCTGAACAGATAAGAATTCCAGCCCTCATGACACTCACTAACCAGTGGGAGAGACGAACAAGGAACAAGATAAGTGAGTGAACTTTACAATGGGTCACGTGGTAGGACAGCAAAGGAAAAGACGAATGTGGGAGCTGCAGGGTTTCTGTTCTTGTTTTTTGTTTTTGAGACGGAGTCTCACTCTGTCACCCAGACTGGAGTGCAGTGGCATGATCTCGGCTCACTACAACCTCCGCCTCCCAGGTTCAGCAATTCTCGTGCCTCAACCTCCCAAGTGGCTGGGATTACAGGCCTGTGCCACTACGCCTGGCCAATTTTTGTATTTTTTTTTTAGTAGAGACAGGGCTTCACCATGTTGGCCAGGCTGGTCTTGAACTCCTGACCTCACGTGATCCACCAGCCCTGGCATCCCAAGGTGCTGGATTACAGGCGTGAGCCACCGCACCCGGTGGGGCTGCAGTTTTTAGTAGGGAGGTCAGAGGAGGCCTTTCTGAGTGACATCCAAGAAGAGAAGAGAGAGAGGTCAGGAGGGAACCATGTCCAGTTAGGGGGAGCAGCATTCCTGGCAGCAGGCACAGTCCGTGCAAAGGCCCTGAGGCAGGACTGCACCCGGCACTTAGAACAGCAAGGAGGCCCCTGTGGCTGGAGTGGAGTGAGTGAGAGGGAGGGAGGAGGGGAGGGCAGGGATGGCTCAGAGAGGGGAAGTGACTCATCCAAGATTCAAGGTCAGTGGGAGATTTGCCTGGTAACCCTCAGCTTCTTGGTGGCCTTGAGTAACAAAATAACTCTGGTCTAGGGGATGACCCGTGGTGATTTTGCCCCACGCCCTTTTTTTTTTTTTTTTTTGAGACAGAGTCTCACTCTGTTGCCCAGTCTTTTTTTGTTTGTTTGTTTGAGACAGAGTCATCTCCCAGGCTTTCAGTTTTTCTTGAGAGCAACGTCTGCCCAGAAGTCCCTGCCTGGCCTCCCACAGTCCCAGGGTGAGAGGTAAGAAATAGCTACTGTGGGCCTGGCGCGGTGGCCCACACCTGTAATCCCAGCACTTTGAGAGGCCGAGGTGGGCGGATCACCTGAGGTCCAGAGTTTGAGACCAGCCTGACCAACATGGAGAAACCCCATCCCTACTAAAAATACAAAATTAGCCGGGTGTGGTGGCACATGCCTGTAATCCCAGCTACTCAGGAGGCTGAGGCAGGAGAATCACTTGAACCCAGGAGGCGGAGGTTGCAGTGAGCGGAGAATGCACCATTGCACTCCAGCCTGGGCAACAAGAGTGAAACTCCATCTCAAAAAAACAAAAAAAGAAAAAAGAAAAAAAGAAAGAAATAGCTACAGTTGGCTGGGCAAGGTGGCTCACTCCTGTAATCCCAGCACTTTGGGAAGCCAAGGTGGATAGATCACTTGAGCTCAGGAGTTCAAGACCAACCTGGCCAATATGGTGAAATCCTGTCTCTACCAAAAATGCAAAAATTAGCCTGGTGTACAATGAGATACCATCTCACACCAGTTAGAATGGCGATCATTAAAAAGTCAGGAAACAACAAGTGCTGGAGAGGATGTGGAGAAATAAGAACACTTTTACACTGTTGGTGGGACTGTAAACTAGTTCAACCATTGTGGAAGACAGTGTGGCGATTCCTCACGGATCTAGAACTAGAAATACCATTTGACCCAGTCATCCCATTACTGGGTATATACCCAAAGGATTATAAATCATGCTGCTATAAAGACACATGCACACATACGTTTATTGCGGCACTATTCACAATAGCAAAGACTTGGAACCAACCCAAATGTCCATCAATGACAGACTGGATTAAGAAAATGTGGCACATATACACCATGGAATACTATGCAGCCATAAAAAAGGATGAGTTCATGTCCTTTGTAGTGACATGGATGCAGCTGGAAACCATCATTCTCAGCAAACTATCATAAGGACAGAAAATCAAACACTGCATGTTCTCACTCATAGGTGGGAATTGAACAATGAGAACAGTTGGACACAGGGTGGGGAACATCACACACTGGGGCCTGTCGTAGGGTGGGGGGAGGGCGGAAGGATAGCATTAATACCTAATGTAAATGATGAGTTAATGGGTGCAGCACACCAACATGGCACAAGTATACATACGTAACAAACCTGCACGTTGTGCTGTACCCTAGAACTTAAAGTATATAAAAAAAAAATTAGCCGGGTATGGTGACCCGTGCCTGTAATCCCAGCTTCTCCACAGACTGAGGTGGAAGGATCGCTTGAGACTGGAGGGGTGGAGGTTGCAGTGAGCCAAGATCGCACCACTGCACTCCAGCCTGGGTAACAGAGCAAGACCCTGTATCAAAAACGAAAATGAGATAGCTGCTGTTTTCTGGGCTATTTCATTACATTATTCAGCAGCCTGATTCTCATTTTCTTTTAATTTTTATTTATTTATTTATTTTTGAGATGGAGTCTCGCTCTGTCGCCCAGGCTGGAATGCAGTGGCACAATCTCTGCTCGCTGCAATCTCCACCTCCCGGGTTCCCGCAATTCTCTGTCTCAGCCTCCCGAGTAGCTGGGATTACAGGCGCCCACCACAACGCCCGGCTAATTTTTTGAATTTTTAGTAGAGGCGGAGTTTCATCATGTTGGCCAGGCAGATCTTGAACTCCTTGACCTCGAGATCCACCCGCCTCAGCCTTCCAAAGTGTTGGGATTATAGACGTGAATCACCGCGCCTGGCACTATTTATTTATTTATTTATTTATTTATTTATTTATTTATTATCGTTATTATTTTTTGAGTTGGAGTCTCGCTCTGTTGCCCAGGCTGGAGTGCAGTGGCGCAGTCTTGGCTCACTGGAAGCTCCATCTCCCGGGTTCACGCCATTCTCCTGCCTCAGCCTCCCGAGTAGCCAGTGACCACACCCGGCTAAATTTTTTTTTTTTTTTTTTTTTTTTTTTTTTGAGACGGAGTCTCGCTCTTTCGCCCGGGCTGGAGTGCAGTGGCCGGATCTCAGCTCACTGCAAGCTCCGCCTCCCGGGTTTACGCCATTCTCCTGCCTCAGCCTCCCGAGTAGCTGGGACTACAGGCGCCCGCCACCTCGCCCGGCTAGTTTTTTTGTATTTTTAGTAGAGACGGGGTTTCACCGTGTTAGCCAGGATGGTCTCGATCTCCTGACCTCGTGATCCGCCCGTCTCGGCCTCCCAAAGTGCTGGGATTACAGGCTTGAGCCACCGCGCCCGGCCTAAATTTTTTTTTTTTTTTTTTTTATTTTATTTTTAGCAGAAATGGGGTTTCACCCTATTAGTCATGATGGTCTCGATCTTCTGACCTCATGATCTACCCGCCTCAGCCTCTCAAAGTGAGGGATTATAGGCATGAGCCACGGCACCCGGCCTATTATTTTTTTTGAGACAGAGTCTCATTGTGTTGCCTAGGCTGGAGTGCAGTGGTGTGATCTCGGTTCACTGCAACCTCTGCCTCCCGGGTTCAAGCAATTCTCCTGCCTCAGCCTCCCAAGTAGCTGGAATTACAGGTATGCACCACCACACCTGGCTAATTTTTGTATTCTTAGTAGAGACAGGGTTTTGCCATGTGGGCCAGGCTGGTCTCAAACTCCTGACCTCAGGTGATCCGCCCGCCTCTGCCTCCCAAAGTGCTGGGAATACAGGCATGAGCCACTGTGCCCAGAAGGTCTTTGTTTTTGACATTTTCTACTCTTTCTTTTCTTTCCTTCCCTCTCCACCCCCTCCCAATTCTAGGACTCCTAGTTCTTTCTTACTGAGAGTAGGGGAACAGCGGTGAGCATATTGCCACAAGGTGGCACTGCTGGTCCCACATGGGGGGGGGGTGGTTCCTGTCTGGCACAGGTGTTCCCTGTCTCTCCTCTGACCCTGCCTTCCCTCCATCCATCCATCCGTTTTCAAGCATGTCCTATTGAGTGTGAGCCAGGTCAGCAATTCACTGGATATGCAGTCATTCAACAAACAATTATTAAGCATCTGCTGTGTGCCATACTGTGCTGGGCAGCCCTGGAGACAGACACAGGATGGCAGAATTGTACTAAGACTTTTGGGACCTGGCCGGGTGCGGTGGCTCACACCTGTAATCCCAGCACTTTGGGAGGCTGAGGCGTGTGGATCACCTGAGGTTAGGAGTTTGAGACCAGCTTGAACAATATGGTGAAACTCCGTCTCTACTAAAAGTACAAAAAAAAAAAAAAAATTAGCCAGGCGTGGTGGCGCATGTCTGTAATCCCAGCTACTCGGGAGGCTGAGACAAGAGAATTGCTTGAACCCAGGAGTCGGAGGTTGCAGTGAGCCAAGCTCATGCCACTGCGCTCCAGCCTCGGCAACAGAGCGAGACTCTGTCTCAAAAAAAAAAAAAAAAAAAAAAGACTTAGGGCCAGCTGTGGTGGCTCAGGCCTGTAATCCCAGCACTTTGGGAGGCCGAGCAGGGTGGATCACCTGAGGTCAGGAGTTCGAGACCAGCCTGGCCAATGAAGAGAACCCCTCTCTCTATTAAAAATACAAAATTGGCCAGGTGTGGTGGCTCACGCCTGTAATCCCAGCACTTTGGGAGGCTGAGGCGGGCGGATCATGCGGTCAGGAGATCGAGACCATCCTGGCTAACACGGTGAATCCCAGTCTCTACTAAAAATACAAAAATTAGAGAGAGGGTTTCTCTTCATTGGCCAGGCTGGTCTCGATCTCCTGACCTTGTTATCTGCCCCCTCCGCCTCCCAAAGTGCTGGGATTACAGGCATGAGCCACCGCTCCCGGCCCCTGTTTTTTTTTTTAAGACAAAGTCTAGCTCTGTCACTCAGGCTGGAGTACAATGGCGCCATCTTGGGTCACTGTAGCCCCGGCCTCCTGGGTTCAAGAGATTCTCCTGTCTCAGCCTCCTGTGTAGCTGGGATTACAGGTGCGTGTGACCATGCCCGGCTCATTTTTATATTCTAATTTTTTAAAGTTTTATTTATTTATTTATTTTTTATTTTTTATTTATTTATTTATTTTGAGACGGAGTCTCACTCTGTCGCCCAGGCTGGAATGCAGTGGTCAGATCTCGGCTCACTGCAAGCTCCACCTCCCGGGTTTACGCCATTCTCCTGCCTCAGCCTCCCGAGTAGCTGGGACTACAGGCACCCGCCACCTCGCCTGGCTAGTTTTTTTTTTTTTTTTGTATTTTTAGTAGAGACAGGGTTTCACCGTGTTAGCCAGGATGGTCTTGATCTCCTCACCTCGTGATCCGCCCGTCTCGGCCTCCCAAAGTGCTGGGATTACAGGCTTGAGCCACCGCGCCTGGCCTATTTATTTATTTGAGACAGAGTCTCACTCCGTCATCTGAGCTGGAGTGCGGTGGCGTGATCTCAGCTGTCTACAACCTTCACTTCCTGGTTTCAAGCAATTCTCCTGTCTTAGCCTCCTGAGTAGCTGGAATTATAGGCGCCCGCCAACATGCCCAGCCAATTTTTGTATTTTTAGTAGAGACGGGGTTTCACCACGTTGGCCAGGCTGGTCTCGAACTGCTGGCCTCAAGTGATCTGCCCGTCTCGACCTCTCACGGTACTGGGATTACAGGCATCAGCCACTGCGCCTGGCCAGGGCCTGGTCTTTGTCTTGGGAGCAATGGGCAGCAATGTTGGATTCAGAGCAGGGGAGGGCCCTCATCAGGCCTCTGGGGAAGGGGCCTGTGAGATGCAAGGACTGGCAGGGGCCTGGGGAATCTGCAGGGGCCAGTGGGAGGTGATGGTCCGTGGAGGGTCTGCAGGGGGTGCGGGCAGAGGAGAGAGAGACTGCAGACGGGAAGTGGACAGGTGAGGCTGACACAGGCCTTGGGTTCGGGGTTCAGGGGGCAGGGCCAACCTTGAGGCAGGGACCCAGCAGAGGAGCACGTTGGGGGATAAGGATGAGGATGAACTCAGTTTGCCTCTTCCAGAACCCCTGTCCTAAGGTTGCAGGGTTAGCAAATAAAAATACAGGACACCTAGTTGAATGCAAATCTCAGCTACACGTTTTTTTTTTTGTTTTTTGTTTTTTGTTTTTTGTTTTTTGTTTTTTTTTGAGACGGAGTCTCGCACTGAACCCAGGCTGGAGTGCAGTGGTGCGATCTTGGCTCACCGCAAGCTCCGCCTCCCGGGTTCATGCCATTCTCCTACCTCAGCCTCCTGAGTAGCTGGGACTACAGGCACCCGGCACCTCGCCCGGCTAATTTTTTTGTATTTTCAGTAGAGACAGGGTTTCACCGTGTTAGCCAGGATGGTCTGGATCTTTTGACCTCGTGATCCGCCCGCCTCGGCCTCACAAAGTGCTGGGATTACAGGCGTGAGCCACCGCGCCCGGTCTTTTTTTTTTTCTTTTGAGACAGGGTCTTGCTCTGTTGCTCAGGCTGGAGTGCAGTGGTGCAATCAGGGCTCACTGCAGCCTCGACATCCCGGACTTAAGCAATCCTCCTACCTCAGCCTCCCAAGTAGCTGAGAGGACAGGTGCATGCCATGACATCTGGCTAATTTTTGTATTTTTCATACAGGTGGGGGTCCCACCATGTTGCCCAGGCTGGTCTTAAACTCCTGGGCTCAAGTAATCCTTCCACCTTGGCCTCCCAAAGTGCTGGGATTATAGGGGTGAGCCACCACGCCTGGCCATGTGAATAATTTATACCACAAGTATGTTCCAAATATTTTGAGACATACCTATGCTAAAAAAATGTTCATTTAATGGAGTTTAGTGGCTCACACCTGTAATCCTAGTGCTTTGGGAGACAGAGGCAGGAAGATTGCTTGAGCCCAGGAGGTCAGGGCTGCCGTGAACTATGATGGCACTACTGTGCTCCAGCCTGGGTGACAGAGCAAGCCCTTGTCTCAAAATAATAATAATAATAATAATTCGTTTTGGCCAGGCACAGTGGCCAAATCTCAGCCTGTAATCTCAGCATTTTGGGAGGCCGAGGTGGGCAGATCACTTGAGGTCAGGAGTTGGAGACCAGCCTGGCCAACATGGTGAAACCCCGTCTCTGCTAAAAATACAAAAATTAGCCGCCCGGCATGGTGGCGTACGTTTGTAATTCCGGCTACTTGGGAGGCTGAGGCAGGAGAATCCCTTGAACCTGGGAGGCGGAGGTTGCAGTCGGCCAAGATCGCGCCACCACACTCCAGCCTGGGTGACAGAGGGAGACTCTGTCTCAAAAAATAGAAATAATGGCTGGGCGCGATGGCTCACACCTGTCATCCCAGCACTTTGGGAGGCCGAGGGGAGGGGAGGGGTGGATCACCTGAGGTCAGGAGTTTGAGAGCAGGCTGGCCAACATGGTGAAACCCCGTCTCTACTAAAAATACAAAAAATTAGCTGGACGTGACATGCACCTGTAATCTCTGTCCTCGGGAAACTGAGGCAGGAGACTCGCTTGAACCCGGGAGGTGGAGGTTGCAGTGAGCCGAGATCGCGCCATTGCACTCCATCCTGGGCAACAAAAGTGAAACTCCGTCTCAAAACAAAAACAATAATGAAAAATAATAACAACAACAATAATTCATTTAACTGCCTGTCTTGTAATTAACCTGGCAACCCAGCCAGGCCTTGTCCACGTTGCCCCCCGCCACACTGTGGCTCCAGCGACCGGGTGGACACCTGACCAGCTGTGGCCCAACGGTGAGAAAGCAGAGGATTTTGTCTCTGGCAATTTGGGCTCGCTGCAGGAAGCCAGGGGTCTTTTAACATGCAGGCCCTGGCCCGTCCCCACCCCCAGGCCCTCATGGCGCCAGCTGCCCGGTGCCCCCTGCGAGGCGGTGGCGGGTGTGGGGGAGGGGAGCAGCTCTGAGACCCACTGTCCCCTCTCCTAGGCCAGGAGTGTCCTACTGGTTCACATGCCCATCCGTGGACTGCCCAGAGGGACCACAGGCCAGGCCTCCACCTGGCCATTGTCTCCTGCACCCTCCGGCCCTGGCGGCCCGTCCGGCTCTGAGCCGACATTTAAGATTTCCTGGGCCTCCCTCGAGTCCTGCAGGCAGTCAGGCAGATTCCTTGTCCATGTCCGGGAAGGACGGAGGCCTGGGGCAGCTGCCTGGGAATCAGATCCCATGGGGCCGTGCAACTCCATTCCTTGGGGCCGCAGCCATCCCCCCCCAGCCAACCCCTCCCTGGAAAGCCATGTCCAGGGTGGCCAGGCCTGGCGGCTCTGGGCACAGCCCTCCTGGTGCCAGCTGCCAGGATGTGCCAGCCGCGTTGGCGGGGAGAGAACAGGCCGTTCTTGGCTCTCCCGGCTGCCTCTTTGTTCCCGGGCGGAGGTGGGGGGCTGTTGTCCTGGCAACCAGCCCCTTTTCCCCAACACAGTCACCCGAGGTGAAAACTGGGGGCACCTCAGGCCTGGGGGTTTGGGTCAGGGAAGGTCCCTGGTGAACTAAGGTGGCCGAGGAGTTCCCTCCTCCCCGCCGGCCCGGCTTCCTCGGAGTTCATATTTCCCGGACGATGAGGGAGGCCGGGTCACCTCCCCTTTTGGGGATTGGAATGCCGGAGGTGGTGGCAGCAGGGGGTGGACGTTCCTGGCGGGGCAGGCACCGTGGTGGTGGCAGCTGCTAGTCCCCTGCCTGTCCCACGTCCCCCAAGTGGGAGGCTGCAGCTGGTGTGGGTGACTTTGGTTCCCGGGGCGGGGGAGGGTTATTTTGGGAGTGGGGGCCAGGGAGAATGAGAGGCCCCTCCATGGGGGCAGGAAGTGGGGCGGCCCCAGCTGCATTCTCCCGTTGGCCCACCTGGCGTGGCGGGTACCGCTGCTGTTGCACAGGAAGTGTCCTCAACGCCCGCCCGCCTGTGTGGTCCACTGAGTCTAGGGCCTGGAGGCGGGAGGCAGCTGGCGAGGAGGGGGCAGGGACCCGCTGGCGGTGCTGCAGAGCAGATCAGAATCTTCCAGAAGAGTCCCACTGGGGTAATGGTGGTGCCTACGGAGTGAGTGGTGACTTGGGTTCAGGCCATTTATATGCATTGGCTGGTTTAATCCGGTGTCTTCTGGAGGAAGGCGCTAGGAATGAATTCCCCTTTTACACATGGAGAAACCGAGGCTCAGAAACAAGTAACTGGCCCAAAGTCATCCAGCAAATAAACAGCTGACACCAGGCGTTGTGGCTCACGCCTGTAATCCCAGCACTTCCGGAGGCCGAGGCAGGTGAATCACCTGAGGTCAGGAGTGTGAGACCAGCCTGGACAACACAGTGAAACCCCGTCTCTACTAAAAATACAAAAGTTGGCCAGATGTAGTGGCGGGTGCCTGTAATCCCAGCACTTCAGGAGGCCTAGGCGGGTGAATCACCTGAGGTAGAGGAGTGTGAGACCAGCCTGGACAACACAGCGAAACCCTGTCTCTACTGAAAATACAAAAATCAGCCGGGTGTGGTGGTGGGTGCCTGTAACCCCAACTACTTGGGAGGCCGAGGCATGAGAATCGCTTGAACACAGGGCAGGGGTGGAGGTTGCGGTGAGCCGAGATTGCGCCACTGTACTCCAGCCTCCGCCACAGCAAGACTCCATCTCAAAACAACAACAACAAGCAGCAGAGGCCGGGCGCAATGGCTCATGCTTATAATCCCAGCACTTTGGGAGGCTGAGGTGGGTAGATTGAGCCCAGGAGCTTGAGGTTAAGTGAGCTATGATAGTACCACTGCACTCCACTCTGGGTGACAGAGTGAGACTCCATCTCAAAGCAAAAAATAATAATAATAATTAATAAATAAACATCAGAACTGGGATTCTCATGCATAGCATTTACTATCAGATCTGTTAACTCCACAGAGGCCTCCAAGTGTATACTGTACAGGGTAGCTCTCAACCAGGGCTGAGTCTGTCCTCCAGGGCACACGGGGTGATGTCTGGGGACATTTGTGGTTGTCACAACTGGGGGTTGCTCCTGATATGGAGTGGGTGGAGGCCAGGGATGCTGCTCAGCACCCTTCAGAGCCCAGGATGGCCCCGCCACAGAGAAAGAATCCACTCCTAATGTAGAGTTATGCACGGTGGCTCACGACGGGCATGGTGGCTCATGCCTATAAGCCCAGCACTTTGGGAGGCCGAGGCAGGCAGATCATTTGAGGTCAGGAGTTCAGGACCAGCCAGGCCAACATGGTGAAACGTTGCCTCTACTAAAAATACAAAAATTAGCCAGCCGTGGTGGCACGTACCTATAATCCCATCTACTCAGGAGGCCGAGTCAGGAGAATCGCTTGAACCTGGGAGGTGGAGGTTGCAGTGAGCCGAAATCACACAACTGCACTCCACCCTGGTTGACAGAGTGAGACTCCATCTTAAAAATACATACATACGGCCGGGCGCGGTGGCTCAAGCCTGTAATCCCAGCACTCTGGGAGGCCGAGATGGGCGGATCACAAGGTCAGGAGATCGAGACCATCCTGGCTAATACGGTGAAACCCCGTCTCTACAAAATAATACAAAAAACTAGCCGGGCGATGAGGCGGGCGCCTGTAGTCCCAGCTACTCGGGAGGCTGAGACAGGAGAATGGCGTGAACCCAGGAGGTGGAGCTTGCAGTGAGCTGAGATCCGGCCACTGCACTCCAGCCTGGGCAGCAGAGCAAGACTCCGTCTCAAAGAAAAAAAAAAAAAAAAAAAAAATACATACATACATACATACATACATTTCCCATCCTGGGGTCGTTCATATCAGCCTAACTGTCAGAGTTTAGGCAAGCAGTGAGCGTCCACAGTGGTTCACATCACCAGTTTGTTGAACTGGTTTCAAGTCCTGGCTCTGCAATGAGTTTGCTGTGTGACCTTAGGCAAATCAATGAACCTCTCTGATCCTCAGTTCCTGGGCATTGGTAGTGGTATCTTCCTCAGGGGTTGCCGTCTGGGCTACATGAGATGATGCAGGTAATGGGCTTGAGACAGTGTCATGCTTAAAGCAAGGGCCCAATAAATGTGACCTAGATCACTATTGTTACTATTCAACCAACAAACATTTCTTTTTTTTTTTCTTTGAGACAGAGTCTCGCTCTGTTGCACAAGCTGGATTCAAGCGATTCTCATGCCTCAGCCTCCCGAGTAGCTGGGATTACAGACATGCGCCACCACACCTGGCTAATTTTTGTATTTTTAGTAGAGACTGGGTTTCACCATGTTGGCCAGGCTGTCCTGAACTCCCGACCTCAGGTAATTTGCCTGCCTCGGCCTCCCAAAGTGCTGGGATTACAGGCATGAACCACTGCCCCTGGGCTAGGAAATTTAAAATTACATTTGTGGCCAGGTGTGGTGGCTTACACTTGTAATCCCAGCACTTTGGGAGGCCAAGATGGGAGCATCACTTGAGGTCAGGAGTTCAAGACCAGCCTGGACAACACAGTGAGACCCCCCCCATCTCTATTTGAAAAAAATAAAATAAAATAAAATTACATTTGTGGCTTTCATGATCACTAGCATTGGCTTAGAGGAAGAAATATAAATGAATTGACTGAATGTGGTGGCTCTTGCCTACAATCACAATACTTTGGGAGGCCGAGGCAGGCGGATTGCTGGATCCCGTGAGTTCAAGACCAGCCTGGGCAATATCGAAAGACTCCATCTCTACAAGAAACTTTTAAAAAGAAGTAGATGCCGGGTGCAGTGACTTATGCCTGTAATCCCAGCACTTTGGGAGGCAGAATCGGATGGATCATGAGATCAGGAGTTCGAGACCAGCATGGCCAATATGGTGAAATGGTAAAACCCCATCTCTACTAAAAATACAAAAATTAGCTGGGCATGGTGGCGGGTGCCAGTAATCCCAGCTACTCGGGAGGATAAGCAGGTGAATCGCTTGAACCGGGGAGGCAGAGGTTGCAGTTAGCCAAGATCGAGCCACTGCATTCCACCCTGGGTAACAGAGCGAGACTCCATCTAAAAAAAAAAAAAAAAAGAAAGAAAGAAAGAAAGAAAAGGAGACATGAATCCCGTGGGGCGCGATGGCTCATGCCTGCAATCCCAGCACTTTGGGAGGCCGAGGCGGGCAGATCACTTGAGGTCAGAAGTTTGAGACCAGCCTGGCCAACATGGCGAAACCCCATCTCTACTAAAAATACAAAAATTAGGCGGGCATGGTGGCATCCACCTGTAATCCCAGCTACTCAGAAGACTGAGGCAGGAGAATTCCTTGAACCCGGGAGGCAGAGGTTGTGGTGAACCGAGATCATGCCATTGCACTCCAGCCTGGGCAACAAGAGTGAAACTCCATCTCAAAAAAAAAAAAAAAAAGGGCCAGGCACAGTGGCTCATGCCTGTAATCCCAGCACTTCAGGAGGCCGAGGCGGGTGGGTCACAAGGTCAGGAGATTGAGACCATCCTGGCCAACATGGTGAAACCCCGTCTCTACTAAAAATTCAAAAATTAGCCGGGCGTGGTGGCAGGCATCTGTAACCCCAGCTACTAGGGAGGCTGAGGCAGGAGAATCGCTTGAACCTGGGAGGCGGAGGTGGTAGTGAGCCGAGATCGTACCACTGCACTCCAGCCTGGGTAACACAGTGAGACGCTGTCTCAAATAAATAAATAAATAAATAAATAAACTAAATGTCTTAGTTGGTTCCACCCTATGGAGAGGCTGGGTCTTCCAGAATCTTCTGGAATGTGGCAGGGGCCACCATTTAAGTGCAAATGTGTCGTGGCTGCAGGGTTGACAGACACCCTGCAGCAGGAGGGAGGGAGGTACCAGTATGTTGCAGTTGGAAGGTGGCTGGAGAAGTATTTCAGGGCCATTCCCCCAAGAAGACAAACCCTGGACCACTCTTTTAAAAATTTAATTTAATTTAATTTTACTATTATTAAGAAAAATTTGCCGGACGAGGTGGCTCACGCCTGTAATCCCAGCACTTTGGGAGGCCGAGGCAGGCAGATCATGAGGTCAGGAGATTGAGACCATCCTGGCTAACACGGTGAAACCCCGTCTCTACTAAACATACAAAAA
The DNA here is from genome assembly GCF_007565055.1 of Rhinopithecus roxellana. Lineage (NCBI taxonomy): Eukaryota > Metazoa > Chordata > Mammalia > Primates > Cercopithecidae > Rhinopithecus > Rhinopithecus roxellana. The sequence goes on from NC_044556.1 coordinate 14,548,403, forward strand.
ATTAGCTGGGCGAGGTGGCGGGCGCCTGTAGTTGCAGCTACTCGGGAGGCTGAGGCAGGAGAATGGCGTGAACCCGGGAGGCGGAGCTTGCAGTGAGCCGAGATCACACCACTGCACTCCAGCCTGGGCAACAGAGCGAGACTCCATCTCAAAAAAAAAAAAGAAAAGAAAAGAAAACTTGAAAAATAGACGCAGGGTCTCGCTATGTTGGCCAGTCTGGTCTCAAACTCCTGACCCTAAGACATCTGCCCACCTTGGCCTCCCAAAGTGCTAGGATTATAGGCATGAGCCACCACACCCAGCCTCAGCCACTGTTTCATTTCAGGCATGCAGGGCCTTGCAGGCGAAGCCAGGCCTTTTGGATTTTACTTCAAATGCTGTAGGGACCTGATGGAGATTTTCAGTGGAGGAATGGGATGGCCTGTTTGATGTTGAGAGTCCTTGAGTTGCTCCAGGAATACAAGTGCCAGGTAAAATCCAGGATGCCCAATTAAATCAGAATTTCAGATAAACTATATATATATATTTTGAGATGGAGTTTCACTCGTCACCTAGGCTGGAGAGCAAGTGATCTCGGCTCACTGCAACCTCCGCCTGTGAGATTCGAGTGATTCTCCTGCCTCACCCTCCCGAGTAGCTGCGACTACAGGCGCCTGTCAGCATGCCTGGCTAATTTTTGTAGTTTTTCTATAGATGGGTTTTCTCCATGTTGGCCAGGCAGGTCTTGACCTCCTGACCTCAAGTGATCTACCTGCCTCAGCCTCCCAAAGTGCTGGTATTATAGATGTGAGCCACTGTGCCTGGCCATCAGTGAATGATTTTTAAGCATAACTATATCCTAAATATTGCATGGGATATACTTACACTAAATATTTCTATTGTTCCTCTAAAATCCAATTTAGGTTGGGCACGGTGTTTCAGGAGGCTGAGGCAGGAGAATCGCTTGAATCCAGGAGGTGGAGGTTGCAGTGAGTCAAGATCAAACCACTGTACTCCAGCCTGGGAGACAGAGGGAGACTCCATGTCAAAAACAACACAAAACCAAAAAAGGTGGACCAGAGCAGGGTAGAGGCAGCAGAAGGGGAGAGAGAAGTGGGAGATTCTGGGAAGTGTGGAGACAGAAGCCCTATGGCTTATGGATGGATTGCATGTGGGCAGATGGCACAGGCCCATCACTAGGAAGACTTTGGCATTGATCCCAAGTGTGGGGGAGGAAGCCTAAGCTGCTGTAGGCAGAGGAGACACAGGATCCGACTCGGGTATGAGACCCACAGAGCAGCCCCGGGGCTCAACAGCAACCTCTGTGAATTATACCAGCACACAGTTTCTCCTCCTTTTTACTGTGATATTGTGGGTGTTTTTTTTTTTTTTTTTTTTTAATTTTTATTTTTTTTCAGACAGGGTCTTGCTCTGTCACCCAGGCTGGAGAGAAGTGGCATGATCATGGCTCACTGCAGCCTCGACCTCCCGGGCTCAAGTGATCCTCCTGCCTCAGCCTCCCGAATAGCTGGGATTACAGGTGTGTGCTACTACAGCCAGCTAATTTTTCATATACATATATATGTATATGATCCTGTCATATATACATGTATACACATATACACACATATACATATATACACATATACACATATATACACATATACACACATACACACATATACACACATATATACATATACACATATACATATACACATATATACATATACATATATATACACACACATATACACATATACACATATACACACATACACACATATACACACATATATACATATACATATACACATATTTACATATACATATATACATATACACACATATACACATATACATATATACACATATACACACATACACATATATACACATATATACACACATACACATATATACACATATATACACATATAAACATATGCACACACACATATACACATATATACATATACACACATATACACATATGTACATATATACATATAAACACATATACACACATATATACACACATATATATGTATATTTACACTGACTCTTGCATTGTCACCTGGGCTGGAGTGCAGTGGCACAATCTCGGCTCACTGCAACCTCAGCCTCCCAGGTTCAAGAGATTCTCCTACCTCAGCCTCCTGAGCAGCTGGGATTACAGGTGAGCACCATCACGCCCAGCTAATTTTTTTTTTTTGAGACAGAGTCTTGCACTGTCACCTAGGCTGGAGTGCAGTGACGTGATCTCGGCTCACTGCAAGCTCTGCCTCCCGGTCCCAGGTTCACGCCATTCTCCTGCCTCAGCCTCCCGAATAGCTGGGACTACAGGCGCCTGCCACCACGCCCGGCTAGTTTTTCGTATTTTTAGTAGAGATGGGGTTTCACTGTGTTAGCCGGGATGGTCTCAATCTCCTGACCTCGTGATCCACCCGCCTAGGCCTCCCAAAGTGCTGGGATTACAGGCGTGAGCCACCATGCTCGGCCAATTTTTCTTTTCTTTTTTTTTTTTTTTTGTAGAGATGGGGGTCTCACAATGTTGCCCAGGCTGGTCTCAAACTCCTGGTCTCAAATGATCCTCCTATCATGGCCTCCTAAAGTCCTGGGATTACAGGAATGAGCCACCATGCCCAGCCCCTTTGGTGCTGTTGACATTCAGGGTAAACAATTCCTGATTGTGGGGGGCCGTCCTGGACACTGCAGGGTGCTGAACAGCGTCCCTGGCCTCCACCCCCTCCACGCCAGTAGGACTCTTTTCTCCCCCGATCCCCTGCAGTTGTGATGGTCAATACAGCCAGACATTAGCAAAGGGGAGAATTCCCCCCAAGTAGGACCCCTGGTCTTGGCACTGTGAGACCCCAGTAGGCGGGGCAGACTCAGGGTGCAAAAGGCGGGCTAGGCCGGATTTGGGTCCTGGGAGACCTTCCCAGTTTCCTTGGTCCATTCCAGGCATTTGGTGATAGTTCTACAGACGGGAGACACGGATACCTAAACCGCTAGAGCTCGGGGAGGCTGCAGACAACGTGTTGCCCACGCCTCGACTCATCTGAGAGTCACCTGTGCAAGACAGAGAGCTTCCTCCCGGTAGAGACTAATACAGCTTTTAATATTTCAAAGTTTGGGCACTTAATTCTGGTGATCTGGGCTCACGGGTAACACTCCGTCCTCTGACGACTGGCAGCTGGCAGAGTCCGCCAAGGCGCTGGTGATGATGATGGGAACCTTGGCCTTGAGGCTGGTCAGGGACCAGGGCAGGTGCACGGTGATGACCAGCTCGTAGCGAGTGTGCATGATCTCCCCGTCCCGTGTGCTGCTGCTGACGGACAGCAGCAGTGGGAGGTTGAAGGTGCTGACGATCTTGGTGGTGTTGAAGCGGGTCATGGGGGTGTTGGCCTCCTGCCTCAGAAGCTCGCTGCTGTCCAGCCGAGACCGCCTCTCCGCGCCGGGCGTAAAGCCCTCATACTGAACGTGAGCATACAAGGCGAATATGACTGTCTTGATGCATTTGCTGGTCTGGTTGTTGATCTCTGTTGTGAAGACAACCTTCTCTCCCGGCGTGAAGGTGTTCTTTTCCATTTGGATTTGCAAGCAGATGGTGCCCTGGCGGCAGCAGTTGTAGGAGACTTTCTCCTCGGCCTCCACCAACAAGGGGTTCTAGAAGAGGAGGATGTGGGGGAACAGAGACAGACAACCATGAGGGACCAAGACCACACAATCCACTCACCTGCCTGATCCACCCTGGGAACTCCTCAAAGCCTCTGGGGCTGGCCGGGCGCGGTGGCTCATGCCTATAATCCCAGCACTTTAGGAGGCCGAGGTGGGAGGATCATGAGGTCAGGAGTTCGAGACCAGCCTGACCAATATGGTGAAACCCCTGTCTCTACTAAAAATACAAAAACTAGCTGAGTGTGATGGTGCATGCCTGTAATCCCAGCTACTCAGGAGGCTGAGGCAGGAGACTCTCTTGAATCCGGGAGGTGGAGGTTGCAGTGAGCCGAGATTATGCTATTGCACTCTAGCCAGTGCTACAGAGCAAGACTCCATCTCAAAAATAAAATAAAAATAAAAAGCCTCTGGGGCTTTGGGGACTCTCATAGGAAGAGGCGTTAAGATGGAATCTGGAGCCCTAGGGATTTTGCAGTGAAAAACCTGGAGTCATCTCCCATCTCCCAGCATGTTTTGATTTTTGGTTTTTGTTTTTTGTTTTTTTTTTGGTTTTTGTTTTTTGTTTTTTTTTGGAGACAGAGTCTTGCTGTGTCGCCCAGGCTGGAGCGCAGTGGTGTGATCTCGGCTCACCGCAACCTCTGCCTCCTGGGTTCAAGTGATTCTCCTGCCTCTGCCTCCTGAGTAGCTGCAACTACAAGCGCATGCCACCACATCCAGCTAATTTTTGTATTTTTAGTAGACGTGGGGTTTCGCCATGTTGGCCAGGCTGGTCATGAACTCCCGACCTCAGGTGATCTGCCCGCCTCAGCCCCCAAAATGTTGGGATTACAGTCGTGAGCCACTGTGCCCGGCCTCTCCCAGTGTCCTTAGATCAAGGCTATCTACCATTCTGAATATCAATTTCTTTCTTTCTTTCTTTCTTTTTTTTTATGAGACGGAGTCTCGCTCTGTCGCCCAGGCTGGAGTGCAGTGGCGTGACCTTGGCTCACTGCAAGCTCCGCCTCCCGGGTTCACGCCATTCTCCTTCCTCAGCCTCCCGAGTAGCTGGGACCACAGGCGCCCGCCACCACGCCCGGCTAATTTTTTTTTTTATTTTTAGTAGACACGCGGTTTCACAGTGTTAGCCAGGATGGTCTTGATCTCCTGATCTCGTGATCCGCCTGCCTCGGCCTCCCAGAGTGCTGGGATTACAGGCGTGAGCCACCACACCTGGCCTCTTTCTTTCTTCTTCTTCTTCTTCTTCTTTTTTTTGAGATGGAGTTTTGCTCTTGTTGCCCAAGTGGGAGTGCAATGGCGTGATCTCGCCTCACTGCAACGTCTGCTTCCTGGATTCAAGTGATTCTCCTGCCTCAGCCTCCTGAGTAGCTGGGATTACTGGCGTGCGCCACCACGCCCGGCTAAGTTTTGCATTTTTAGTAGAGATGGGGTTTCACTGTGTTAGCCAGGATGGTCTCGATCTCCTGACCTCGTGATTCGCCCGCCTCAGCCTCCTAAAGTGCTGGGATTACAGGCGTGAGTCACCACGCCTGGCCTTTTTTTTGTTTTTGTTTTTGTTTTTGTTTGCAGCCTGGAGTGCAGTGGTGCACTCATGGCTCACTGTAGCCTTGACCTCCTGGGCTCAAGTTATCCCCCGCCATCAGCATCCCAAGTAGCTGGGACCACAGGCATGCGTGCCACCACACCCCAGCTTTTTTTTTGGAAATAAGGTCTCACTATGTTGTCCAGGCTAGTCTCAAATTCCTGGGCTCAAGCAGTCCTCCCGCTTCAGCCTCTCAAAGTGCTGGGATTACAGGCATGAGCCACCATGCCTCACCCTATTCATGAATTTAATAAACAAAGTTCATAGAAACTCGCAAAATTTATATTTTCTGACATAGTCTGTTCTTCGCTTTTATTTTTATTTTATTTTATTTTCTTCGAGATGGAATCTCGCTGTCACCCAGGCTGGAGTGCAATGGTAAAATCTCGGCTTGCTACAACCTCTGCCTCCCAGGTTCAAGCAATTCTCCTGCCTCAGCCTCTCAAGGAGCTGGGATTACAGGTGTGCGTCACCACGCCTGGCTAATTTTTGTATTTTTAGTGGAGACGGGGTTTCACCACGTTGGCCAGGCTGATCTCGAACTCCTGACCTCAGTTGATCTGTCTGCCTTGGCCTCCCAAAGTGCCTGGCCTGCTTTGATTTTTAAAAAGTTGATTGCAACATGGCAGATTGTTATTTCTGATATTTTTATTCTACTTATTTTCTGTTCTGTTCTTTTATCTTATTAAAAAAATGGTTGCAACCTGCTAAATTGATTTTTTCTGATATTGCCTATTTATATTCTTGCCTATTCTTTCATTTTATAAAAATATGGCCAGGCGTACCCAGCACTTTGGGAAGCCGAGGTGGGCAGATCATGAGGTCAAGAGATCGAGACCATCCTGTCCAACTTGGTGAAACCCCATCTCTACTAAAAATACAAAAATGAGCCAGGCGCGGTGGCGGGCGCCTGTAATTCCAGCTACTCAGGAGGCTGAGGCAGGAGAATCACTGGAATCCGGGAGGCGGAGGTTGCAGTGAGCTAGGTTGCTCCAGCCTGGCAAAAGAGTGAGACTCCGTCTCAAAAAATAAAAATAAAAAAAGACCAGGCACAGTGGCTCACACCTGTAATCCCAGCATTTTGGGAGGCTGAGGCAGGTGGATCACCTGAGGTCAGGAGTTTGAGACCAGCCTGGCCAATGTGGTGAAACCCCATCTCTAGCAAAAATACAAACATTGACCAGGTGTGGTGGCATGCTCCTGTAATCCCAGCTACTCGGGAGGCTGAGGCAGGAGAATCACTTGAACCTGGGAGACTGAGGGTGCAGTGAGGCTGAGATCCAGCCCTGCACTCCAGCCTGAGCAACAGAGTGAGACTCTGTCTCAAAAAAAAAAAAAAAAAAAGAAGAAAGAAGAAAAAAAAAGAAAAGCGGAGGCTGAGGCAGGAGAATGGCGTAAACCCGGGAGGCGGAGCTTGCAGTGAGCTGAGATCCAGCCACTGCACTCCAGCCTGGGCGACAGAGCGAGACTCCGTCTCAACAACAACAAAAAAAGGCCGGGCGCGGTGGCTCAAGCCTGTAATCCCAGCACTTTGGGAAGCCGAGACGGGCGGATCATGAGGTCAGGAAATCGAGACCATCCTGGCTAACACGGTGAAACCCCGTCTCTACTAAAAAAAATACAAAAAACTAGCCAGGCGAGGTGGTGGGCGCCTGTAGTGCCAGCTACTCGGGAGGCTGAGGCAGAAGAATGGCGTAAACCCGGGAGGTGGAGCTTGCAGTGAGCTGAGATCCGGCCACTGCGCTCCAGCCTGGGCGACAGAGCGAGACTCCGTCTCAAAAAAAAAAGAAAAGAAAATGCTTGTATTCCACCAAATGGATTTTTGCAACCCACTACTGGGTTGTGACCTGTGGTTTGAAAACATTGCTGGCTGGGGGTGGTGGCTCACGCCTGTAATCCCAGAACTTTCGGGAGGCCAAGGGAGGAGGATCACTCAAGCCCAGAAGTTCAAGACCAGCCTCGGCAACATGGTGAGACACTGTCTCCAAAAAAAAAAAAAAAAAAAAAGGAAGAAGAAGAAGGCTGGGTGATCCCAGCACTTTGGGAGGCCGAGGCGGGTGGATCACGAGGTCAGGAAATCGAGACCATCCTGGCTAACAGGGTGAAATCCTGTCTCTACTAAAAATACAAAAAGAAAAATAGCCAGGTGTGGTGGTGGGCACCTGTAGTCCCAGCTACTCGGGAGGCTTAGGCAGGAGAATGGCATGAACCCGGGAGGCAGAGGTTACAGCGAGCCGAAATTGCGCCACTGCACTCCAGCCTGGGGGACAGAGTGAGACTCCATCTCAACAAAACAAAACAAAACAAAAACAAAACAAAAAAAAAAAACAAAAAAAAAAAGAAGAAGAGAAAAGAAAGAAAAACATACTGCAGGAGGTCAGGTATGCTGCCTTTTTGAGAACTCAGGCAGACCCTTGACCCCCTCTGACCTCACCTCCCACTTCTCTGCCTCTGGCTTCTCTTCAGCCTTCTCAGGAGCAGCTGGAGCTCCCCCTCCTCTCCTGAAGTTTAATTGCATCTGGTTTCATTCTAAATCCCTGCAGTCTTATTCGAAAATTCGTAGCATGCGTTAGGACCCTGCAGGTGTGAAAGAACCTGCTGCCCTAACTCAAGATGAAGCTGGTAGTCCTGTCCTGGTCCTGAAGGAGATATCAAGAGGTACCAAGAGCTACCAGTATTCCTTTATTTCTAACTGAGCTATTACCTTTTTTTTTTTTTTTTTTAAAAATAGAGGTACCGGCCAGGAGCAGTGGCTCACGCCTGTAATCCCAGCACTGTGGGAGGCCTAGGCAGGCGGATCACCTGAAGTCAGTTTGAGACCAGCCTGGCCAACATGTCGAAACCCCATCTCTACTAAAAAATACAAAAATTAGCTGGGCGTGGTGGTGGGCACCTCTAATCCCAGCTGTTCCAGAGGCTGAGGCAGGAGAATCACTTGAACCCGGGAGGCAGAGGTTATATTGAGCCAAGATTGTGCCACTGCATTCCTACCTGGGTGACAGAGTGAGACTCTGTATCAAAAGAAAAACAGTGGGGCCAGGCGCGGTGGCTCACGCCTGTAATCCCAACACTTTGGGAGGCCAAGGCGGGTGGATCACGAGGTCAGGAGATCGAGACCATCCTGGCTAACACTATGAATCCCCGTCTCTACTAAAAATACAAAAAAATTAGCCAGGCGTGGTGGCGGGTGCCTGTAGTCCCAGCTACTTGGGAGGCTGAGGCAGGAGAATGGCATGAACCCGGGAGGCAGATCTTGCAGTGAGCCGAGATTGTGCCACTGCACTCCAGCCTGGGCGACAGAGCAAGACTCTGTCTCAAAAAAAAAAAAAAAAGAAAGAAAGAAAAGAAAAAGGCCGGGCGCGGTGGCTCAAGCCTGTAATCTCAGCACTTTGGGAGGCCAAGACGGGCGGATCACGAGGTCAGGAGATCGAGACCATCCTGGCTAACACAGTGAAACCCCGTCTCTACTAAAAAATACAAACAACTAGCTGGGCGAGGTGGCGGATGCCTGTAGTCCCAGCTACTCGGGAGGCTGAGGCAGGAGAATGGTGTAAACGCGGGAGGCGGAGCTTGCAGTGAGCTGAGACCCGGCCACTGCACTCCAGCCTGGGCAACAGAGCAAGACTCCCTCTCAGAAAAAAAAAAAAAAGAAAAGAAAAGAAAAGGAAAAAGAAACTGTTGGCCGGGCACCGTGGCACACACCTGTAATCTCAGTACTTTGGGAGGCCAAGGAGGGTGGATCACGAGGTCAGGAGTTCAAGACCAGCCTGGCCAAGATAGTGAAACCCTGTCTCTATTAAAAATAGAAAAAAATTGGCCAGCCTTGGGGACAGGTGCCTGTAATCCCAGCCTCCTCCAGAGGCTGAGGCGTGAGAATTGCTTGAACCCAGGAGGCGGAGGTTGCAGTGAGCCGAGATCATGCCACTGCACTCCAGCCTGGGTGACAGAGTGAGACTCCGTCTCAAAAAAAAAAAAAAGGAAAAGAAAAGAAAATGCCAGCCCTCTGACATTTGTCGTCTTGTCCCAATGCTCTGATGGCAAATCACTCCCTGGAGAGGTGAAGTGACTTTGGCCAACGTCCCTCCTCCCACCTCGACTTCCGCCTCTGCACCTGGACTCGGGAAGGGACCCAGAACGAGTCCTGCACTCAGCCAAGTGGAGGCTGTGCGGCCCTTCCTTCTCCTGGACTGAGGCCACCAACTCTATTGTCTGCGAGCTCCAAGGTCAGTGCTGGAGGGCTACTGAGTGTCCAGGTCTCTCTCCCACCCTGAGGGTCACCCCGTGGGGCCTCTTCTTGGCTTTTCCCCAGGGGCGTGTCTCCCCTTGACAAGTGGACATTTGGGCCATTCTCCCAGGTGGGGCTCTCCTGGGCTCTGTAGGGTGCTGAGCAGCATCCCTGGCCTCCACCCACTCCATGCCAGGAGCACCCCCCAAGTTGAGACAACCGCAGATGTCTCCAGACATTGCCAAATGTCCTTTATGGGGATAAAACAGCCCCAGTTGAAAACCACTGGCTTAGTTCCTGCCCTTGTTTCTTTTCTTAAAAAATGTTGGCCTGACATGATTACAGGCTTATGCCTGTAATCCCAACACTTTGGGAGGCTGAGGCAGGTGGATCACCTGAGGTCAGGAGTTCGAGACCAGCCTTGCCAACATGGTGACACCCTGTCTGTACTAAAAATACAAAAATTAGCTGGGCATGGTGGCGCCAGTCTGTAATCCCAGCTACTCAGGAGTCTGAGGCATGAGAATCGCTTGAACCTGGGAGGCGGAGGTTGCAGTGAGCCGAGATCACGCCTCTGCACTTCAGTCTGGCAACAGAGCGAGACTCCGTTTAAAAAAATAAATAAAATATATACATATATATTATTTTATTTTAGAGACAGGGTCTCGCTCTGTCGCCCAGGTTGGAGTGCAGTGGTGCAAACATGGCTCACTGCAACCTTGACCTCCAGCGGCCCTAAGGTTTCTGACTCACCTTTTGTGAAATCTCAGGGCCTGGGAAGCTGCCAACACCCTTCCCTTCTCCCCTTGGGACCTTCTCTGTCCCCTGCCCGCCCACCTTCCCTCTTTCTCCTTGGAGCTTGGAGAACGTTTCCACCTCCGCCTTTCCCCCATCGGTACCTGCAATGGGGTTTCTTTGTGGAAGGTGGAAGTTCCTTGAACCAATAAGTACATCCTCTTCTTGGCTAAAATGTGTTCCCGGCCCATGCAGGAAGCTTGTACGAAGTAGAAGACATGGCCAAATTTGCTGCTGAAGGTAGAAGGAAGCCTGGGAGGTAAGTTGAAATGGAAGTCAAAGGTGTGGCTGCCTGCACTTAACCAATTATCTGAAAGCAAAACACACCAATGCCATCAGAAGGTTCTAGAATTGTTTTTCTTCTTTTTTTTTTTTGCTTTGTTTTTATGTTTATTTATTTTTGAGACAGGATCTCACTCTGTGGCCCAGTCTGGAGTATAGTGGTGTGATCTCGGCTCACAGCAACCTCTGCCTCCCAGGTTCAAGCGATTCTCCTGCCTCAGCCTCCCGAGTAGCTGGGATTACAGGCGTGCACCACCACACCCGGCTAATTTTGGTAGTTTTGGTAGAGATGGGGTTTTGTCATGTTGTCCAGGCTGGTCTTGAACTCCTGGCCTCAGGCGATCCGCCCGTCTCGCCTTCCCAAAGTGCTGGGGTTACAGGCGTGAGCCACTGCACCCGGCCTTTTTTTGCTTGATTTATTGTTTTGGCATGGAGGTGGGTCATGGACTCGGCTTGTCTGTCCCTTCTGAGTTAAACTGAGCTCTACGCTTTTAGGACCTGCTGGGCCTGTAAATATCAGGCCCCAGCTGGGCTGGAGTGAGATGCCCTGGGGTGGGTGATGTGCCTGGAGTTGTCACCCGAAACCACTGAAGGGCCCTTGCATACGCCTGCCTGGAGCCTGAGAAAGTGGAAGTTAGGCCTTCAGGGTTCAACAAATATATATTTTTTCTTTTTTTTCTTTATGTAGAGACAGTCTGTCTCTGTCGCTTAGGCTGCAGTGCAGTGGTGTGATCATAGCTCACTGCAGCCTCCAACTCCTGAGATCAAGTGATCCTCCCACCTCAGCCTCCAGAAGAGCTGGGACTACAGGCCCATGCCACCTTGCCTGGCTAATTTTTAAATTCCTGGTAGAGACAGGGTCTTGCTATATTTCCCAGGCTGGTCTTGAATGTCTGGCCACAAGCAATCCTCCTGCCTCACTCTCCCAAAAGTGCTAGGATAATAGGGGTGAACCAGCTGGGCCGGGTGGCTCACGCCTATAATCCCAGCACTTTGGGAGGCCAAGGTGGGTGGATCACCTGAGGTCAGGAGTTCGAGACCAACCTGGCCAATGTGGCGAAACCCCGTCTCTACTAAAGATACGAAAATTAGCCGGGTGTGGTGGCACACACCTGTAGTTCCAGGTACTCGGGAGGCTGAGGTGGGAAGATCGCTTGAACCTGGGAGGCGGAGGTTGCAATGAGCCAAGATCGTGCCACTGTACTCCAGCCCGGGTGACAGAGTGAGACGCCATCTCTAAAAATAAATAAATAAATAAGTAGTACATGAGGCACAGAAAACTTTTGCTCTCATAGAGCTTGATCTTCAGTGCATGGTATACAGTAGGTGCTTAATACATGTTGATTGACGAACTGAGTGATGGTCTAGGAAGCAGACTCTCACACAACTGCCATTTCCATGACCTTCATTTCATTTTCCTTCTTGCGCTTCTCAAAAATCCTCTTAGCATTGCCTGTTTTCCCTAGCTCATGGCAATCCCAAAAATACCAGGGACCCTGTCTCTTTCTTTCTATTTTGTTTTTTGGGACAGAGTCGCAGTCTGTCACCCAGGCTGGAGTGCAGTGGCGTGATCCTGGCTCACTGCAACCTCTGCCTCCTAGGTTCAAGCAATTCTCCTGCCTCAGCCTCCTCAGTAACTGGGATTACAGGTATGTACCACCACATCCGGCTAATTTTTGTATTTTTAGTAAAGACGGGGTTTCGCCATGTTGGCCAGGCTGGTGTCAAACTCCTGACCTCAAATGATCCACCTGCCTTGGCCTCCCAAAGTGCTGAGATTACAGGCATAAGTCACTGGGCCCAGCCTTTTTTTTTTGAGATGGGGTCTCACTTTGTCACTCAGCCTGGACCTCTTGGGCTCAAGTGATCCTCTTGCCTCAGTGCCCCAAGTAGCTGGGACTACAGGCGTGTGCCACCACACCTGGTTAATTTTTGTATTTTTCGTAGAGACAGGGTTTCGCCTTGTTGGTCAGGCTGGTCTTGAACTCGTGACCTCAGGAGATCCGCCCACCAAGCCTCCCCAAGTGCTGGGACTACAGGGGTGAGCCACCGTGCCTGGCCCAGGCTGTGTTGTTTTTCATCACTGCTGCATCCCCAGCACCTAGCACGGTGTTTATGCACAGTAGGCACTCAATAAATGTTTATTAGGCTAGGCGCAGTGGCTCACACCTGTAATCCCAGCACTTTGGGAGGCTTAGGTGGGGCAGATCACCTGAGGTCAAAAGTTTGAGACCAGCCTGGCCAACATGGTGAAACCCTGTCTCTACTAAAAATACAAAAAATTAGTAGGGCGTGGTGGCGGCGCCTGTAGTCCCCGCTATGCAGGAGGCTGGAGCAGAAGAATCGCTTGAACCCTGGAAATGGAGGTTGCAGGGAGCCGAGATCACACCACTGCACTCCAGCCTGGGCGACAGAGGGAGACACTGTCTCAAAAAGGCAACAACAAAAAACTAGAGAATAAGCCATCACAGGCTTCAGGCTGATGCTTTTGAGGAAGAAAATCAGTCACTTGGAAATGTGAAAAGGCAGGTACCTGGCAGTGGAGGTTGTATGGGGAGGGGAGTGTTTTGGTAGTTATTAAAAGAACTAGCAGGCTGCGTGCAGTGGCTCACGCCTGTCATCCCAGCACTTTGGGAGGCCGAGGTGGGCAAAACACTTGAGGTCAGGAGTTCGAGAGCAGCCTGGCCAAATTGGTGAAACCCTGTCTCTACTGAAAATACAAAAATTAGCTGGGCGTGGTGGTGCACGCCTGTAATTCCAACTACTCGGGAGACTGAGGTGTGAGAATTGCTTAAACCCAGGAGGTGGAGGTTGCGGTGAACTGAAATCACATCACTGCACTCCAGTCTGGGTGACAGAGTGAAGACTGTCTCTTAAAAAAAGAACTAGCTGCTGGGCATGGTGGCTCATGCCTGTAATCCCAGCACTTTGGGAGGCCAAGGCGGGCGGATCACGAGGTCAGCAGATCGAGAGCATCCTGGCTAACAGGGTGAAATCCCGTCTCTACTAAAAAAATACAAAAAAAGTTAGCCGGGCATGGTGGCGGGCGCCTGTAGTACCAGCTACTCAGGAGGCTGAGGCAGGAGAATGGCGTGAACCCAGGAGGCGGAGCTTGCAGTGAGTGGAGATCACGCCACTGAATTCCAGCCTGGGCGACAGAGAAGACTCGGTCTCTAAATAAATAAATAAAATAAAATAACTAGCTTTTTTTTTTTTTTTTTTTTTTTGAGACGGAGTCTCGCTCTGTCGCCCAGGCTGGAGTGCAGTGGCCGGATCTCAGCTCACTGCAAGCTCCGCCTCCCGGGTTCACGCCATTCTCCTTCCTCAGCCTCCCAAGTAGCTGGGACTACAGGCGCCCGCCACCTCGCCCGGCTAGTTTTTTGTATCTTTTTTTTTAGTAGAGACGGGGTTTCACTGTGTTAGCCAGGATGGTCTCGATCTCCTGATTTCGTGATCCGCCCGTCTCGGCCTCCCAAAGTGCTGGGATTACAGGCTTGAGCCACCGCGCCCGGCCGCTTTTTTTTTGAGATGGAGTCTTGCTCTGTCGTCCAGGCTGGAGTGCAGTGGCCGGATCTCAGCTCCCTGCAAGGTCCGCCTCCCGGGTTCACACCATTCTCCTGCCTCAGCCTCCTGAGTAGCTGGGACTGCAGGCGCCCGCCACCACGCCTGGCTAATTTTTGTATTTTTAGTAGAGATGGGGTTTCACCGTGTTAGCCAGGATGGTCTCGATCTCCTGACCTCGTGATCCACCCGTCTCGGCCTCCCAAAGTGCTGGAATTACAGGCGTGAGCCACCGCGCCCGGCTGCAATTTTTTTTTTTTTTGAGACGGAATCGCTCACTCTGTTGCCCAGGCTGGAGTGCAGTGGCACAATCTCAGCTCACTGCAACCTCCTTCTCCCAGGTTCAACCAATTGTCCCACCTCAGCCTCCCAAGTAGCTGGCACTACAGGTGTGTACCACCACTCCCAGCTAATTTTTGTAATTTTTAGTAGAGACAAGGTTTCACCATGTTGGCCACGCTGGTCTTGAACTCTTGTCCTCACGTGATCCGCCCACCTTGGCCTCCCAAAGTGCTGGGATAACAGGCATAAGCCATCATGCCTGGCCAGAACTAGCAATTTTTAAGCACTTACTGTATACCTGGCATTATTCTAAGCCCTTTATGTGCCATTACATCATTAAGTCCTCAACACAATCTTAAAAAGTAGGGCCTCTTCCGATTCCCATTTTATAGATTGGTTAACTGAGAATCAGAGAGGTCACACAATTGCTCAGTATTAGTGTCTGGTAAGTTGACATTTGTCCCCAGGATACTTGCATGGCTGGAGTCCCTCCCATTACTCAGTTATGTGCTCCATTGTTCCCTCTTTGCAGAATACTCCTCTGGTGAAATAGACCATCTTACCTACATTTTTAAAGTCTAAAATGGCCAGGTGCAGTGGCTCACGCCTGTAATCCCAGCACTTTGGAAGGCCGAGGCGGGTGGATCACCTGAGGTCAGGAGTTGAAGACCAGCCTGACCAACATGGAGAAACCCTGTCTCTACTAAAAATACAAAATTAGCTGGGAGTGGTGGAACACGCCTGTAGTGCCAGCTACTCGGGAGGCTGAGGTGGGACAATCGGTTGAACCCAGCAGGTGGAGGTTGCAGTGAGCCGAGATCATGCTACTGCACTCCAATCTGGGAAACAGAGCAAGATTTGGTCTCAAATACACACACACACACACACACATTCTCAAATATATATATATATTCTCAAAAAAATATATATATATGTATTTGCTAGTTCTTTTTTTTTTTTGAGACAGAGTCTTGCTCTGTCGCCCAGGCTGGAGTGCAGTGGCCAGATCTCAGCTCACTGCAAGCTCCACCTCCCGGGTTCCCGCTATTCTCCTGCCTCAGCCTCCCGAGTAGCTGGGACTACAGGCGCCCGTCACCACGCCCGGCTAGTTTTTTGTATTTTTTTTTAGTAGAGACGGGGTTTCACCGTGTTAGCCAGGATGGTCTCGATCTCCTGACCTCGTGATCTGCCCGTCTTGGCCTCCCAAAGTGCTGGGATTACAGGCTTCAGCCACCGCGCCCGGCCTCTTTTTTTTTTTTTTTGAGATGGAGTTTCACTCTCTCCCAGGCTGGAGTGCAGTGGCGCGATCTCGGCTCACTGCAAGCTCCGCCTCCCAGGTTCACGCCATTCTCCTGGCTCAGCCTCCGGAGTAGCTGGGACTATAGGCGCCCACCACCTCGCTCGGCTAATTTTTTGTATTTTTAGCAGAGACGGGGTTTCACCATGTTAGCCAAGATGGGATTGATCTCCTGACCTCGTGATATGCCCGCCTCGGCCTCCCAAAGTGCTGGGATTACAGGCATGAGCCACCACGCCCGGCACTAGTTCTTTTTTTTAAGAGACAGTTGTTCGAACCCAGGAGGTTGTGGTGAGTCTAGATCGCACCACTGCACTCCAGCCTGGGTAACAAGAGCAACACTCCATCTCAAAAAAAACGAAAACAAAAAATAAGCAAAAATTAGCCAGGCATGGTGCCTGGCTACTCAGGAGGCTGAGGTGAGAGGATCGCTCATGTCAGAGAGGCTGAGGCTGCAGTGAGTTGTGATCACACCACTGCCCTCTAGCCTGGGCAACACAGCGAGGCCCTGTATCAAAAATAAATACATAAGCCAAGCATGGCAGCTCATGCCTGTCATCCCAGCACTTTGGAGGGCTGAGGCGGGCAGATCACAAGATCAGGAGTTCGAGACCAGCCTGGCCAACATGGTGAAACCCTGTCTCTACTAAAAATACAAAAAATTGCTGGACTGGTGGCGGGTGCCAGTAATCCCAGCACGTGGGAGGCTGAGGCAGGAGAATTGTTTGAACCTGGGAAATGGAGGCTGCAGTGAGCCGAGATCATGCCGTTGTATTCCAGCCTGGGAAGCAGGGCGAGACTCTGTCTCAAAAAATAAATAGGCTGGGCGTGGTGGCTCAAGCCTGTAATCCCAGCACTTTGGGAGGCCAAGACGGGCAGATCACGAGGTCAGGAGATCGAGACCATCCTCGCTAACACTGTGAAACCCTGTCTCTACTAAAAAATACAAAAATCTAGCCGGGCGAGGTGGCGGGCACCTGTAGTCCCAGCTACTCGGGAGGCTGAGGCAGGAGAATGGCGTGAACCCGGGAGGCGGAGCTTGCAGTGAGCTGAGATCCGGCCACTGCACTCCAGCCCAGGCGACAGAGCGAGACTCCATCTCAAAAAAAAAAATTAATAAATAGAATAAAAATAAATAAATACATAAATAAATTAAATTAAATTACACTTTGTTCAGCCAAGCAAGTGTTCTGCTTGACTGCATAATATCTGGGAATATCCCCACAAACACATTTTGAAAAAGACATAATTCCCCCCACAGCTCAGCCGACTCTCTGACATTTGTTCAGATTTCAGGTCTGACCTGGTGGAACTGGAGACTAGTTATTCCCTCCCTGGAAGGTCTCCCTTGCTCTTCTACCTCCACTATCTTTTTTTGAGAGGGAATCTCGCTCTGTCACCCAGGCTGGCCTGCAGTGGTGCGATCTCGGCTTACTAGAACCTCCTCCTCCCGAGTTCAGGTGATTCTCTTGCTTCAGCCTCCCAAGTAGCTGAGATTACAGGCATGTGCCAGCACGCCTGGCTAGTTTTTTGTTTTTTGGGGGGCAGAGATGGGGTTTCGCTGTATTGGCCAGGCTAGTCTCAAACTCCTGATCTCAAGTGATCCACCTGCCTCAGCCTCCCAAAGTGCTGGAATTACAGGCATGAGCCACTGTGCCTGGCCTACCTCCACTGTCTTTCCCCATGAATATAGGACTGCCTATTTTGTCTCCTGGGGTTTTGCTGTCAGAGTGAAACTTATCTGTAAAAGAATAAGACTTCTCAGGGGCCTCTCAAAGGCAGTTGTTGGACTGAGCATTTTCCAAGGAGACTACTTTGAACCTTCATTTTGAATATCTGGATTCTGATCAGCTCCTTATGTCTTGTTATTTTTGTGTTTTGTGTATCTGATGGTCATCGTTCTACATGACTTCCCTCCTAGGGAGAAATCAGGCCACTCCCTATTTCTGACAGCCCTGGAGGTTTGTTGATTGACTCTCGGATGTGTTTATTTTCCAGACCCAGGTTCCTGCCATGGCTAGGCGTGGCTGTTGGCCTCGTCCTTACCCTCCACTGGGAATGTCTTTGTCTTATGCACGTAGTCTGCCTTGTTGTTGCAAATAACATTTCTGCTATAATCGCGGGATGCCCCGGCTTCTTCACTCCACTCAATGTAACCCCTTCCCACGAGCTCCACCTTCACTATGGGGTCCACCAGGGTGCTGTTCAGGGTTAAAATCATCTTCCCTTTTATGCTGGAGCCAGCCAGGTAGATTGCATCCTTGGGCAGCACTAATTCGATCGACTTCACCACAGACATGGGGGGTTGGGGCGGTAGACAGACATCCCTCTCCCTCCCCCATGTCTCTGAAATTCCCGCTTCCTTGGCTCTAGTGAGGTAATCCATCTATGACATCACTCAGCTCAGAGTTCCGGGAAGTGGGGACCCCAATGGACAGGAGGGGAGACAAAACTGTTGTTCAGGGTGGGTGGCTGATTGCGAAACTTGTAGTCCTCACTGGTTCCTTTTTACTGGTTCTTTTTTTTTTTTTTTGAGACGGAGTCTCGCTCTGCCGCCCAGGCTGGAGTGCAGTGGCCGGATCTCAGCTCACTGCAAGCTCTGCCTCCTGGGTTTAGGCCATTCTCCTGCCTCAGCCTCCCAAGTAGCTGGGACTACAGGCGCCCGCCACGTCGCCCGGCTAGTTTTTTGTATTTTTTAGTAGAGACGGGGTTTCACCGTGTTAGCTAGGATGGTCTTGATCTCCTGACCTTGTGATCCGCCTCCCAAAGTGCTGGGATTACAGGCTTGAGACACCGCGCCCGGCCGGTTCTTTTTTTTTTCTTTGAGATGTAGTCTCGTTCTGTTGCCCAGGCTGGAGTGCAGGGGTGCCATCCTGGCTCACTGCAAGCTCTGCCCCCCGGGTTCAAGCGATTCTCCTGCCTCAGCCTCATGAGTAGCTAGGACCACAGGTGCATGCCAGCACGCCCGGCTAATTTTTTGTATTTTTGGTAGAGACAGAGTTTCACTGTGTTAGCCAGGATGTCTCAATCTCCTGACCTCGTGATCCACCCGCCTCGGCCTCCCAAAGTGCTGGGATTGCACGCGTGAGCCACCGTACCTGGCCCTTTTCTTTTTTTTTGAGACAAAATCTCATTCTGTCACCCAGTGTAGTGGTGTGATCTCAGCTCACTGTAACCTCCGCCTCCCGGGTTCAAGCAATTCTCCCGCTTCAGCCTCCTGAGTAGCTGGAATTACAGGCATGCACCATCACCATGCCTGTCTAATTTTTTTTTTTGTATTTTTATTTATTTTATTTTTATTTTTTGAGATGGTCTCACTCTGTCAGCCAAGATTGGAGTGCAACGGCGTGATCTCTGCTCACTGCAACCTCTGCTCCCCGGGTTCCAGTGATTCTCCCACCTCAGCCTCCCGAGTACCTGAGATTACAGGCATGTGCCACTGCAATTGGCTAATTTTTGTCTTTTTAGTAGAGATGGGGTTTCACCATGTTGGCCAGGCTGGTCTCGAACTTCTGGCTTCAAGTGATCCGCCTGCCTTGGCCTCCCAAAGTGCTAGGATTACAGTCGTGAGCCACTGTGCCCAGGTGCATACACACTCATTTTCATCTTGAAGACTCTACATTTGTATTGGTCTGTATTGGAAAAAACACAGAGATATGGCCAGGACCTGGAATCTGGTGCGTACTGAAGTTGCTCAAGGCATCGTGTGCTTAATTTGAACGTTGACACCATCAGGAAGAGGTGATTCCCTGCATGATTGACATTTCTCTTTTCTTTTTTGAGACGAAGTTTCACTCTGTCATCCAGGCTGGGTGCAGTGGCGTGATCTCGGCTCACTGCACCCTCCGGCCCCCTGGTTCAAGTGATTCTCCTGCCTCAGCCTCCCAAGTAGCTGGGATCATGGGCGTGGGGGTTACAGGCGCCTGCCTCCGCGCCCAGCTAATTTTTTTTTTTTCTTTTTTTTTTTTTGAGACGGAGTCTAGCTCTGTCGCCCAGGCTGGAGTGCAGTGGCGCGATCTTGGCTCACTGCAAGCTCCGCCTCCCAGGTTTACGCCATTCTCCTGCCTCAGCCTCCCAAGTAGCTGGGACTACAGGCCATCTCGCCCGGCTAGTTTTTTGTATTTTTTAGTAGAGACGGGGTTTCACCGTGTAGACCAGGATGGTCTCGATCTCCTGACCTTGTGATCCACCCGTCTTGGCCTCCCAAAGTGCTGGGATTACAGGCTTGAGCCACCGCGCCCGGCCTTTTTTTTTTTTGAGACAGAGTCTTGCTCTGTGGCCCAGGCTGGAGTGCAGTGGCGCGATCTCGGCTCACTGCAAGCTCCGCCTGCCGGGTTCATGCTATTCTCCTGCCTCAGCCTCCCGAGTAGCTGGGACTACAGGCATCTGCCACAATGCCTGGCTAAATTTTTGTATTTTTAGTAGAGACAGGGTTTTACTGTGTTAGCCAGGCTGGTCTCAATCTCCTGACCTCGTGATCTGCCCATCTCGGCCTCCCAAAGTGCTGGGATTATAGGCATGAGCCTCCGCACCTGGCCAATTTTTGTATTTTTAGTAGAGACAGGGTTTCACCACCTTGGCCAGGCTGGTCTTGAACTCTTGACCTCATGTTCCATCCACCTCGCTCCACCTCCCAAAGTGCTGGGGTTATAGGTGTGAGCTACCACGCCCGGTCGACATTTCTCTTTATGCCTGCCTCTGCCCCGTTGGATGGGAAGTCCTTCCAGGGTGAGACCTTGTCTAAGTGAACTTTGTACCCACCAATGTCTGCATGACTCAGGCAGGATCTGGCTCAGACAGGGGTGTGGGGTGGGGCTTGAATCAATAAAAGTTTGTTGAATGACTTAATGCCCTCTGAGAATGTATCATTTTGCAACAGGGAAACTGAGGCCCTTTGCACTCTAGCAGTTATTCCTGTCACCTGATTTGCACGTGGGCTGGTACCTAAGAGGGAGGGACATTGAATCATAGGAGGGGCTAGGAAGTACCCATTCTCTAGCCTGGCAGGCCTTATTTCTTGTCTTGGCTGTATCTTGCATTATTTTATGTGATAGCTTTTGCGGGCATTGGCCTCTTCTTTCCCCAAGTCAAGCGTGTCCAACTCCTGACCCACAGGTCACATGTGGCCCACGATGGAATATGGCTCAACACAAATTCGTAAACTTTCTTAAAACATTAGGAGATTTTTTTGCAATTTTTTTTTGTAGCTCATCAGGTATTGTTAGTGTTAGTTAGTTGTTTGTTTATTTATTTATTTATTGAGATGGAGTTTAGGCTGGAGTGCAGTGGTGCAATCTCGGCTCACTGTAACCTCCGCCTCCTGGGTTCAAATCATTCTCCTGCCTCAGCCTCCTGAGTAGCTGGGATTACAGGCACACACCACCACACCCGGCTAATTTTTGTATTTTTAGTAGAGACGGGGTTTTACCATGTTGGCCAGGCTGGTCTCGAACTCCTGACCTCAGGTGATCCGCCTGCCTCGGCCTCCCAAAGTGCTGGGATTACAGGCATAAGCCACTGTGCCTGGCCAGTGTTAGTGTATTTTCTGTGTGGCCCAAGACAATTATTCTTCCAATGTGGTCCAGGGAAGCCAAAAGATTAGACACCCCTGCTCTAAGTGGCTTGTGAGCTTTTTCTTCTGAGATGCCTGGAATAGTTTGTTACTCATGTTTTAAAATAGCAATTATTACTATTTTTTGAGACAGAGTCTTGTTCTGTCACCCAGGCTGGAGTGTAGTGGCGCAATCATGGCTCCCTGCAGCCTTGATCTACTGGGCTCAAGAGATTCTCCTGCATCAGCCTCCTGAGTAACTGGAACTACAGGTGCACACCATGCCTGGCTAATTCATTTTTATGTTATGTAGTGAAAGGGTCTCACTATGTTGCCCAGGCTGGTCTCAAACTCCCAGACACAAGAGATCAGCCCTCCTCAGCCTCCCAAAGTGCTGGGATTACAGGTGTGAGCCACCGCACCCGGCTGGGCAATTATGAACCTGAGCAAATTTAAGAAATTTTGATTTTCTCGGCCGGGCGCGGTGGCTCAAGCCTGTAATCCCAGCACTTTGGGAGGGCGAGATGGGTGGATCACGAGGTCAGGAGATCAAGACCATCCTGGCTAACACGGTGAAACCCCCGTATCTACTAAAAAATACAAAAAACTAGCAGGCCTAGGTGGCAGGTGCCTGTAGTCCCAGCTACTCAGGAGGCTGAGGCAGGAGAATGGCGTAAACCTGGGAGGCGGAGGTTGCAGTGAGCTGAGATCCCACCACTGCACTCCAGCCCGGGCGACAGAGCGAGACTCCGTCTCAAAAAAAAAAAAAAAAAAAAAAATTTATTTTCTCAAGATGACTAGGGAACTGGAGCCCTCAATCAACAGCCCTTAGTATCTTTACTGCAGGGAGAGCTAGATACCTCCTCTGTGATACTTAACGACCACTAGCCAAGGTGCTTGGGCTATACCCCTCACCACGTGTACATGAAAAACCTATTCCCGGTCAGTCACAGTGGCTCACGCCTGCAATCCCAGCAGTTTGGGAGGTCCAGGCGGGCAGATCACCCAAGGTCAGGAGTTTGAGACCAGCCTGGCCAACATGGGTGAAACACCATCTCTACTAAAAATACAAAAATTAGCCGGGCTTGGTGATGCGGACCTCTAGCTCCAGCTACTGGGGAGGCTGAGGCAGAAGAATTGCTTGAACTCAGGAGGTGGAGGTTGCAGAGAGCCAAGATGGTACCACTGAACTGCAGGCTGGGCACCAAAGCAAGACTCCATCTCAAAAAGAGAAAGAAAGAGAGAGAGAGAAAAAAAGAAAAATGTGTTCCCTCTTTCATCCATCTTGAGTTTTCACAACAGCACTACAAACAGATGATGTGTCCTGACAGAACTGGGCCCGGTTCCTGCAGCAGGTGCTATGATTTTGGAAGAGCTCAAGCCGTCTCACACCCTCAGGTGGGCCTGCTCATACCTGTTGTGTGGGTTCTACCTGGCTGATGGCTGAGGGTCCAGAATTGTGTGCAGTAGTGTTAATTGTGTACTGAGGTTGGAGACAGTGAACAGCACCATCTGGACATTGTGGATTAGAATGCAGGAGCTTCCCAAGGCTATGACAAAGGACTACAAACTCAGTGGCTGCAAACCACACATTTATTTATTTGGAGATAGAGTCTCGCTCTGTCACCCGGGCAGAGTACAGTGGCTTGATCTCGGCTCACTGCAACCTCTGCCTCCTGGGTTCAAGTGATTCTCCTGCCTCAAGCTCCTGAGTGTCTGGGATTATAGGCACACACTACCCTGCCCAGCTAATTTTTTTTTTTTTGAGACACAGTCTTGCTCTGTCACCCAGGCTGGAGTGCAGTGGCACAATCTAGGCTCACTGTGACTTCCGCCTCCTGGATTCAAGCAATTTTCTGCCTCAGCTTCCCAAGTAGCTGGGATTACAGGCGCCCGCTACCACACCTGGCTAATTTTTGCGTTTTTAGTAGAGACAGGGTTTCACCATGTTGACCAGGCTGGTCTGGAACTCCTGACCTCCAGTTATCTGCCTGTCTCGGCCTCCCGAAGTGCTAGGATTACAGGTGTGAGCCACCGCGCCCGCCCCACATATTTATCATCTTACAGGTTGGGAGGTCAGAAGTCTGAAATAAATTTTAGGGGCAGGGCGGGTTCTAGGAGTCTTTACTGCTTTTTCTAGCCACCGGAAGCTGCCCATCTTCCTTGCCTCTTGGCCTGATCTTTTTTTTTTTTTGTGAGACTGAGTTTTGCTTTTGTTGCCCAGGCTGGAGTGCAATGGCGTGATATCAGTTCACTGCAACCTCCACCTCCTGGGTTCAAGTGATTCTCCTGCCTCAGGCTCCCGAGTAGCTGGGATTACAGGCACGCGCCACCACGCCAGGCTAATTTTGTATTTTTATTTTTATTTTTATTTTATTTATTTATTTTTTTTGAGGCGGAGTCTCGCTCTGTCGCCCGGGCTGGAGTGCAGTGGCCGGATCTCAGCTCACTGCAAGCTCCGCCTCCCGGGTTTACACCATTCTCCTGCCTCAGCCTCCCGAGTAGCTGGGACTACAGGCGCCCGCCACCTCGCCCGGCTAGTTTTTGTATTTTTAGTAGAGACGGGGTTTCACCGTGTTAGCCAGGATGGTCTCGATCTCCTGACCTCGTGATCCGCCCGTCTCGGCCTCCCAAAGTGCTGGGATTACAGGCTTGAGCCACCGCGCCTGGCCTAATTTTGTATTTTTAGTAGAAACAGGGTTTCTCCATGTTAGTCAGGCTGGTCTCGAACTCCTGATCTCAGGCGATCCGCCTTTCTTGGCCTCCCCAAGTGCTGGGATTACAGGTGTGAGTCCAGGCGCCCAGCCCTCGGCCTGATCATTGTAAAGCCTGCTTCCACTTTCCCATCTCCTTTGACTTTGACCTTTTTGTATCCCTCTTTCAATTAGGACCTTTTAAGGACATTGTGCCCACCTGGATCACCCAGGCGACGCTCCCCAACTCAAAATCATTAACTGAATCACACCTGCAAAGTTGCAAAGTCCTTTTAGCTGTGTAAGGCACTGTATTCACAGATCCTGGGGATGAGGACGTGGGGGTCTAGAGACACATATCTTTGGGGGCCATGATCTGTCTCCTATATAGGGACATAGCAGAAGTCCCACTGACCAGATAGAGGAGATAATAGAGTGATGAAGAAACTATAAAAAGCTAAGTGGGAACTCAACGTTTTTCTGCTCACAGCTCTCAAGAGAAAGACCAAAGTCCTCCCCGGTGGCCTTCAAGGTATTACGTATCACCCCTCAGACCTCAACTCCCCCTCCCCTTTGCTCAGTGGGCTCCAACCACACCAGCCCCTTCCTGCTCCCTGGACACCTCTAAGCCTTTTCCGGCCTCTGGGTTTGACCTTCCCTCCTAGACCCATCTGTCCTTGGAGTCTCATCTCCGATCCCAGCTCAAATGTCATCTTCTCTGAGAGGCCCACCGCAATGGCCCCAGTGAGAGAGTATCCTCTTTCCCCGCCTCCCAACTCATGGCTGCTGGTCACTCTGCTATAAGGAATCATCTCAAATTATCTGCTTTATTTATTCATTTCTTGCCAGTCTCCCCCAGATAGGAATTTTTCCTCCCTGAGACCACCAACTGGGTCTGCCACGTACACCCCTGGGTTCTGCAGCTCTGAGCAACCTGTCCGGCTGCTTTGTAGGTGTCCAGCACAGGTCACTTGTGTGCCCGCCAGGACTGGTCAGAGTGGAATAGACAGGGCGGAGGGGGCAGGGCAGCCCTGCCCGCCTGGACAGCCTGGAGAAGGCGGGAAAACGAGGCGGGAAAAGACAGCAAACAAGCCCTGCGGGTGGGTAGGGTGGAGAGCCCTGGCAGGCCCTGACGCCAGGCAGTGGGGCTTGGGGCGATTAGGCGAGCCATCGGGGTGCAGGTGGTCTCCTAGGGGCCCCCCACATTCCCTCGCAGTATTTACACATTGATTCCGGCCTTCTTAGACCTACTGGTCAATGCGTGCGACTGGGGGCCTGCGAACGGACTTGGACTTAAGAGGTCAGGGGGTCTGTAACCTGGGGGTCCCCAAGGCTCCTGGGGGGGCCCACGTGCGGGGGGTGACCAGGCCCTGCCACGCAGACCCTTTGCACGCTGGGCGCGCCCAGCAGAGCGCGCAGGGCTAGGCGGAGCCGTGGCCCGCTGGGCGGAGGCGCCGTGGACAGAGGAGGGGGCGCCCCCCACCCTCTTTCTCGCTTCCCGCCACAGCGCCGGCCAATCAGGAGGCAGGCGCCCGCCCCCGGCACGGCCTCCTGCGGCCCCGCAACTCCCAAATGCCGAGTTTTCGCGGGAAAAAAATCAGAGCAGCTGGCAGCGCGGCGGGCAGTATTTGCCGAGCGGGCGCTCCGGGTCGCACGCACGTCCGCGCGGGGTCCGGGCCACGCACGCGGCTTCATAGCTATCCCCAGCCAGGCCGGGCGCGCAGACAGACAAGCGGTTCGCGGCGACCAGAGAGGTGAGCCGCCAGGTAGGGGTGCCAGCCTGGGCCGGGCGCACGGGGCTCGGGGACTTTGCAAAACTTTCCCGCGCGGCCAACCCGGGCGCACTCGTGTCCCTCACTCTGTCCCGGGATCCAGGGCCTCCCCTTCCGCCTAACCCTCGGGAGTCGCTCCCCGACACATACCCGGCTGGAGCCGGGACCAGCGCTGCGTCCCCGGAGCCCGGCTGGGGGTCGAGCGTACCGGGTGGGGGAGGGCCCGGCGAGCCGCCGGGGAGGATGTCAGGCTCCGCGCCTGCGCGCGGGGCTCCCCGCGATTCAATTGTCGCGCCCGAGCCCGATTTCGCGCGCCCTGAGCTCCCCGGGCGCATCTGGGCCAATGGGGGGCGAGCGGGGCGGGGCAGCCGGGTGCGGCGGAGCCAATAAGAGGCGGCCCAAGTGAAGGGGGGCGGGACTTGACGAGCTGGGGCCCCTTGGTCGTCCCGGGGGTGGGCGTGGGCTGCTGGCGCGACCCGCGCTGACCGGTGGGAGTGCGGGAGGGACGCCGGGGGTCTAGGGTCTGGAGCGGCGCGAGCTGCCGGGAGTTGGGGGCCGAGGTGAGTCGCTGGGCGCGCGCGTGGGGGTGGCCGGGACGGGCGGCCAGTTGCCATGGCCACCGCGGGGCGGGCCCGGTCGCGCACGCGCGCGTTTTGGGGGCAGCAAGCGGGGGGGGGTGCGGGCACCGAGGGGTCCCGGGGCCCGCGGATCTCGGGTGGGGTTTTTTCGTCTCAGTCGCACTTGGTTGAGTTCCCCCGGGACTTCTGAAGTTCCGGCCCGCGCTGGACTTCTGGGATTCCCTCTTCCGTAAATAGGAATCCGAGGAATGAATGAATCAATGAATGAAATGAGTAAACGAACCAACTCGGCCACTTGGCCCAGGCCTCCTTCCTCCTCTGGTCGTGGGGAAGGAGGGATGGGTTGGACCTTTTGCTTTCCTTTCAATTCCCTCTTCATTCTCCTTCCTCCTCAATCTTCAACACTTGGCTAGTCGTTAATGCCTTAAGTCCTTAATTTACTGTGTCTGGCCCTGGCCGGGGTCTGGCTGTATAGGAGGACTGGGAGGGCATCCTGGGAGTTTCCTGGTGTCCACAGGCCGGACAAAAGCAACCCCGACTCCTTAGAGCATGGTATGGCTTGGAGGTGTTGGTAAAACTGATCTGGGGTTTTTGCTGTCTCTTCCCTCAGCGCCGACACCATGTGGATCCAGGTTCGGACCATGGACGGGAGGCAGACCCACACGGTGGACTCGCTGTCCAGGCTGACCAAGGTGGAGGAGCTGAGGCGGAAGATCCAGGAGCTGTTCCACGTGGAGCCAGGCCTGCAGAGGCTGTTCTACAGGGGCAAACAGGTACACCCGCCGCCAGCACCTTTGTTCTATGCCTGGTCCAGGCCTCGCGCCTCTGCAGCCACCAGCCGATACTTTCTCCCTCCCACCTCTCCCCCCACAACCTCGTCCGGTCCCACTTCACCTCTCCCGGAAGGAGAAGTCCACAGAAACCTCAAATGCCTGCGAGAGGAAGGAACAAAGGGAGGACTCACAGATTGACATGCTGGGCTGGCGGCTGGTCCTCGAATCTATAGGGTCTGGGCTTTTGAACTTATTTTTTCAAAGCTCCCCCTCAAAATAATGGCTAGAGAAAGAAGTTTTGGAGGTGGCCGATGGAAGACTGAGGAATTTTCGAGAAAGGGCCCAGGACCATCCCGTAGCTAGGACGGAAGGGACCAGGTTTTCTTTTTTAAACATCCACCACCAATTAATTACTCACAGCCTGTACCAGTTAAGCGTCAGACCCCCGAGTGTTTTTTTCTAAAAATTTGGATTAGCTTATTCAGAGTCTGGAGATGGCGCTTGCTAATCAGGAATTTCCGCCACTCTGAGCCTGCTGTGCTGCGGCTGCTGGTGACCTGGGGCGCGTGGTCCCCGAGGGGTCCACCGGCCTTCATCTCTTTCTCTGTTCTTTCCCCAGCCCCTCGTTGCATTTAAAATGGCCCCCTTTGATTTCATAGCTGCCACGTTTGGGATGCTCCCTCCATTGGCACCTGGGGGGGGTTGGAGGTTCTACTTTGGTTGGTGTTTTTGTGGGGGACTGTGGGACATACTGTGAGTGGGGTTTCCTGGCAGGATGAAACAGTGTGATTAAAGGTGTAGGTCCCATCTGCTGGAGATGGTTGGACCGTGGGGACGGGCATAGACTACTGGAACTGGATTAAAAGTTGTCAGTTGAGCTGCGTGTACCCCCACCGTGTTGTTGTTGGATTTTGAACCGGGTACTGCTGCCATCTGGTGTCTAGGTTGGAAAATAAACACCGCGCCCGGCCAGGTTTTTTGGGGGCTGGGAGGATCATGCCTGCTCACTCCAGATGAGATCTGATGATTAATTTCTCCGGCTTGCATGCCGTAGACCTTCCTTAGCCCTCTTCCCGTAAGAGACGTGATGACTTGAGTCGTAAGAATCCGAGTTAACCCGCCCTGCCCCGGGAGGAGGCGATCTGAAGAACTTGGGGAGTTGATCGTGCAGCCGCGTGCGCGCAGGGAAGAGGCAGGGCCGGGCTCAACGGAGGAGCTCTGCCTGGCGCTCTCTTCCTCCCTCCTCCTACGATGCGTGCTCCCTTTGTGACCAAAATCATCCAAACTGATTTTGATTTGCTGCTCAGCCTATTGGGTTAGCACAGAAGGCTTCCTTTCTCAAAGTTTCTGTAGCCTGCACAGACCTGCTAAGTTCACGGTGTAGCTCAATGGCGGGTTGGACTCTCATGCTCCCAAGTTCAGGAGAGGAGATAATGCTGAGTATCCACTCTATGCCAGTCACCGAGCTAGCATTTTAATTTTTGCATTTCACCCATGCAGGAATGGGAAAACACCTAAACACACCCGCCATGTAGATTTTACCATCGATATTCTGACATATGAGGTTTATCATGAAGCGCTCTTTCTCTATGCCCATCAAGCCATCTTTCTGGGATGCATTTCAAAGTAAGTTGCAGACACCAGTCTACCTTTCCCTTAATTACTGCAGCACACCATCAGTAACTAGAACTAGAGCTCAGTATTTGTTTTTGGTTCTGTTCTCACTGATTTTTTTTTTTTTCTTATTGAGACAGGATCTCACTCTGCCTAAGCTGTGGTGCAGTGGCGCGATCACAGCTCACTACAGCCTTAGTTTCCTGGGCTCGAGCAGTCCTCTAGCCTCAATCTCCAAAGTAGCTAGGACTATAGGCGTGTACCCACCATGCCTGGCTAGTTTTTGTATATTTTGTAGAGATGGGGTCTTATTATGCTGCCCAGGGTAGTCTGGGCTCAACTGACCCTCCTGCCTCGGCCTCCCAAAGTGTTAGGGTTACAGGCATGAGCTACTGTGCCTGGCCAAAAAACTTTGAATATAGTGAAACAGATGTTAAACAGACTGAATAATTTTGACAAATGTCTACATCCATGCAACCCAAAACCCCATCTCCCCTCATTTGTAACATAATACTTGAGTCATACAATAGTTTCTGTCACATCTCTAAGTTTAGTGTGACAATGACAGGAACACTTACGTTAATTAGACACATACATTGTGCTTTTCTTTCTTTTTTTTCTTTTTTCTTTTTGTTGAGACGGAGTCTCACTGCCGCCCAGGCTAGAGTGCAGTGGCCGGATCTCGGCTCACTGCAAGCTCCGCCTCCCGGGTTTACGCCATTCTCCTGCCTCAGTCTCCCGAGTAGCTGGGACTACAGGCGTCCGCCACCTCGCCCGGCTAGTTTTTTGTATTTTTTTTAGTAGAGACGGGGTTTCACCTTGTTAGCCAGGATGGTCTCGATCTCCTGACCTCGTGATCCGCCCGTCTCGGCCTCCCAAAGTGCTGGGATTACAGGCTTGAGCCACCGCGCCCAGCCTCTTTTTTTTTTTTTTTTGAGACAGAGTTTCACTCTTGTTGCCCAGGTAGGAGTGCAGTGGCGCCATCTGGGCTCACTGCAACCTTCACCTCCCAAGTTCAAGCAATCCTCCTACCTCAGCCTCCCAAGTAGCTGGGATTACAGGTGTCCACCATTACGCCTAATTTTTTGTATTTTTAATAGAGACGGAGTTTCATCATGTTGGCCAGGCTGGTTTCAAACTCTTGACCTCAGGTGATCCACCTACCTCAGTCTCCCAAAGTGCTGGGATTACAGGTGTGAACCACTGCGCCCAGCCAACGTACATTGTGCTTTTAATTGTCAGGATGTTGGCAGTGATGACACCTGGACCTAGCCCTATGGGAACTCACCCGGACTGAACAGGGAGCTGGGATTGGAACCTGGGATTTTGGTTTCTGAGACTGGGCTCTCAACACTGAATTTCGTCTCCCAGGTCAGCTCTGGTAGTTATGAAAAGATTCCATGTTCCTATGTAACCTTCATAACCGCCTCTTAGATCCCTTACCCTGTGGCTGTTCCCTATGCAGTAGCTTTTTTTTTTTTTTTTTTCTTTGAGACGGAGTTTTGCTCTGGTTGCCCAAGCTGGAGTGCAATGGCATGATCTCGGCTTACTTCAACCTCTGCCTCCTGGGTTCAAGCGATTCTTCTGCTTCAGCCTCCCAAGTAGCTGGGACTACAGGTGTGCGCCACCACGCCTGGCTGATTTTATTTTATTTTATTTTTTTGTATTTTTAGTAGAGATGGGGTTTCTCCATGTTGGTAAGGCTGGTCTCAAACTCCCGACCTCAGGTGATTCACCACCCCCCTTGGCCTCCCAAAGTGCTGGGATTACAGGCGTGAGCCATTGCACCCGGCCCCCATGCAGTAGCTTTTAAGAGATCGTGTCGTTGCTTCTGTCTTCTGGGCCACAGAGAGGTGATGCAGTTTCTCCACTTGGATGGCTCGGAAAGTGAGCTGGCGGCAGGGAGGTTTGGACAGTGGAGGGAAGGGGGCACAGAGGCACACAGCAGCACCTCCCAGCGCCACGTGAAGTCTGCAGGCACCCAGGCTAACGTGATAGAAAGCAACGCAGTTCCTGGTGGGCGCAAATGGGCCGTTGTCCTTATAGAATGTTCTAGAGTGTTCAGTCCTTTTTTGTCCTGTTAAAGAAACTTGGCCTAGCAGCCCAAGGTCAGCGGTGGTTGATGGAGACCCCAGAGCAGAACAGAATTGGTTCTGTCTCGGAATATGGAGGATCTTGTGGTGGCCTCACTTGGGCTGAATAGGGTGGCAGTGATGTCACTTGATGCGTGGGAATGCAGGGAGCTGATTGAGGGCAGTGACTTTGGGCGACCGTCCAGCGTAGGCAACCAGAGAGGCATCTGCAGCTCCCCATCCCCCAATCTTTCTTCATTTTGGCTGCACATCAAAATAACAATAGCTGTCTTTTGTGGCACCTTTAACCTGCTCAGGTACAACACTGCACTCTACGTAATCTTTTCAGCATCCCTGGCCAGAGACTCGCCAGCTCCCACATCATCTTATTTTGGACAGGGCTAATATCCACCACGTTGCAGCGCAGTGCGAATTCAATGAGGTTATGAATGTGAAGGGCGGAGTGAGCCCCGTGCCGGGCTCACAGTGAAAGTGAAATAAATCTCTTAGCACAGGGCTTCTCCCGCTCTGTACTGTGGCTGTTTGGGGCCAGGTCATCCTCTGGCTGGGGCTGTCCTGGGCACTGCAGGGTGCTGAGCAGCATCCCTGGCCTCCACCCACTCCATGCCAGAGCACCCTACCCTACCAGTCATGACAACCACAAATATCCTGAGACTTCCATGCCTCAAAGGCAAGATTAGAGTCAGTCTGATGCCTCAGTTGAAATGGTGGCCCAGGAATGGCCTTGCAAGGGTCACTTGTCATAGTGATGCCTCGGGTGTCCCCACTGGACAGCCCCCTTGCAGAGACCTGCCCTTGTGGCTGCAGAAGGGAGGGTCCCCACCACCAGCTCCCACCCACTGTTGCATCCCTCCCCCAGGAGGGCTCCCGGTTAGAGGGCACGGCCTCTGTTAGGATTACTCACCGCTGCCGTCGTGGCCCCAGAGCAGCTGTAGACAATCGGTAAATGGGTAGGCGTGGCTTTGTTCCAATAAAGCTTGATTTATAAAAACAGGTATGGCTGGGTGCAGTGGCTCATGGTTGTAATCCCGGCACTTTGGGAGGCCAAGGCAGGTGGATCACCTGAGGTCAGGAGTTCGAGACCAGCCTGCCAACATGGTGAAACCCCGTCTCTACTAAAAATACAAAAAATTAGCCAGGCATGATGGTGGGTGCCTGTAATCCCTGCTACTCAGGAGGCTGAGGCTGGAGAATCACTTGAACTGGGGAGGCAGATGTTGCAGTGAGCTGAGATCAAGCCACTGCACTCCAGCCTGGGCGACAGAGCAAGACTCCGTCTCAAAAAAAAAAAAAAAAAAAAAAAAACCATAAAACAAAATCAAAACAAAGTAGGTGCAGGCCAGAATTGTCCCTGTGGACATAGTTGGTCAATTAGATTGCATACTTTGATCCAGCCTCAGTTAGTGTGTCCGGGTTTTTCTGGCTAGGAAGAATGCTGCTGTGGAATGTGTTGGAACAGATCCTTACATGCGCTGTTGTTGGCGTCCTTCCAGGTCGGGTTCTCAAACGGATCTCAGGACCCCTTTACATCTTCCAGAATGATCCAAGAGCCCCAGGAACCTATGTCTGTGTGGATTCTGTCGGTTGTCACTGTGTTAAAAATTGAGGCCAGGCATGGTGGCTCATGCCTGTAATCCCAGCATTTTGGGAGGTTGAGGCAAGAGGATCACTTGAGGTTGGGAGTTCGAGACCAGCCTGGGTCATGTAGCAAGACCCCCGTCTCTACAAAAAATCATGAAAATTAGCCGGGCGTGGTGGCGCATGCCTGTAGTCCTAGCTACTTGGGAGGCCAAGGTGGGAGGATCACTTGAGCCTGGAAGGTAGAGGCTGCAGTAAGCCAAGACTGTACCACCGCACTCCAGTCTGGGAGACAGAGTGAGACTTTGTCTCAAAAAAAACAAAAAAGCAAAAAAACAACAAATAAATTGAAAGCTGAGAAATTCAGAGCACAAGAAGACAAGCGTGCCCCCTCTTTTAGCTGTCAACATGGCGGAGCCGTCCCTGGTGACGCAGCCTCCAAAGATGCCCCTGTGCCCTCCTGAGACCGCTAGAGGGAAAGTGGCAGCGACAGTGATGGTAGTGTCTTTGTGGCGGTCATGTTGACCTCACTGACCTCCGAAGTGCCGTTCTAGTGTCTCAGCGGTGACCCGGCCGCTGGGATCCTCCCGCATCGGTTTTGCTTCCTCCCCTCTCTCCCTCCATCTGCCTGTCTTGCCCGCACCTGAGGTTGCCGCGGAGGCGCTGAGACAAGCCAGCAGGAGCTGTGGCTGCCCCCCAGGAAGGCAGAGCAGTTTCTTACTTCCTTCCCCCCAGGTCCCGTCAGGCTTCTGCAGACGCTCTCTCTTCCGGCTGGAGGTCCCTCTTGGTTCGAGGCTTACACGGTCCTTGCTGAGCTCCTAAACGTCTGGTTCCTATCCCGGAAGTTGCTGTCTGTAAGCCAACTGGACAAGCACCACTCCTCAAACCCAGAGGCATTTATTAGCGTCCCTGCTGTGCCGCTAGGCAGCGTTCGGCACCCTGAAAGAGATCCCCCGAATATGGCACGAGGGGTAGGAAGTGGGCAGCTGGTTGGGGGTGGTGGTGCAGCGAGCTTTTAGTCTTGTTTTCATTTTTTTTGTTTTTTTCTTTTTTTCGAGACAGAGTCTCGCTCTGTCACCCAGGCTGGAGTGCAGTGGCGTGATCTCGGCTCGTTGCAAGCTCCGCCTCCCAGGTTCAAGCAATTCTGCTGCAGCCTCCCGAGTAGCTGGGACTACAGGCATGCGCCACCACGCCCAGTTCATTTTGTATTTTTTAGTAGAGATGAGGTTTCTCCCATGTTGGTCAGGCTGGTCTCTAACTCCTGACATCCAGTTATCTGCCTGCCTTGGCCTCCCAAAGTGCTGGCATTATAGGTGTGAGCCACCGTGCATGGCTGATTTTTTTTTTTTTTTTTTTGAGACAAGGCCTTGCTCTGTTGCCCAGGCTGGAGTACAGTGGCACGATCTTAGCTCACTGCAGCCTCGAATTCCTGAGCTCAAGTGATCCTCCTGTCTCAGCCTCCCTAGTAGCAGGGACTATAGGCTGTATACTACTACACCTGGCGAATTTTAAACATTTTTGTCGAGATGGGGTCTTGCCATGTTGCCCATGCTGGTCTTGAATTCCTGGCCTCAAATGATCCTTCTGCCTCAGCTTCCCAAGGTGCTGGGATTACAGGCCTGAGCCACTGCTCCTGACCTCATATATATATTTTTTTGAGACAGGGTATCAGTGTCTCCCAGGCTGGAGTGCAGTGGCGCGATCTCAACTCACTGCAACTGTCGCCTCTTGGGCTCAAGCAATCCTCCCACCACAGTCTTCCAGGTAGTTGGGACTAGAGGTAAATTTTGTAGTGATGGGTTTTGCCATGTTGCCCAGGTGATCTTCACCTCCTGGACTCAAGTGATCCTCCCGTCTCGGCCTCTCAAATCACACCTGGGATTACAGGCGTGAGCCACTGCACCCAGCCCCATTTTAACTTTTTTTTTTTTTTTTTGAGGCAGAGTCTTGCTCTGTCGCCCAGGCTGGAGTGCGAGTGGTGCGATCTCAGCTCACCACATGCTCCACTTCCTGGGCTCACGCCATTCTCCTGCCTCAGCCTCCCGAGTAGCTGGGATTCCAGGCACCTGCCGCCACGGCCAGCTAATTTTTTGTATTTTTAGCAGAGACAGGGTTTCACCGCTTTAGCCAGGATGGTCTCCATGTGACCTCGTGATCCACCTTCCTCGGCCTCCCAAAGTGCTGGGATTACAGGCGTGAGCCACTGTGCCCGGCCCATTTTAACTTTTCTTCTTTTTTTTTTTTTGAGATGGAGTCTCGCTCTGTAGCCCAGGCTGGAGTGCAGTGGCCGGATCTCAGCTCACTGCAAGCTCCGCCTCCCGGGTTTACGCCATTCTCCCGCCTCAGCCTCCCGAGTAGCTGGGACTACAGGCGCCCGCCACGTCGCCCAGCTAGTTTTTTGTTTTTTGTTTTTTTAGTAGAGACGGGGTTTCACCGTGTTAGCCAGGATGGTCTCGATCTCCTGACCTCGTGATCCGCCCGTCTCGGCCTCCCAAAGTGCTGGGATTACAGGCTTGAGCCACCGCGCCCGGCCAACTTTTCTAATAATGATTTTCGTTTTGCCGAAAACGGCAAGTGGGTTTTAGGTTAAGTCACTCCTTTTACTAGGCACAGTAGTAGACCTTGAGTTAGGGCTATGGTGGTATCATTTAATAGGAACATTTAACTTCACTAGGTCAATGATAGGAGACCAGCCTGGCCAACATGGTGAAACCTCATCTCTACCAAAGATACAAAAATTAGCCGGGTGTGCTGGCATGCGCCTGCACTCTCAGCCATTCAGGAGGCTGAGGTGGGAAAATTGCTTGAATCTGGGAGACGGAGGTTGTAGTGAGCCGAGACTGAACCACTGCACTTCAGCCTGGGTGACAGTGAGACTCTGTCTCAAAAAAAGAAAAAAAAGTCCCATGTACCCATCACCCTCTGAAGTAGTCGTCTGCTGCTGTGTCTGATCTTGTGTCTGATCTTGTTCATTTTGCTCATTTCTGCCCTAGCCATTTACCTCTACCTGACTGGATTGTTTAAGAGATGGGATTTTGCTGTGTTGCCCAGGCTGGAGCACAGCGGCTGTTCACAGAAGTGATCATTTTGCATGACAGCCCCAAATTTCTGGGTTCAGGTGACCCTCAGTCTCCCAAGCAGTGGGGACTACAGATGTGAGCCACCATACCGGCTCCTACTGGATCATTTTGAAGCAGGTTACAGATGTTGTAACTGTAACACAGACATCATAGGTACAGGCATTTCAATGCATCTTCCCCAGTGGCTTATAGATCATGCAGATAGAAAATCGGTCAGGAGGGCCGGGCCCGGTGGCTCACGCCTGTAATCCCAGCACTTTGGGAGGCTGAGGCGGGCGGATCACGAGGTCAGGAGATCGAAACCATCCTGGCCAACATGGTGAAACCCCGTCTCTACTAAAAATACTAACATTAGCTGGATGTGGTGGCGCTCGCCTGTAGTTCCAGCTACTCGGGAAGCTGAGATAGGAGAATCGCTTGAACCCAAGAGGTGGAGGTTGCAGTAAGTCAAGATTGTGCCACTGCACTTCAGCCTAGCAACAGAGTGAGACTCCGTCTCCAAAAAAAAAAAAAAAGAAAAAAAAAGAAAATCGGTCAGGATGCTGGGCACAGTGGCTCAGCCCTATAATCCCAGCACTTTGGGAGGCCGAGGCAGATGGGTCACCTGAGGTCGGAATTTTGAGTCCAGTTTGACCAACATAGAGAAACCCCGTCTCTACTAAAAATACAAAATTAGCTGGGCGTGGTGGCGCAGGTCTGTAATCCCAGCTACTCGGGAGGCTGAGGCTGGAGAATCGCTTGAACCTGGGGGGCGGAGGTTGCATTGAGCCAAGATTGCACCATTGCACTCCAGCCTGGGCAACAAGAGTGAAACTCCGTCCCAAAAAACAAAAAAAGTCGGTCAGGATGCCGGGCACGGTAGCTCAGTCCTATAATCCCAGCACTTTGGGAGGCTGAGTCGGGAGGATCAGTTGAGCCCAGGAATTTGAGACTAGCATGGGCAACACGGAGAAACCCTGTCTGTACAAGAAATACAAAAAACTTTCTGGACGTGATGGCCCATGCCTGTAGTCGCAGTTACTCGGAGGGGCTGAGGCGGGAGGATTGCTTGAGCCCAGGAGGTCGAGGTTGCAGTGAGCCATGGTCATGCCACTGCACTCCAGCCTGGGCATCAGGGAGGGAAACCCTGTTTTAAGAAGAAAAAAGAAAATTGATAAAGATATAGATGATTTGAACAAAATGAGTTACAGGGTTACCGTAATGACACGGATGGACTCTGAACCCAACAAGAAAGAAAACACATTCTTCTCAGGCCACAAGGAGTGCTTAGGGAAACTGACCACATACAAGGCAAGTCTTAAAAACTTGATTTGTATTTGTATTTGTATTTATTTATGAGACTGAGTCCCGCTCTGTGGCCCAGGCTGGAGTGCAGTGGTGCGATCTCTGCTCACTGCAAGCTCCGCCTCCCGGGTTCACACCATTTTCCTGCCTCAGCCTTCCGAGTAGCTGGGACTACAGGTGCCCGCCACCACGCCCGGCTAATTTTTTGTATTTTTTTTTAGTAGAGACTGGGTTTTACCGTGTTAACCAGGATGGTCTTGATCTCCCGACCTCGTGATCCACCTGCCTCGGCCTCCTAAAGTGTTGGAATTATAGGCGTGAGCCACTGTGCGTGGCCATATTTATTTATTTTGTTCATTTATTTGAGACAGAGTCTCGCTCTGTCACCTGGGCTGGAGTACAATGGTGCAATTTTGGCCCACTGCCTCTGGGTTCAAGTGATTCTCCTGCCTTAGTCTCCTGAGTAGCTGGGATTACAGGCGTGCGCCACCACACCTGGCTAATTTTTGTATTTTTTTTTTTGAGACGGAGTCTCGCTCTGTCGCCCAGGCTGGAGTGCAGTGGCCGGATCTCAGCTCACTGCAAGCTCCGCCTCCCGAGTTTACGCCATTCTCCTGCCTGAGCCTCCCGAGTAGCTGGGACTACAGGCGCCCGCCACCTCGCCCGGCTAGTTTTTTTGTATTTTTTAGTAGATACGGGGTTTCACCGTGTTAGCCAGGATGGTCTCGATCTCCAGACCTCGTGATCCGCCCGTCTCGGCCTCCCAAAGTGCTGGGATTACAGGCTTGAGCCACTGCGCCTGGCCTAATTTTTCTATTTTTAGTGGAGATGGAGTATCACCATGTTGGCCAGGCTGTTCTTGAACTCCTGATCTCAAGTGATCTGCCTGCCTCGGCCTCCCAAAGTGCTGGGATTACAGGCGTGAGCCACCAGACCCAGCCTTTTGTTTTTCATGTATTTATTTATTTTTGAGATGGAGTCTTGCTGTGTTGCCCAGGCTGGAGTGCAGTGGTGTGATCTCGGCTCATTGCACACTCTGCCTCTTGGGTTCAAGCAGTTCTTGTGCTGCAGCTTCCCGAGTAGCTGGTACTACAGGCGCCTGTCACCATGCCCAGCTAATTTTTTGTGTTTTTAGTAGAGATGGGGTTTTGCCGTGTTGGCCAGGCTGGTCTCGAACTCCTGACCTCAGGTGATCCACCCGCCTTCAGCCTCCCTAAGTGCTGGGATTACAGGCATGAGCCACCGTGCCTGACTCTTTGTAACTTTAGAACAATGACTGTCTTACTGACCGTGTTTTCTCTCACCTGTGGAGTCAGAACTGAACCATAACCAAGCTTCTTCCTGCCTGCTATGGGGCCCTTCTGGAATGTTCCAGAAGTGGCATCAGGAGGCTGCCCAGCCAGCTTGTGAGTCGTATTCTAGAGTCAGAGTTTCGTGCCAGCCTGGGCCAGGCCCCATCCCCACTTCCCTGCCTGATTTGCCCCTGTCTACACCATTGTACTGGGAGACACTTCCTGTCCCTCCTACATAGCCCATGCTAAGCAAGGTGCTTCTGTCCATCTCACCTTTCCGATGCAGGAAGGGCTGAAGTCATGGAGGGGCAGCCGGTCAGGCCCAGCGAGGGTGGCATGGATGCTGTCCTTAGTGACAGATGAGAGGGGATGGGCTGGGACTGCAGGCCTGGCTGCCCTAGCTGCTCCTGCGGGTCAGGGGCTGCCCATTAGCCTGGCCAGGGCCCCTCATTGGATCCCTCCTGTCTGCCCAGTCCACAGCCCTTGCCCCCTTGCCCACCCGCTGCCAGTTCTCATCGGCCCTGCTTCCCTGCTTGACTCTGCCTCCCTGGCCTCCCCTCCTCGGTCTCTCTCCTCCCCGACTTGTCCTCTGTCTGAGTCTGGCAGGACAGAGTCCGACCGTCTGGCCCCCTCCTGGCTCGGTCCGCTCCTTCTGCTGTCCAGGTCACTTGGTTTTTGGCCTGCTGGCCGCCTGCTCTCCAGGCTGCCCCTTGCCCAGGGCTGCACCCCCAACCGGTCCTCCGTCTTGGTGGTGCTGGGACTGTATTTTCTGTCCTCTGCAGTGGGCTGGTTTCCCTCGTGTGCTGAGGCCCCTCTGCTTGGCTGTCCCTGGCTGCCCCACGCAGCTGAGCTGTGCTCCTGCTGGCTGGAGCTCAGGATGCC
Organism: Rhinopithecus roxellana; assembly: GCF_007565055.1. Taxonomy (NCBI): domain Eukaryota; kingdom Metazoa; phylum Chordata; class Mammalia; order Primates; family Cercopithecidae; genus Rhinopithecus; species Rhinopithecus roxellana. The sequence goes on from NC_044556.1 coordinate 14,587,274, forward strand.
CACGCTGTTCTGGCAAACAATGCTGCTGTAAACACAGGATGAGCAGCTGCCCCTCTGCACACGTGGTCTTCGGACACGTGAGGGCCGCTCTAGCTTGGGTGCTCACTGCTGGCGATTCTCCCCTCCAGGGGACACTGGGGGATGTCTGGGAACATGCATGACTCAGGGGCGCTCCTGGCGTGGAGTGAGTGGAGGCCCGGAGTGCTGGTCGGCACCCTGCAGGGCCCAGGATGGCCCCACTCCAGAGATCGATCCCACCCCAAATGTCAGCTTTGGCAAGAGGGGTGTGCCTGGCCACAGAGGTGCTGGCCCGGATGCAGATGAGTGCCTGTATGTCCCTCTGAGCTCCGTGTGGCTTGTCCTGTGCTGCTTTCCCTGCCCCAGTGATACTGGGGGCACTTGTCTCTCTCTCTTATTTATTTATTTATTTATTTATTTATTTATTGAGACGGAGTCTCACTCTGTGGCCCGGGCTGGAGTGCAGTGGCCGGATCTCAGCTCACTGCAAGCTCCGCCTCCCGGGTTTACCCCATTCTCCTGCCTCAGCCTCCTGAGTAGCTGGGACTACAGGCGCCGCCACCTCACCCGGCTAGCTTTTTGTATTTTTTAATAGAGACGGGGTTTCACCGTGTTAGCCAGGATGGTCTCGATCTCCTGACCTCGTGATCCGCCCGTCTTGGCCTCCCAAAGTGCTGGGATTACAGGCTTGAGCCACCGCGCCCGGCCTTATTTATTTATTTTTAAGACGGAGTCTCGTTCTGTTGCCCAGGGTGGAGTGCAGTGGCGAGGTCCCGGCTCACTGCAACCTCCACCTCCTGGGTTCAGGTGATTCTCTTGTGTCAGCCTCTCGAGTAGTTGGGATTACATGCACCCACCACCATGCCTGGCTAATTTTTGTATTTTTAGTAGAGACGGGGTTTGGTGATGTTGCCCAGGCTGCTCTCGAACTCCTGGCCTCAAGAGATCTGCCCACCTCGGCCTCCCAAAATGCTGGGATTACAGAGTAAGCCACTGTGCCCAGCCCCTTTTTAAAAAAAAAAAATTAGTAAACTTTATTTTCTAGAGCAGTTCTAGGTTCACAGCAAAATTGAGCAGAAGGCAGAGAGAGTTCCCATGGACCCCCTGCTCCGACAGGCATAGCCGCTTGCACTGTCAGCTTCCCCCACAGAACGGTGCTTTGGTTACAATTGATGGCCTTCTGTGGAGTCATCTTCATCTCCCAGAGTCCACAGTCTACACCAGGGCTTCCCCTTGGTGTTACTTTTTTTTTTTTTTTTTTTTTTTGAGACAGTGTCGCACTCTGTCACCCAGGCTGGAGTGTAGTGGCGTGATCTCAGCTTACTGCAACCTCCACCTCCCGGCTTCAAGTGGTTCTCCTGACTCAGCCTCCTGAGTAGCTGGGACTATGGGCAAGCAAGCGCCACTAAGCCTGGATAATTTTTGTATTTTTAGTAGAGACGGGGTTTCACCATATTGGTCAGGCTGGTCTCGAACTCCTGACTTCATGATCTGCCCGCCTCGGCCTCCTATAGTGCTGGGATTACAGGTATGAGCCACCATGCCCAGCTGGTGTTACATGTTCTATGGTTTAGACAGATGTGTGATGACATGTATTCATGTTACAGTGTCACACGAAGTCATTTCACAGCCCTAAAAATCCCCTGTGCTCCATGGAGTTAGCCTTCCTGACCCTAGCCTGGGGCAGCCGCTGACCATCTTACGGTCGCCATGGTTTTGCCTCGTCCAGAATGTCATCCGGCTGGAGTCGTACAGTAGTACATATAACAGGCAGGCGTTTCAGATGGGTTTCTTTCCTTTTTTTTTCTAGATAGGATCTTACTCTGTCACTCAGGCTAGAGTGCAGTGGCATCATCATAGCTTGCTGCGGCCTCCACCTCCTGGATTCAAGTGATCCTCCCGCCTCAGCCTCCAAGTAGCTGGGATTACAGGTGTGCATCACCGCACCAGGCTAGTTTTTTTTATTTTTAGTAGAGACAGGGTCTCAGTATGTTGCCCAGGCTGGTCTTCAGCTCTTGAGCTCAGGCGATCCTCCCACCTCTGCCCTTGGCTTCCTAAAGTGCTAGGATTACAGGCATGAGCCACAGTGCCCTCTTTTTTTTTTTTTTTAAAGCCAGCTTCATGGTGTTTTTTTTTTTTTTTTTTTTAACGAAGTCTTGCTCTGTTGCCCAGGCTGGAGTGCAGTGGTGCGATCTCTGCTTACTGCAAGCTCCGCCTCCTAGCTTCAAGCAATTTCTCCTGCCTCAGCCTCCGGAGTAGCTGGGATTACAAGCGCCCGCCACCACACCTGGTTAATTTTTGTATTTTTAGTAGAGACAGGGTTTTATCATGTTGGCCAGGGTGGTCTTGAACTCCTGACGTCAGGTGATCTGCACTCCTTGGCCTCCCAAAGTGCTGGGATGACAGGCTTGAGCCCGCGTGCCTGGACTGAGTTATATATATATATATATATTTTTTTTTTTTTTTGAGAAGGAGTCTCGCTCTGTCACCCAGGCTGGAGTGCAGTGGCCAGATCTCAGCTCACTGCAAACTCCGCCTCCCGGGTTTACGCCATTCTCCTGCCTCAGCCTCCCGAGTAGCTGGGACTACAGGCGCCCGCCACTTCGCCCGGCTAGATTTTTGTATTTTTTAGTAGAGACGGGGTTTCACCGTGTTAGCCAGGATGGTCTCGATCTCCTGACCTCGTGATCCGCCCGCCTCGGCCTCCCAAAGTGCTGGGATAACAGGCTTGAGCCACCGCGCCCGGCCTTGGACTGAGTTATATTTTAACGCATGGATGGCCACGTTGTGTTGATCCCCCTCAGCTGTTTTTTTTTTTTTTTTTGAGACTAGAGTTTTGCTCTTTCTCCAGGCTGTAGTGAGTACAATGGCATGATCTCGGCTCACTGCAACCTTTGCCTCCCAGGTTCAAGCAAGTGATTCTCCCTCCTCAGCTTCCCGAATAGCTGGGATTACAGGCACCTGCAACCATGCCCGGCTTATTTTTGTATTTTTAGTAGAGACAGGGTTTCACCATGTTAGCCAGACTTGTCCCGAACTCCTGACCTCATGATCTGCCCCCCTCGGCCTCCCAAAGTGTTGGGATTACAGGCGTGAAACACCGCACCCAGCCTCAGTCCCCTCACCTGTTGATGGACACCTGGGTTGCTGTCACCCTCTGACTGTTGTGATGCTGTGTGAACCTGCATATACAGGCTGACATGCCTCTTTCTCTCCATCCGTGTCACCTCTCCCCGAAGCCAGCTGCTCTGTGCTAGAGAGCCGGTCCTGGTACCTCCTGGCATCCAGGCAGTGCCCAGCATGTTGGAGGCATTCACTGCTTGCTGGGAGAACAGAAGGGCTGAAGCAGGTATTGTTGGGCCCTCGACGTCCATGGTGGGTTTTGGAGCAGCCCTTGAAACCCTTGTAGCTGTGGGTGGGTGTGTACATGTTCAAAGTGATCCTGGAGGATCACTTGCTTGAGCCCAGGAGTTCAAAGCCAGCCTGGGCAACGCAGCAAGACCCCATCTCTAAAAAAAATTAGCTGGGCATGGGTGATGTGTGCCTGTGGTCCCAGCTATTCAGCAGTCTGAGGCAGGAGGATCGTTTGAGCCCAGGGTTCGAGGCTGCAGTGAGCTACGATTGTGTCACTGCGCTCCATCCTGGGCAACAGAGCGAGATCCTTTCTAAAGAAAAAAAAAAAACAGACCAGGTACCATGGCTCATGCTGTAATCCCAGCTCTTTGGGAGGCTGAGGTGGGTGGACCCGTTCAGCTCAGGAGTTCGAGACCAGCCTGGCAAATGTGGGGAAACCCTGTCTCTACTAAAAATACAAAAATTAGCCAGGTGTGATGGCTCATGCCTATAGTCCCAGCTACTCAGGAGGCTGAGGCACAAGAATCACTTGAACCCGGGAGGTGGAGACTGCAGTGAGCTGAGATAGCACCACTGTACTCCACCCTGGGTGACAGTGAGACTCCATCTCAAAAAAAAAAAAAAAAAAAATTTTTTTTCTGGAAAAGATGAGTCAGCCTTTATTAGGTTCTTAGGTTGATGGTGAACAAAGAAAGAAAGCCTGCAGAGAAGGGCTTTGGCCTTCACTGTGACCCCCATGCTGTTTGTATTTGAACAGCCGTCAGGCCTTGGAACTCCAAGGGACGGAATGAGAAAAAGCTGACATTCCATGTATGTTTTTCTCCTCCCTTTTCCTAAGAACGCTCCTGAACCAGGGCATTTCTGCCTCTAGGGCACACAGGGTGATGTCTGGGGGACATCGGTGGTTGTCATGACTGGTGGAGGCCAGGGACGCTCTAGTGCCTCTGCAGCGCCCAGGACGGCCCCACTGTCTAGTGCCCAGAGCGGGAGACCCATCCCCCCCGAGTGGTCAGCCCTAATGTCAGCCATGCTGAGGTTGAGAAACCTGTGTTAATTACACAGAAACCAACCGAGTCCAATCCTGCTTGCACCAAGCATGGGATAAACTCCCGACGGGGCAGACGATGGAAACCAGGGGGACCCCCAGCTCCTGGGATTCACTCCCTCTCTCCCTTCCCAGTCAGTGTGTGGATTTTAATGTGTGCAGCCTCCTGGGACCTCAGTAGGGCAGAGCATCATGGGATAAGGAGTCTCTTGGGGGCCTGTGGAATCCCTAACCCAGGGGTCTCACCCAAGGTGATGTCACACCCCCCCCACCCTGTACTGGATGATGTCTGGGGACATTTGTGGTTGTCACAACTATGGGGTGTTCCTGGCATGGAGTAGGTGGAGGTCAGGGATGCTGCTCAGCACCCTGCAGTGCCCAGGACGCCTTCACCCCAGAGAATGATCCAGAACCTAGCCCCAATGTCCGCAGTGCCAGGGGAGCGGAACTTGTTGCCTTGGGGTCATCTAGATGACATACCACCAGGAGGGGGGTCCTAGATGGCAGACCACCGGGAAGGGGGTTCTAGATGGCAAACCACTGGGAGGGGGTCCTAGATGGGAAACCACCGGGAAAGGGGTCCTTGCTGGGGGTTGGTGGTGTGTGGATGGGCGGCTTCTGACAAAATGCCTCGGCTTCTCCAGCTGCCAGATACAGCTCAGGTGATGAGCTCCTCCTTGCACACCTGCTGAGTCAGGTGACCTGGGGGGCAGGCTCTGGAGCCAGGCTGGGGACGGGCCCCAGGAGATGAGGGCATCAGGATAAAGGCGTACAAAGGGTTGGAGCTGAGGCTTGGAGGAGGTGCCCTGGCAGGTGAGATTGGCACTGGAGCCTTACCCAGGAAGCTCACGGATGCTGGCATGTGCCTCTTGCTCTTCAGGTGGGACAGGGTCTCTCCATCTCGGCACTGGACAGTGGGGCTGTCCTGGGCACTGCAGGGTGCCGAGCAGAGTTCCTGACCTCCACCCACTCCATGCCAGGAGCTTCTCCCAGTGGCGACAACCACAAATGTCCCAGACATGGCCCAGCATCCCCCGGCGTCTGAATCATGTTTGGTTGAGAACCAGTGACAGAGATGACACACATTCACTGTTACAAAAGCTGCCGTAAACGCGAAGTATCAGGAAAAACTCCCAAGACCCCCATGTATGCTATGCGTGGTGCCCCGCGATGATGTTTTGTGCTCCTGGGTGTGTCCTGCATGCGGTGCCAAAAGCCCTCGCTAGAGGGGACTGAGACTCTGAGGGAAGGGACTGGGGTGCCACTTGTGAGCGGGACAGCCCCCTGGCATGGTCCAGGTATCATGGCCCTTTACTCTGATGCAGATTGCCCCCCCACAAGGGCTGGGACATAGTGCTTGGTTCACGACTGGTACCCACAGATGCCCACTTGGCATTTGGTGGCTGAACAGCATCTGCCTCTGGTATCCCTGCAGATGGAGGACGGCCATACCCTCTTTGACTATGAGGTCCGCCTGAACGACACTATCCAGCTCCTGGTCCGCCAGAGCCTCGTGCTCCCCCACAGCGCCAAGGAGCGGGACTCCGAGCTCTCCGACACCGACTCGGGCTGCTGCCTGGGCCAGAGTGAGTCGGACAAGTCCTCCACCCACGGCGAGGCAGCCGCCGAGACTGACAGCAGGCCAGCCGATGAGGACATGTGGGATGAGACGGAGCTGGGGCTGTACAAGGTGCGCCTCCCCTCTGCAGCTGCTCTGGGGTTGGACATTCTCCTGCCATTCTGATCTTTGCATACCCAGGGCCCACAGGAGGGTCTTCCCATGCCCCTCTCCAGCTCTGGCTGGGGAGAAATGGCCAAGGGGTGGTTTCCTGCACGTTCCTTGAGGGGAACACAGTACCCTGGGCTTCCTTGTGGACCTCTAGTGCAGAGTCCTTTGTGGGGGCCTGCAGGTGTTTTCTCTGTGAAGTTTGCAGTGGCTGTGACGTTTCTGAACTTGCTGCCACCATGTAAGATCAAGAATTGTCACAGAAAGATCTGGGTTTCCAGCTCTTTTCTTTCTTCCCTTTTTTTTTTGGCAGGGTCTCACTTTGTTGCCCAGCCTGGGGTGCAGTGGTGTGATCACAGCTCACTGCAGCCTCGAACTTGTGGGCTCAAGTGATCCTCCCACCTCAGCCTCCAGAGTAGCTGATGTTATAGGTGTGTGCCGCCACACCCAGTTAATTTTATTATTTTTTTAATACATGGTCTCATTCTGTTGCCCAGGCTGGAGTGCAGTAGTGCCATCTCGACTCACTGCAACCTCCACCTCCCGGGTTCAAGCAATTCTTGTGCCTCAGCCTCCTGAGTAGCTAGGATTGCAGGCATGAGCCACCACACCTGCCTACTTTTTATAGAGACAGGGTTTCGCCATGTTGGCCAGGCTAGTCTCGAACTCCTGGCCTCAAGTGATCCTCCTTCCTCAGCCTCCCAAAGTGCTGGAATTATAGGTGTGAGCCACCGCACCCAGTCTGTTTTATTTTTTAGTAGACATAGGGTCTTACTATGTTGCCCAGGCTAGTCTTGAGTTCCGGGGCTCAAGCATCCACCTGCCTTGGCCTCCCAAAGTGTCAGGATTCCAAGCGTGAGCCTGAATTTCCAGCTTCTCTTGACAAATGGGCAGCTCTGGTCTCTCAGAGCCTCCTAGCAGCTGTGGCTAAAGCAGAATTGCAGGGGCCTTTGTGAAGACAGTCCATGGCCCCTGGCCCCGCATCCCCATCACCCTGGTTTTCTCACGGGCCTGGGTTCCCAGCCGGGGAGGAGAAACCTCGCTGTGGGCATTTGAATTTGTGCCCTGGTTCCAGAGCATCCCAGCATCCGAGAACCAAAGTGGTCTCCCGTCAGTTTCCCTTACCCCGTTGGGATGCCAGAGTTCCCTGATTCCTCACAGGTCAATGAGTACGTCGATGCTCGGGACACGAACATGGGAGCGTGGTTTGAGGCACAGGTGGTCAGGGTGACGCGGAAGGCCCCCTCCCGGGACGAACCCTGCAGCTCCACGTCCAGCCCCGCGCTGGAGGAGGACACGGACGTCATTTACCACGTGAAATACGACGAGTGAGTCATGGCAGGTGGGCGGGCCTGGGTACTCAGGCTCTGAGACGTGCGTCCTTGGCTGTGGGTGTTCAGGCCAGAGCTTGGCACTGTCTCGAGATGGTAATCAGGATCTGGGGCCCCACCCTCGAGTTCCTAACAGCATACAAGGCTCACTGCACCCTCCACCTCCTGGTTTCAAACGATTTTGCTGCCTCAGCCTCCCAATTAGCTGGGACTACAGGCGTGCACCACCAAGCCTGGCTAATTTTTGTTTTTGTTTATGTTTTGCTTTTTTTTTTTGAGACATAGTTTCACTCTTGTTCCCCAGGCTGGAGTCAATGGTGCGATCTTGACTCGCTGCAACCTCCGACTCCCGGGTTCAAGCGATTCTCCTGCCTCAGCCTCCCGAATAGCTGGGATTACAGGCGCCCGCCAGTACGCATGGCTAATTTTGTATTTTTAGTAGAGATGGGGTTTCTCTATGTTGGCTGGTCTCGAACTCCCGACCTCAGGTGATCTGCCCGCCTCAGCCTCCCAAAGTGCTGGGATTACAGGTGTGAGCCACTGCGCCCAGCCACGCCCAGCTAATTTTTGTATTTTTAGTAGAGACAGGGTTTCACCGTGTTGGTCAGGCTGGTCTTGAACTCCTGACCTCGGGTGATCCGCCCGCCTTGGCCTCCCAAAGTGCTGGGATTACAGGCTTGAGCCACTGTTCCCGGCCTCTCCTCTTGTTCTAAAGACACCAGTCCTGTTGGATTGGGGCCCACCCTACTGCAGTGTGATCTCATCTTAATAAGATTTCATCTGCAAAGGTTCTACCTACAAAGACCCTATTTCCGAAAACAGAACTATTTGTGGGTACTGGGGATCAGCATTTGAACATCTCTTTTTGCAGGGGACACGGGCAACTCATAATAATTCTGTACCTGTAATGGACCTTAATATACCTGCGTGTTCTCAACACCAGCAAATAAGCCTGTCAGGAGGGGCCGCTGCACACTGTCCCGGGGCGGGGTGGTCTCTGCACACTGTTGGGAGGGACCGGCTCCACTTAGGCTTGTTTCCCATGGAGGGAACGAGGTTTGGTCTTACCACGGTGTCTAAGGCCCGGGCTTTCCTCCCAGCTACCCGGAGAACGGCGTGGTCCAGATGAACTCCAGGGACGTCCGAGCGCGCGCCCGCACCATCATCAAGTGGCAGGACCTGGAGGTGGGCCAGGTGGTCATGCTCAACTACAACCCCGACAACCCCAAGGAGCGGGGCTTCTGGTACGACGCGGAGATCTCCAGGAAGCGTGAGACCAGGACGGCGCGGGAACTCTACGCCAACGTGGTGCTCGGGTGAGTCTCGCATCCTGGGGCGAGTCTTCCCTCTCTCCTTTCCTCTCTTCCCGCCCACCCAGCCCCTCCTGGGGCCCCCGGACTGGCTGTGAAGCCGTCCAGCCAGCGCTGTGTGTGCTCCAGCCTGGCCTTCCTGCCTCCCCTCTGGGGTCTGCTCTTGCTCCCTGCTAAGCATCTTTCTAAGACCGACCACCTTGCGCCCGTGAATGCCTCTGCTCACGGAACCGTCTCTGACCGCCAGGCCCTGACAGGCAGAGTTGTCAAGCTTCCTTTTTCTCGTTTTTTTTGGTGGTGGTGGTGGTGGTTTTTTTTTTTTTTTTGAGACGGAGTCTTTCTCTGTCGCCCAGGCTGGAGTGCAGTGGCACAAGCTCAGCTCACTGCAAGCTCCTCCTCCTGGGTTCACGCCATTCTCCTGCAGCAGCCTCCCGAGTAGCTGGGACTACAGGCGCCCGCTACCACGCCCGGCTCATTTTTTTTGTATTTTTACTAGAGATGAGGTTTCACCGTGTTAACCAGGGTGGTCTTGATCTCTTGACCTCGTGGTCCGCCCGCCTCCTCCTCCCAAAGTGTTGGGATTACAGGCGTGAGCCACCGCGCCCGGCCTCAAGCTTTTTCTCTTTTGCTTGTTTCAAATTTGGTGAATAGGTACCATTCACAGGGTCAAAATTCAGAAAGTACCCAAGACCACACATGAAGATTCCCCCTCCTCTGCCTGGTCACCCAGTTCCCCTTTTTGGCGATGTCACTGTTACCAACTTTCCGGGGGCATTCTGTTCCTAACCATATTCACAAAACCACACTGCTTAGGAGTCAGCAAACTGCAGTCCACAGGCCCGCTGTGGTCCTCTGCCTGCTTTGACAAATAAAGTTTTATTGGGACACAGTCACGCCCATTTTTATCTTACTACCTGTGGTTGCTTTTGTGTTGTAAGGTCAGAGTTGCATAGTTGCAACAGAGACTATGTGGCCTACAAAGCTGAAAATCCTTCCTGTCTGACCCTTTGCAGAAAAATTTTGCAGAGCCTGTTCTTTCTCCCTTGCATGTGTGTGTGTGTGTGTGTGTGTGTGTGTGAGATTAAATAGATGTAACAGAAAATTTACCTTTTTTTTTTTTTTTTTTTTGAGACGGAGTCTCGCTCTGTCGCCCAGGCTGGAGTGCAGTGGCCAGATCTCAGCTCACTGCAAGCTCCGCCTCCCGGGTTGACGCCATTCTCCTGGCTCAGCCTCCCGAGTAGCTGGGACTACAGGCGCCCGCCACCTCGCCCGGCTAGCTTTTTGTATTTTTTAGTAGAGACGGGGTTTCACCGTGTTAGCCAGGATGGTCTCGAACTCCTGACCTCGTGATCCGCCCGTCTCGGCCTCCCAAAGTGCTGGGACTACAGGCTTGAGCCACCGCGCCCGGCCAATTTCTTCTTTTTGTTTGAGACGGAGTCTCGCTCTCTTTTGTTCTCTGTTCATACAATTTTGTAATTTCAAGGATTTTACAATTTCAACTTTGTAATAAGGACTCCTGTTACATAAATGGAATCACACAGTATGTAACCTTTTGGGACTGACTCTTTTTTTCCCCACTCTGCATAATTACGGATTAACTGAAGTTATCGCATATCAGTAGCTCATTCCTTTTCATCCCTGAGTAGTAGTCTGTGGTATAGATGGGCCCCTGTGTTTTTTTTTTTTCAACGACTCATTGGATATCTGAGCTGTTTCCAGGATTTTTTGTGGTGTAAGATTTATTTGTTTTTTGAGACAGAGTCTTGCTCTGTTGCCTAGGCTCTGGAGTGCAGTGATGTGATCTTAGCTCACTGCAACCTCCGCCTCCCGGATTCAAACAATCCTCCTGCCTCAGCCTGCGGAGTAGCTTGGATTACAGGTGCATGCCAGCACACCCAGTTTATTTTTGTAATTTTAGTAGAGGTGGGGTTTCTCCATGTTGGCCAGGCTGATCTCGAACTCCTGACCTCAGGTAATCCGCCTGTCTTGGCCTCTCAAAGTTTTAGGATTACAGGCGTGAGCCACTTCGCCCGGCCAGTTTCGGATTTCTTTGACTAAGTTAATAAGAAACAGTGGTCTGCAGTTTTCTTGTTTTTGCATGGTCTTTGTTGGTTTGGTCAATACCCGCCTTATAACGTGAGCTGGGAAATGTTTACTCCTGTTTCTGTTTTCTGGAAAAGATTGTGTAAAATTTACGTTAATTTTCCTTTAAAGGTTTGAAAGAATCCTGTAATGAGACCGTGGGTCGGGCACAGTGGCCAAGGCCTGTAATTCCAGCACTTTGAGAGGCCGAGGTGGGCGGATCACTTGAGGTCAGGAGTTCGAGAGCAGCCTGGGCCAACATGGTGTGAAACCCCCGTCTCTACTAAAAATACAAACATTATCTGGGCATGGTGGTGTGCACCTGCAGGCCCAGCTGCTTGGGAGGTTGAGGCAGGAGAATTGTTTGAACCTGGGAGGTGAAGGTTGCAGCGAGCTATGATCGTGCCATTGCACTCCAGCCTGGATGACAGAGCAAGACTCCGTCTCGGGGGGCGGGTGCAGGGGGGAAGCTTTAATGAGGCCATGGAGATCTGGAGATGTCTTTTGGGGGAAGTTTTATGAATTGAATTTCTTCTATGGTTATGTGACTATCTGGACTATCTGTTTCAGCCTGTTTGAGCTGAAGTACTTTCTGGGTTTTGGGGACTTAGCCCGTTTCTCTGAGCATAAAGTCGTTTGTATTATTTCTTTATTCTCTGATGCCTGAAGGATCTAGTGAGATCCCTGTTTTGTTCTTGGTTTTGAGAATTTGTGTTTTCTCTTTATTTTTGTTAGTCTTTGCCAATTTTATTGTTTTTAGGATCTTAGACCTTTCCCTCCCTGCTCATTTATTTGTACAGCAAGAATAAGACAGGTTTGTTGGTTTGTTTGTTTTGAGACAAGATCTCATTCTGTGAGAGCAGTGGCGAGATCTCAGCTAACTGCAACCTCTGGCTCCTGGGTTCAAGCGATCCTGATCTCAGGTGATCCACCCACCTCGGCCTCTCAAAATGCTTGCTGGGCCTACGGGCATGAGCCACCACACCTGGCATGAGACAGTTTTGTTTTGGTCAGGTTTTTTTTTTTTTTTTGAGAGAAGGTCTTGCTCTGTTGCCCGGGCTGGAGTACAGTGGCAAACTCTCAGTTCACTGTAGCCCCAACCTCCCGGGCTCAAGCAATCCTCCCACCTTAGCCTCCCAAGTAGCTGGGACCACAGGTGTGCACCACCATGCCTGGCTAATTTTTTTTTTTTTTTTTTGGGTGAGACAATTTTTTTTTTTTTGGGTGAGACAGTCTCGCTGTATCACCCATGGTGGAGTGCAGTAGTGTGATCTCGGCTCACTGCAACTTCCGCCTCCCAGGATGAAGCAATTCTCCTGTCTTACCCTCCCGAGTAGCTGGGATTACAGACGTGCACCACTGCACCTGGCTCAATTTTTTTTTTTCGTATTTTGAGTAGAGAAGGGGTTTCACCATGTTGGCCAGGCTGGTCTTGAACTCCTGACCTTAGGTCATCTACCCGCCTCGACCTCCCAAAGTGCTGGGATTACAGGTGTGAGCCACTGCACCTGGCCTTTTTTTTTTTTTTTTTTTCCAGTAGCAGTGATGGGGGGCGGTTCTGGCTATGTTGCCCAGATTAGTCTCGAACTTTTGAGTTCAAGTGATACTCCTGTCTCAGCCTCCCAAAGTGTGCTGGGATCATTGGTATGAGCCACTAAACCCAGTCTTAGAATATGCTTTTCTTTCTTTCTTTCTTTTTTTTTTTTTAATTATTTTATTTTATTATTATTATATTTTAAGTTCTAGGGTACGTGTGCATAACGTGCAGGTTTGTTACATATGTATACTTGTGTCATGTTGGTGTGCTGCACCCATCAACTCGTCAGCACCCATCAACTCGTCATTTACATCAGGTATAACTACCAATGCAATCCCTCCCCCCTCCCCTCTCCCTGTGATAGGCCCCGGTGTGTGATGTTCCCCTTCCCGAGTCCAAATGATCTCATTGTTTAGTTCCCACCTATGAGTGAGAACATGCGGTGTTTGGTTTTCTGTTCTTGTGATAGTTTGCTGAGAATGATGGTTTCCAGCTGCATCTATGTCCCTACAAAGGACACAAACTCATCCTTTTTTATGGCTGCATAGTATTCCATGGTGTATATGTGCCACATTTTCTTAATCCAGTCTGTCACTGATGGACATTTGAGTTGATTCCAAGTCTTTGCTATTGTGAATAGTGCCGCAGTAAACATACGTGTGCATGTGTCTTTATAGCAGCATGATTTTTTTTTTTTTTTTTTGAGACAGTCTCGCTCTGTTGCCCAGGCTGGAGTGCAGTGGTGTTATCTCGGCTCACTGCAAGCTCTGCCTCCCAGGTCCACGCCATTCTCCTATCTCAGCCTCCCGAGTAGCTGGGACTACAGGCGTCCACTACCACGCCCGGCTGATTTTTTGTATTTTTTTTTTTATTTTTTTTTATTTTTTATTTTTTTTGAGACGGAGTCTTGCTCTGCCGCCCAGGCTGGAGTGCAGTGGCCGGCTCTCAGCTCACTGCAAGCTCCGCCTCCCGGGTTCACGCCATTCTCCTGTCTCAGCCTCCCGAGTAGCTGGGACTACAGGCGCCCGCCTCGTCGCCCGGCTAGTTTTTTGTATTTTTTAGTAGAGACGGGGTTTCACCGTATTAGCCAGGATGGTCTCGATCTCCTGACCTCGTGATCCGCCCGTCTCGGCCTCCCAAAGTGCTGGGATTACAGGCTTGAGCCACCGCGCCCGGCCTGATTTTTTGTATTTTTAGTAGAGATGGGGTTTCACCGTGTTAGCCAGGATGGTCTCGATCTGCTGACCTCGTGATCCGTCCGCCTCAGCCTCCCAAAGTGCTGGGATTATAGGCGTGAGCCACTGGGCCCAGCTTTTTTTTTTTTTTTTTTGAGACGGAGTCTTGCTCTCTCACCTAGGCTAGAGTGCAGTGGTGCAATGATAGCTCACTGCGGCCTTGAATTCCTGGGCTGAAGCAATCCTCCTACCTCAGCCTCCTTTTCCTTAACAATTTATTTGTGGAGGAATCCTGGTCATTTTTCCCAGGAGGTCCAAATGGCTCTATCCAGATTGTAGAGATAACCAGGAGATGTCGCTTGCTGCGTGTGTCTGTTCTCCCTGTGAGCTGGTGGGTCGATGTGTTCCCACAGTGTCCCATAGCCAAGAACCACATGTGCTGTGCTCGAAATGTGGCCAGGAGGACCTGGAACGTACTGTGAGTGTAAAATACACACGGGCTGCTGGGCGCGGTGGCTCACGCCTGTAATCCCAGCACTTTGGGAGGCCGAGGCGGGCGGATCACAAGGTCAGGAGATTGAGACCATCCTGGCTAACACGGTGAAACCCCGTCTCTACTAAAAATACAAAAAACTAGCCGGGCGAGGTTGCGGGCATCTGTGGTCCCAGCTACTCGGGAGGCTGAGGCAGGAGAATGGTGTGAACCCAGGAGGCAGAGCTTGCAGTGAGCTGAGATCCGGCCACTGCACTCCAGCCTGGGTGACAGAGCGAGACTCCGTCTCAAAAAAAAAAGAAAATACACGTGGGCTTTTAGAGATCTGGTACAAAAGTAGCTCATTAATAACATTTTCATATTCATTCCATGTTGAAATAATCTTCTGTCTACACTGGGTTCTATGGAACATACTCCAATTGCTTCCACCTATGTCTACCTCTCAAACGTGCTTATTAGAAAGTTTAGAATTACACACGCAGTGTGTGTTCAGACGCTGTTTCCCTTGGTCGTTGCTGATGGAGATGTCAGATTATTGATCTTTGTGTGTGTGTTTTTTTTTTTTGAGACGGAGTCTCGCTCTGTCGCCCATGCTAGAGTGCAGTGGCATGATTATCTCAGCTCACTGCAAGCTCCACCTCCCAGGTTCAAGTGATTCTCTTGCCTCAGCCTCCCGAGTAGCTGGGATTACAGGCACCCGCCACCATGCCCGACTGATTTTTGTATTCTTAGTAGAGATTGGGTTTCACTGTGTTGGCCACACTAGTCTCGAACTCCTGACCTCATGATCCACCCACCTCGGCCTCCCAAAGTGTTGGGATTACAGGCGTGAGCCATGGTGCCCAGACTTGATTTTTATTTTTTTTTTGATGAGACGGTGTCTCACTGTTGCCCAGGCTGGAGTGCAGTGGTGCGATCTTGGCTCACTTCAGCCTCCGCCTCCTGTGTTCGAGCAATTCTCCTGCCTCAGCCTCATGGGTAAGCTGGGATTACAGGTGGGCGCCACCATGGCCAGCTAATTTTTGCATTTTTAGTAGAGATGGGGTTTCGCCATGTTGGCCAGGCTGGTCTAGAACTCCTGACCTCAGGTGATCAGCCTGCCTTGGCCTCCCAAAGTGTTGGAATTACAGGTGTGAGCTACCATGCCCGGCCCGCCGTTATGCGTCTTGCTTGTCCATTCTTGTTGGTTTGGTGCTCCTTAGCCAAAGGTTCAAACTCATTGTCCCCAGGGCATCCTGCAACGAAACTCTGGTTTCTGTATTTTCATCTTCTGTGAGTGCGGCTTTGATTGCTAGGGGGCGTAGCTGAGCTGTTGCCCCAGGTATCCTGAGAACACGTGGTGTTCAAGCGCTCTAAGAGTAGATTTAGGGGCCTCGACAGGGTCAGGTGGCCAGAATGTTCCAGCGTCCTCATTCCTTGCAGGGATGATTCTCTGAATGACTGTCGGATCATCTTCGTGGACGAAGTCTTCAAGATTGAGCGTCCGGGCGAAGGGAGCCCTATGGTTGACAACCCCATGAGACGTGAGTTCTGAGCCAGCCTTTCCCCATCTTCCGCGGTGGGCACGGGGCGGGGGCTCTTGTCCCGTCTCTGGCTTGGCCGGGCCCCGCCGGAGCTGACCCTGCTGCCCCGTGCCCAGGGAAGAGCGGGCCGTCCTGCAAGCACTGCAAGGACGACGTGAACAGACTGTGCCGGGTCTGCGCGTGCCACCTGTGCGGGGGCCGGCAGGACCCCGACAAGCAGCTCATGTGCGATGAGTGTGACATGGCCTTCCACATCTACTGCCTGAACCCGCCCCTCAGCAGCGTTCCCAGCGAGGATGAGTGGTGAGTATAGCCTTGCCTGCCGCAGGGAGACCAGAGTGGCCCCTGCAAATCCCCAGAGGGGCACTGAGGAGAGACAGGAGAGGGGCGGGCATGGCGGCTCACGCCGGCAATCCCAGTGCTTCGGGAGGCCAAGGCGGGAGGATCACTTGAGCTCAGGAGTTCAAGACCAGCCTGGGCAACGTAGAGACCCCGTTTCTTTTTTTTTCTTTTGTTTCCAAGACGGAGTGTCGCTCCGTCGCCCAGGCTGGAGTGCAGTGGCACGATCTCAGCTCACTGCAAGCTCCGCCTCCCAGGTTCATGCCATTCTCCTGCCTCAGCCTCCCCAGTAGCTGGGACTACAAGCGCCCGCCACCATGCCGGGCTAATTTTTTTGTATTTTTTTTTTTTTTTTTTAGTAGAGACGGGGTTTCACCGTGTTAGCCAGGATGGTCTTGATCTCCTGACCTCATGATGTCCCTGCCTCGGCCTCCCAAAGTGCTGGGATTACAGGCGTGAGCCACCGCAACCGGCCTTGAGACGGAGTCTTGCTCTGTCACCCAGACTGGAGTACAATGGCACTATCTCGGCTCACTGCAACCTCTGCCTCCCAGGTTCAAGCAATTCTCGTGCCTCAGCCTTCCGAGTAGCTGGGATTACAGGTGCCCGCCACCACACCCGGCTAATTTTTGTAGTTTTAGTAGAGACGGGGTTCCACCATCTTGGCCAGGCTGGTCTCAAACGCCTTCCCTCAAGTGATCTGCCTGCCTCAGCCTCCCAAAGTGCTGGGATTATAGGTGTGAGCCACCATGCCCGGCCTGGAGGCCCCATTTCTACAAAAAATTTAAGAAAAGTACCTGGGCATGGTGGTGCTTGTCTGTGGTCCCAGCCACTTGGGAGGCCGAGGTAGGAGGATCGGATCGCTGGAGCCCAGGAGGTCGAGGGTGCAGTGAACTGTGATCGTGCCACTGTACTCAGCCTGGGTGATGGGAGTGGGACCCTATTTCTTTCTTTTTTTTTTTTTTTTTGAGACAGAGTCTCGCTCTGTCGCCCAGGCTGGAGTGCAGTGGCCGGATCTCAGCTCACTGCAAGCTCCGCCTCCCGGGTTCACGCCATTCTCCTGCCTCAGCCTCCTGAGTAGCTGGGACTACAGGCGCCCACCACCTCGCCTGGCTAGCTTTTTTTTTGTATTTTTTTAGTAGAGACGGGGTTTCACCGTGTTAGCCAGGATGATCTCGATCTCCTGACCTCTTGATCCGCCCGTCTCGGCCTCCCAAAGTGCTGGGATTACAGGCTTGAGCCACTGCGCCCGGCCCGGGACCCTATTTCTTTAGAAAAATAAAAATAGGGTCAGGCGCAGTGGCTCATGCCTGTAATTCCAGCACTTTGGGAGGCTAAGGCAGGCGGATCACGAGGTCAGGAGACTGAGACCAGCCTGGCCAAGATGGTGAAACTCCGTCTCTATTAAAAATACAAAAAAATTAGCCAAGCATGGTGCCACGTGCCTATAATCCCAGCTACTTAGGAGGCTGAGGCAGGAGAGTTGCTTGAACCCGGGAGCCATGAGCTGAGATCGTACCACTGCAGTCAAGCCTGGCAACAGAGACTCCGTCTCAAAAAAAAAAAAAAAAAAAAAAAAAAAAAAAAAAAGGGCGGGAAAAGTGGTGAGGAAATTTTCCCACCCATGTTCCTTGAGTGGGCAAGACCTGTGGCCAGCCAGAGAACAGAGCCCAGGGGACTTCACAGCTTCTGTGAGAGGAGGTTTCATAGCCACTGTGTTCCTGGTGCACATGATGACAACTGTGGATGTGGATCGGGAGGTTGTGACACGCTGGGCTCGGGTCTGAGGACCTGTGTGTGTTCATGGTCACTCCTCCAGCACAGAAGTGGGTGCTGTTGTTGCCCTGCCCCCCATCGTGGAGATGGGGAAGCTGAGTCCACGGCAGGGAGAAGGCACCCATGGAATCTGCCCGTGTATTTCTCACATCCCACATTTCGTTCACTCCCACTGTTGGAAGATCCGTGGAATTCTCCCTGGAAGGCCAACAGAGAACCTGCTTGCTTCCTTCCCTTCCTTCCTTCTTTCCCTTCCCTTCCTCCTTTCTCTGCCTTCCCTCCCTTCCCTCTCCCTTCTCTCCCTTCTCTCTCTTCTCTCCCCTCCCCTCCCTTCCCTTTCCTTCCCTCCCTTCATCCTTCCTCCCTCCCTTCCTTCCTTCCTCCCTCCCTCCCTTCCTTCCTCCCTTCTCTTCCCTTCCCCCTTCCTTCTTCCCTCCCTCCCTCCCTTCTCTTCCCTTCTCTTCCCTTCTCTTCCCTTCTCTTCCCTTCTCTTCCCTTCTCTTCCCTTCTCTTCCCTTCTCTTCCCTTCTCTTCCCTCCCTTCCCTCCCTTCCCTCCCTTCCCTCGCCCTTCTCTCCCCTCCCCCTTCCCTCCCTCCCTCCCCTCCCCTTCCTTCCCTTCCTCCCTTCCCTGCCTCCCTTCCCTGCCTCCCTTCCCTGCCTCCCTTCCCTGCCTCCCTTCCCTGCTTCCCTTCCCTCCCCTCCCTTCCTCCTTCCTTCCTCCCTTCTCTTCCCTTCCTTCCCTTCCCTTCCCTTCCTTCCCTTCCCTTCCTTCCCTTCCCTTCCTTCCCTTCCCTTCCTTCCCTTCCCTTCTTTCCCTTCCCTTCCTTCCCTTCCCTTCCTTCCCTTCCCTTCCCTCTTTCCCTTTCTTCCCTCCTTCCCTCCCCTCCCCTCCCCCCGTCTCTTCCTTCCCTCCTTTCCTCCTTCCTTCCTCCCTTCCTCCCTTCTCTTCCCTTCCCTCCCTTCCTCCCTTCTCTTCCCTCCCTTTCCTCTCCCTTCTCTCCCATCCCCCTTTCCCTCCCCTCCCCCTTCCCTCCCCTCCCTCCCCTCCCATCCCCTCTTCCCTTCCCTTCCTTCCCTTCCCTCCCTCCCTTCCCTGCCTCCCTTCCCTCCCTTCCTCCTTCCTTCCTCCCTTCTTTTCCCTTCCCTTCCTTCCCTTCCCTTCCCTTCCTTCCCTTCCTCCCCTCCCTCCCCTCCCTCCCCTCCCCCCTCCCCTCCCTCTCTTCCTTCCCTCCCCCCCTCCCCTCCCTCCCTTCCTTCCCTCCCTTCCTTCCCTCCCTTCCTTCCCTCCCTTCCCTTCCTTCCCTCCCTTCCTTCCCTCCCTTCCTTCCCTCCCTTCCTTCCCTCCCTTCCTTCCCTCCCTTCCTCCCTTCCCTTCCTTCCCTTCCCTTCCCTTCCCTTCCTTCCCTTCCTACCTTCCCTTCCTACCTTCCCTTCCCTTCCTTCCCTCCCTTCCTTCCCTCCCTTCCTTCCCTCCCTTCCTTCCCTCCCTTCCTTCCCTCCCTTCCTTCCCTCCCTTCCTTCCCTCCCTTCCTCCTCCCTTCCTCCTTCCCTTCCCTTCCTTCCCTTCCTTCCTTCCCCCTTCCTTCCCTCCCTTCCTTCCCTCCCTTCCTTCCCTCCCTTCCTTCCCTCCCTTCCTTCCCTCCCTTCCTCCCCTCCCTTCCTCCCCTCCCTTCCTCCCCTCCCTTCCTTCCCTCCCTTCCTTCCCTCCCTTCTCTTCCCTCCCTTCCTCCTCCCTTCCTCCCTCCCTTCCCTTCCCTTCCCTTTCCTTCCCTCCCTTCCCTTCCTTCCCCCCTTCCCTTCCTTCCCTCCCTTCCTTCCCTCCCTTCCTTCCCTCCCTTCCTCCTCCCTTCCTCCCTTCCCTTCCTTCCCTCCTTCCCTCCCTTCCTTCCCTCCCTTCCTTCCCTCCCTTCCTTCCCTCCCTTCCTCCCTCCCTCCTTCCTCCCTTCCTTCCTCCCTTCCTCCCTTCCCTTCCTTCCCTTCCTACCTTCCCTTCCTTCCCTTCCCTCCCCTCCCTTCCTTCCCTCCCTTCCTTCCCTCCCTTCCTCCATCCCTTCCTTCCCTCCCTTCCTTCCCTCCCTTCATTCCCTCCCTTCCTTCACTCCCTCCTTCCCTCCCTTCCCTTCCCTTCCTTCCCTCCCTTCCCTTCCTTCTCCCTCCCTCCTTCCCTCCCTTCCTTCCCTCCCAATTCCTTCCCTCCATTCCTTCCCTCCCCTTCCTTCCCTCCCTTCCCTTGTCCTCCCCTTTCCCTTCCTTCCCTCCCTTCCCTTCCTTCCTCCCTTCTTCCCTCCTTTCCTTCCCTTCCCTTCCTTCCCTCCCTTCCTCCCTCCCTTCCTCCCTTCCCTCCTTCCCTTCCATTCCTTCCCTCCCTTCCTTCCCGCCCTTCCTTCCTCCTAAAATTCCCTTCCTTCCCTCCCTCCCTTCCCTCCCTTCGCCTCTCCTTCCTCCTCCCTTCCTTCCCTCCCCTTCCCTTTCTCCTCCCTTCCTTCCTCCCTTCCTTCCCTCCCCTTCCTTCCCTCCCTTCCTTCCCTCCCTTCCTTCCTCCCTTCCTTCCCTCCCTTCATTCCCTCCCTTCCTCCTCCCTTCCTCCCTTCCTCCTTCCTTCCCTTCCCTTCCTACCTTCCCTCCTTCCCTTCCTTCCCTTCCTACCTTCCCTTCCCTTCCCTTCCTACCTTCCCTTCCCTTCCTTCCTTCCCTCCTTCCTTCCCTTCCCTTCCTTCCCTTCCCTTCCCTCCCTTCCCTTCCCTTCCCTTCCCTTCCTACCTTCCCTTCCTTCCCTTCTTTCCCTTCCTTCCCTTCCCTTCCCTCCCTTCCCTTCCCTCCCTTCCCTCCCTCCTTCCTTCCTTCTTCCCTCCCTTTCTCCCTTCCCTTCCCCTCCCTTCCCTTCCCCTCCCTTCCCTCTCTTCCCTTCTCTCCCCTCCCCTCCCTTCCCTTCCCTTCCTTCCCCTCCCCTCCCCTCCCTCTCTTCCTTCCCTCCCTTCCTTCCCTCCCTTCCTCCTTCCTTCCCCCTTCCTTCCTCCCTTCCCTCCCCTCCCCTCCCCTCCCCTTCCCTCCCCCTTCCCTTCCCTCCCTCCCCCTCCCCTCCTCTCCCCTCCCCTCCCCTCCCTTCCCCTCCCTTCCCCTCCCTTCCCCTCCCTTCCCCTCCCTTCCCCTCCCTTCCCTTCCTTCCCTTCCCTTCCTTCCCTTCCCTTCCTTCCCTTCCCTTCCTTCCCTTCCCTTCCTTCCCTTCCCTTCCTTCCCTTCCCTTCCTTCCCTTCCCTTCCTACCTTCCCTTCCTTCCCTTCTTTCCCTTCCTTCCCTTCCCTTCCCTCCCTTCCCTTCCCTCCCTTCCCTCCCTCCTTCCTTCCTCCCTCCCTCCCTTCCCCTCCTTTCCCTCCATTCCCTTCTCTCCCCTCCCCTCCCTTCCCTTCCTTCCCCTCCCCTCCCTCCCCTTCCTTCCCTTCCCTTTCCTTCCCTCCTTTCCTTCCTTTCCTTCCTTTCTTTCCTTTCATTCTTTTCCTTCCTCCCCTCCCCCCTTCCCCCTCCCTCCCCTCCCTTCCTCCCTCCCTTTCTTTTCTTTCTTTACTTTCTTTCAATGGAATCTTACTCTGTCCTCCAGGCTGGAGTGCAGTGGTGCAACCTCAGCTCACTGCAACCCCTGCCTCCTGGTTTCAAGTGATTATCCTGCCTCAGCCTCCTGAGTAGCTGGGATTACAGGTGCCCACCACCATACCCAGCTAAGTTTTGTATTTTTAGTAGAGATGGGGTTTTACCATGTTGGCCAGGCTGGTCTTGAATTCCTGACCTCAGGTGATCTGCCTGCCTTGACCTCCCAGAGTGCTGGGATTACAGGCATGAGCCCCCGCGCCTGGCTTAGTTTGAATGAATTTAAATGTAAACAGCCTCGTGCGTGTGCCAAGTGGCCCGCAGTGTGGACAGGGCAGGATGGAAGGGGTGCCGGGCGGGGAGAGCTGTGTCCGTGACGCATGGGCAGAGGGCACGTGTTGGCTGAGACGTCTGCCAGGCTGGGCGTGGGCAGTGACAATCCCGACCCCACAGGTACTGCCCTGAGTGCCGGAATGATGCTAGCGAGGTGGTGCTGGCGGGAGAGCGGCTGAGAGAGAGCAAGAAGAAGGCGAAGATGGCCTCGGCCACATCGTCCTCGCAGCGGGACTGGGGCAAGGTGAGGCGGGTCCTCCCCACGCGCCCGCGGCTCTTCCCCCCCTGCCAACCCCCGTGGCTCACGCTGTTGTTCTTTGTGTCTGCGCCTGGGACAGGGCATGGCCTGTGTGGGCCGCACCAAGGAATGCACCATCGTCCCGTCCAACCACTACGGACCCATCCCGGGGATCCCCGTGGGCACCATGTGGCGGTTCCGAGTCCAGGTACCTGCAGCGTCCCCGGGCTCCAGGGGCCACGCGGGCTCATCCTGCTTTTCTGGGGGCAGTTTTCTCCTGGCCTCGGCCAGCCAGGGGTCAAGGTGGTTACCAGGTCCCAGCGGTGCCTTGTCCAGCCGCAGAGAGGTGTGGAAAGTGTGCAGGTTTGGGTTCACTCCTTATTTTACCGGAGACCTGAAATCAATCCTTGGGAGCGGAGGCTGGTGCTCCTCTGCTTGGAGGCACATAAGGTCATTCCCAAAGCTCCTCTCCCAGGGAAGTGGTGGCAGCTGCTAAAAGGGACTTGTCTCAGCCCTGGTTGTGATCTGTCACTGGGGCAGCTCCCACCTGTGACTGGGCGTTGACAGTGCTGGGTGCTGTCAGCTGTGGGCTGTGTGTCACGGCAGACGAGACACTGGCACTAGTGACATTGGAGCCAGGTGGTTCTCTGGGGCGGGGCCATCCTGGGCGCTGCAGGGTGCTGAGCAGCGTCCCTGGCCTCCACCCACTTCACGTCGCCCCAAGTCATGACAACCAGAAACGTCTCCAGGCATCTGAGTGTCCCCTGGGAGGCAAAACTGCCCCTGGGTGAGACGCACTGAGCTGGGTGGACGAGCTGGGCCTCCTCATGGAGTTCATGGGGCCAGGCGTGCAGCGGCTAGGAGCTCCTGGGGCAGCATTGTATCTCTAGGGCTTAGCAGCTGGCCGGGGCCCCATGTTTAGGCCAGGGCCTCTCAGGGCATTCTGTGGAGTGAGTGGCAGGCTGGACCTCAACCGGCCCAATGAGGGCTGGCTTTTTTTTTTTTTTGCAGACGGAGTCTCACTCTGTCGCCCAGGCTGGAGTGCAGTGGCCGGATCTCAGCTCACTGCAAGCTCTGCCTCCCATATTCATGCCATTCTCCTGCCTCAGCCTCCCGAGTAGCTGGGACTATAGGTGCCTGCCACCTCGCCCGGCTAGTTTTTTGTATTTTTTAGTAGAGACGGAGTTTCACTGTGTTATCCAGAATGGTCTCGATCTCCTGACCTCGTGATCCGCCCGTCTCGGCCTCCCAAAGTGCTGGGATTACAGGCTGAGCCACCGCGCCTGGCCAGGCCGGCTTGTATATCATAACCTCATTTAGAACTCAGTCCCACCAGATACTTGTCACCCCCACTTTTCTTTTTTTTGAGATGGAGTCTTGCTCTGTTGCCCAGGCTAGGGTGCAGTGGTGTGGTCTCGGCTCACTGCAACCTCCCTCTCCTGGGTTCAAGCGATTCTCCTGTCTCAGCCTCCCCAGTAGCTGGGATCACAGAGACACGCCACCACGCCTGGCTAATTTTTGTATTTTTAGTAGAGACAGGGTTTTAGCTTGTTGGCCAGGCTGGTCTTGAACCCCTGACCTCAAGTGATCCACCCACCTTGGCCCCTGAAAGTGCTGGGATTACAGGTGTGAGCCATCGTGCCCGGCCATCACCCCCACTTTCTGGAGGCCGAAGTGGAGCATCAGGGATCAGCAGTGAGGCTGCCCCGTGCACGCTTGATGGGAATGGCATTCATGCCAGCTGTTCTCATGGTGCAGCTCAAACTGGCCATCTCTGGCCGAGCAGCACACATAGTAGGCCACTCGCAGGCCTACACGTTTGGCGTAAAAGTGAGGCCACTGGCTCCGCGGAGTAGGGAGGAGGAGGGTGGTGGAGCTTCTCTGCTGCAGTCATTGCAGAGGACACCATGTATGTCTTGGTGGCATCCTCAGGTCAGCGAGTCGGGTGTCCATCGGCCCCACGTGGCCGGCATCCATGGCCGGAGCAACGACGGAGCGTACTCCCTAGTCCTGGCGGGGGGCTACGAGGATGACGTGGTGAGTGTGTGCATGGGAGGCGTGGGGGAGGGTTGCTGTATTTTTTTGGATGGTGGTAAAATACATACAACAACATTTCCCATCCTAGCGTTTTTTAAATGCTCAGTTCCCAGTGGCATGAAGTATATTCCCATTGCTATGCAACCATCACCACCACCATCTCCAGAAGTTTCTCATCTTAACCTGAAACGTCACCTCCACGAAGCACTTGCTCCCCACCCCCTCCCAGTCCCTGGCACCCCCCAACCTGCTTCCTGCCTCTGTGACTGACAACTCTGGAGACCTCCTAGGAGTGGAATCACACAGTGTGTGTCCTTACGTGCCTGGCTCCTCTCCTGAGCCCGACGTCCTTGCTTTGTCCATGTTGTCGCACGTGTCAGGGTTCCCCTTTCGCTCACGGCCGAGTCCTATTCTGCTGTGTGGAGGGACCTCGCTGTGTCGATCTGTCTGTCCGTCTGTGGGCACTGGGGTTCCTTCCCCTTTTGACTGCTGTGAATAGATCTGCTATGAACATGGCTGTACAAGTATCTCCAGCCCGTTTTCTGTTCTTTTGGGTGTATATCCAGAGGTGGAATTCAAGGGTCCTGTGATAATTCTATGTTGAATGTTTTTCTTTTTTTTTTTTTTTTTTTTTTTTTGGAGACTGAGTCTCATTCTGGCTGAAGTGCAGTGGTGTGATCACAACTCACTGCAGCCACTGCCTCCTGGGCTCTAGTGATCCTCCCACATCAGCCTCCCAAGAAGCTGGGACTTACAGGCATTATGCACTGCCATGCCAAGCTAATTTTTTGGAGATGGAGTATCGCTCTGTCACCAGGCTGGAGTGCAGTGGTACGGTCTCGGCTCACTGCAACCTCTGCCTCCTGGGTTCAAGTGATTCTCCTGCCTCAGCCTCCCAAGTAGCTGGGATTACAGGCACGTGCCATCATGCCCAGCTAATTTTTGTATTTTTAGTAGAGACAGAGTCTCACCATGTTGTTCAGGGTGGTCTTGAACTCCTGACCTCGTGATCTGCCCACCTCGGCCTCCCAAAGTACTGGGATTACAGGCGTGAGCCACTGTGCCCAGCGCGAAGCTAATTTTTTTTTTTTTTTTGAGACGGAGTCTCGTTCTGTTGCCCAGGCTGGAGTGCCATGGCGCGATCTTGGCTCACTGCAAGCTCCGCCTCCTGGGTTCATGCCATTCTCCTGCCTCAGCCTCTGAAGTAGCTGGGACCACAGGCGCCTGCCACCATGTTTGGCTAATTTTTTTTTTTTTGTATTTTTTAGTAGAGATGAGGTTTCACTGTATTAGCCAGGATGGTCTCGATCTCCTGATCCCGTGATCCACCCGCCTCGGCCTGCCAAAGTGTTGGGATTACAGGCGTGAGCCACTGCGCCCGGCCACGCCAACCTAATGTTTGTATTTTTTTTTTTGTGTGTGGTGATGGGGTTTCACCATGTTGCCCAGGCTGATCTTGAACTCCTGGGCTTAAGTGATCCTCACGCCCCAGCCTCCCAAAGTGCTGGGATTATAGGTGTGAGCCACTGTGCCCAGCCCTCTGTTTAGTTTCTTGAGGACGCACCACACCGTACAGTCGCTTCGCCATTCTGCAGTCTCACCGACAGTTTACAGAGGGCTCCAATTTCCCCACGTTCTCACCAACACTTGTTATTTTCTGTTTCTTTGAAAGTAGCCATCCTGGGGGGTTTGCTTTCGATGCAGTCTCTCTTTTTGCCTCTGCAGAGGGTTCACCCAGCCTTCTTATCTGTTTCAGGACAATGGGAATTTTTTCACATACACAGGTAGTGGTGGCCGAGATCTTTCCGGCAACAAGAGGACCGCGGAACAGTCTTGTGATCAGAAACTCACCAACACCAACAGGTTCGTGGAATCAGCCTTCTTATTTCCTGAGCGGCACACATCTGCCGAGTCCTTGGTTCTGTTTTGGGCCTCATGTCCGGCAAGTGATAGTCTCATTAGGAGCTTAGTAGAACATAGTGATTGATGCCTGGCATTCAGTTCCTCTCTCTTTTTTTTTTTTTTGATGGAGTTTTGCTCTTGTCCCCCAGGCTGTAGTGCAGTGGTACCATCTTGGCTCACTGTAACCTCTGCCTCCCAGGTTCAAGTGATTCTCCTGCCTCAGCCTCCTGAGTAGCTGGGATTACAGGTGCCTGCTACCATGCCTGGCTACTTTTTGCACTTTTAGTAGAGACGGGGTTTCACCATAGACAGGGTTTCATCATGTTGGCCAGGCTGGTCTCCAACTCCTGACCTCAAGTGATCTGCCTGCCTCTGTCTCCCAAAGTGCTGGGATTACAGGTGTGAGCCCCTACGCCCGGTCTGGTTCCTCCCTTCTATGTGCCATATACTGTGAGCCATTCAGATGGATGAGAGCAAACTTCCCTATAAAAGGCCAGAGAATAGGTATCTTGGGTTGTTAGTTTGTTTGAGATAGGGTCTTGCTCTGTTGCCCAGGCTGAAGTGCAGTGGTACAATCTCTGCTTACTGCAACCTCTGCCTCCTGGGCTCAAGCAATTCTCCTGCCTCAGCCTCCTGAGTTGCTGGGATTTCAGGTGCGTGCCACCTCACCTGGCTAATTTTTGTATTTTTAGTAGAGATGGGGTTTCGCCATGTTGGTCAGGCTGATCTCGAACCCCTGACCTCCGGTGATCCGCTCTCCTCAGCCTCCCAGTGTTGATATTACAGGCATGAGCCACTGCGCCTGGCTGATAGTAGGTATCTTAATGCTGGGCCTGGTGGCTTGCACTTATAATTCTTGCACTTCAGGAGGCCGAGGCTCGAGGATCAACTGAGTTCAGGGAGTTCAAGGCCAGCCTGGGCAATGTAGTGAGACACCCCATCTACAAAAAAGTAAAAATAAAAAAATGAGCAACAGAGCGAGACTCCGTCTCAAAAAAAAAAAAGTGAGCTGGGTGTGTTAGCATGTGCCTATAGTCACAGCGACTCAGGAGGCCGAGGCAGGAGGATCACTTGAGCCCAGGAGGCCGAGGCTGCAGTGAGCTGAGATTGCGCCACTGCACCCCAGCTTCAGCAACAGACTCAGATCTTGTTTCCAAAAAAAAAAAAAAAACCTTCAAAATAGATTGCTTCTGGCCGGGCTCGGTGGCTCACGCCTGTAATCCCAGCACTTTGGGAGGCCGAGGCGGGCGGATCACGAGGTCAAGAGATCAAGACCATCCTGGCGAACACAGTGAAACCCCGTCTCTACTAAAAATACAAGAAAATCAGCCGGGTGTGGTGTTGGGCGCCTGTAGTCCCAGCTTCTAGGGAGGCTGAGGCAGGAGAATGGCATGAACCCAGGAGGCGGAGCTTGCAGTGAGTGGAGATGGCGCCACTGGCACTCCAGCCTGGGCGACAGAGCGAGACTCCGTCTCAAAAAAAAAAAAAAAAATAGATTGCTTCAGCTGTGCAGGTCACACAGTCTATGCAGAGAACCTCTTCAGCTCTTGTGTCATAGCACAAAATCAGCCACAGACCCTATGTAAGTGAATGAGCATAGCTGGGTTCCAGTGAATTTTATTTGCAAAAGGATGTGATGGGCCAGAATTTGCTTGGCCCCTGATGATAGGATGGGGGTGGACTTTTTCAGCATAAAAACTATTATATAAGCCCAAAGGAAAAGACAGATTCGATGATCTAAACATTATAAATATATGACATAAATAAATCCTATAAATTAAAAGCCAGATGACTAGGAGGAGTTCTTGACATGACACATGATTGTGTCTTTATACTATAAAGAGCTGTTGCAAATCAACAAACTCATAGAAGAGCCGGGTGCAGTGGCTCACGACTGTAAAACCAGCACTTTGAGAGGCCAAGGGAGGTGGGTCACCTGAGGTCAGGAGCTCAAGACTAGCCTGGCCAATGTGGTGAAACCCCATCTCTACTAAAAATACAAAAATTAGCTGGGTGTGGTAGCAGGCACCTGTGATCCCAGCTGCTTGGGAGGCTGAGGCAGGAGAATTGCTTGAACCCAGGGAGGCGGAGGTTGCAGTGAGCCGAAATTATGCCATTGCAGTCCAGCCTGGGTGACAGGAGTGAGACTCCATCTCAAAAAAAAGAAAAGAAACTCATAAAGAGGCCGGGCGTGGTGGCTCACGCCTGTAATCCCAGAACTTTGGGAGGCCGAGGTGGGCGGATCACGATGTCAGGAGATCGAGACCATCCTGGCTAACACGGTGAAACTCCATCTCTACTAAAAATACAAAAAAAAAAAAAAATCAGCCTGGCATGGTAGTGGGCACCTGTAGTCCCAGCTACTCGGGAGGCTGAGGCAGGAGAATGGCATGAAGCCAGGAGGTGGAGCTTGCAGTGAGCCAAGATCGCTCCACTGCACTCCAGCCTGGGCGCCAGAGCGAGATTCCATCTCAAAAAAAAAAAAAAAAAAGAATATGGAAATAATGCACAAAAGACATGCAAACGGCCAGTGGCCACAATAAATTGTTCGACTTTTGTAATCAAATACAAACGGAGGCTGTGGTGAGATACTCTTTGTTTCTCCGATAAAGCTGGCCAAAAACTCTAAAATGTTGAGATTGATCAGGGAGTATAATAGCATTCCACTGTTGGTAGAAATACAAATTGGAACCATCTTTCTGGAAATCTCTTCTGCCTGTTTGTACGAAGAGCTTTATAAATGAACTATTCTTGACACTGTAATTCCGCTTTGAAAAATGTCTTTAGGAGACCTCTAGCTAGGTAGAAATATAAGATATAATGTTTTTCATACCATTATCTAAAACAACTGGCACATACACACATTCACACACACATATACATACTCTCTCTCACACAAAATCGGTAACTAAGTATCTAAAAAACACATGGACCATGGGTGGTGTGTCACATGCCACAGTTCCAGCACTTTGGGAGGCTGAGGTGGGAAGATTGCTTGAGGCTAGAAGTTTGAGACCTGCTTGTGCAACATAAAATTAAGCAAAATTGAAATTACAAAAAGTTTCAAAAAAAGTTAGCTAGTTATGGTTGTGGGGGCCTATAGTCCCAGCTTGGGAGCCGGAGGTGGGAGGATGGCTTGAGCCCAGGAGGCTGCAGTGAGTAAGGCATGATCATGCCATGCCATTCCAGCCCGGGTGACAGAGTGAGACCCTTTCTCTGTTTTTTTTTTTTACCTGTGTGTGTGTGTGTGTGCGCGCGTGCGCGTGCTTTGTTTTGTTTTTTTTGAGGCAGGGTCTCCCTCTGATGTTCAGGGTGGAGTTCAGTGGTGTGATCATAGCTCATTGCAGCCTCGACCTCCTTGGGCTCAACTGACCCTCCCACCTTAGCCTCCAGAGTAGCTGGGACTACAAGTGCATGCCACCACGCCTGGCTAAGTTTTTTTTTTTTTTTTTTTTTTGGTGGAGATGAGGTTTTGCTGCGTTGGCCAGGCTGGTCTTGAACTCCTGGGCTCAGGCAATCCTCCCGTCTATATATATTGTTTTTGAAATATTAATCTTTTTTTTGTTTTTGAGACAGAATCTCACTTTGCCCAGGCTGGAGTGCAGTGGCGTAATCTCGGCTCACTGAAACCTCTGCCTCCCAGGCTTAAGCGATTCTCCTGCCTCAGCCTCCTAAGTAGCTGGAATTACAGGCGCCTGCCACCACGCCCGGCTAACTTTGGTATTTTTAGTGGAGACGGGGTTTCATCATGTAGGTCAGGCTGATCTCGAACTCCTGACCTCGGGATCTGCCTGCTTCTGCCTCCCAAAGTGCTGGGATTACAGGCCTGAGCCATCACTCCCGACTCCTGTGGTTCCTTTTTGGGGGGCACATCCTCACCTATAATGCGTGGGGTCCTGACTGTCCCCACAGGGCGCTGGCTCTCAACTGCTTTGCTCCCATCAATGACCAAGAAGGGGCTGAGGCCAAGGACTGGCGGTCAGGGAAGCCGGTCAGGGTGGTGCGCAACGTCAAGGGTGGCAAGAACAGCAAGTACGCCCCGGCCGAGGGCAACCGCTACGATGGCATCTACAAGGTGAGTGCCCCTTGGGGAAGCCGGGGGCTCTGTCCCCACTGGGGCTGCCTCTGGTGGACCTGACACTGATGCCCGCTCCCTGCAGGTGGTGAAATACTGGCCTGAGAAGGGGAAGTCCGGGTTTCTCGTGTGGCGTTACCTCCTGCGGAGGGACGATGATGAGCCTGGTCCTTGGACGAAAGAAGGGAAGGACCGGACCAAGAAGCTGGGGCTGACCATGCAGGTGCGTCTGGGATGAGGGATGGCACTTTGGGAGGCCAAGGCGGATGGATCCCTTAAGGTCAAGAGTTCAAGACCAGTCTGGCCACCATGGCGAAACCTCATCTCTACTAAAAATACAAAAATTAGCTGGCCGTGGTCGTGGGTGCCTGTAATCCCAGCTACTGAGGTGGCCGAGGCAGGAGAATTGCTTGAACCCGGAAGGTGGAGGTTTCATTGATCCGAGATGGCGCCACTGCACTGTAGCCTGGGTGACAGAGTGAGAATCCGTCTCAAAAACAGCACCACCGGACTCTGTGATGACTCTGGCACTTCCCACCCAGGCAGCCTGGGCACCACGTGAACCGCTCGGAGGCTGTCATCCTTAAAGGTCATTGCGGGTCGCAGAATGAGCCTGGCCTGGGCTTGTGGTGCTCACGGTCTGGACCGTGCCGAGCACTCTGAGAGGCCTCCCGTCTCGGGCCCATGCTTTCCTGGTTTCTCTCTGATCCAGAACAATTTCCAGGGCCCCAGCTGATGGCGCCCCCCTAGCTGTCCTATATAAATCCTCCAGCCAGGGGGTGATGGGGATGCGCAGATGACATTTGCGTCTCTGCCTGCCGTGTCTCAGAGTTGAAAACCAGACTAGCTTGTCTTTGTTGTGTCGGTAAAGGGATCGCTGCAGACCAGTCAGGCATCTGATGTCCTGTTTTCACTTCTCTTGGCTCATTAAAAAAAAAACAAAAAACAAAAAAAACAGAAACAAACCAACCAAACTGGTGGAATCCAGAGAGGTCCGGATGGAAAAATGGGGAGGATGAATATCCCCGAGCCATCTCTCACCTCCCCGCTGCTGTGGGATCTGCCGAGAGCTTGTTCAGGGAGCGGCGCAGCATTTTGGCAACACGGTGTTTTCTGTCCATTGCAGGGAGCTGCTTTACAGCAGATGAACTGTGGGACTATTTAAGGAATCTTAATTGCTGTCAAGAGCCTGACATCGTCTACCCGAGGGGGTCGCTAAGGTTGTCTTTTGAACGGATTTGTGCAAATTTCAAAAGGGGAATTTCAGAAGCTGAGGAACTAGAGAGAAAAATAGTAATGGGAGAGACAACCTCAGCTTCTGTTGGGAGTAGGATTTTATTTGGTTGTTTTTTTGAGATGGAGTCTCGCTCTGTTGCCCAGGCTGGAGTGCAGTGGTGAGATCTCAGCTCACCGCAGCCTCCACCTCCCAGGTTCAGGCGATTCTCCTGCCTCAGCCTCCCGAGTAGCTGGGATTACAGATGCCCACCACCACGCCCGGCTAACTTTTGTAGTTTTAGTAGAGACGGGTTTTCATCTTGTTGGTCAGGCTGGTCTTGAACTCCTGACCTCAGGTGATCCACCTGCCAGTGCCTCCCAAAGTGCTGGGATTACAGGCGTAAGCCACCACTCCCAGCCTTTTCTTTCTTTTTTTTTTTTTTTTTTTTTTGAGATGGAGTCTTGCTCTGTCACCTAGGCTGGAGTGCAGGCGTGATCATGGCTCATTGCAACCTCCACCTCCCAGGCTCAAGCGATTCTCCTGTCTCAGCCTCCCGCATAGCTGGGATCACAGGTGCACCACCATGCCCAGCTAATTTTTGTATTTCTAGTAGAGATGGGATTTTGCCATGTTGGCCAGGCTAGTGTGGAACTCCCGACCTCAGGTGATCCACTTGCTTCTGCCTCCCAAAGTGCTGGGATTATAGGTGTGAGCTGCTGACCCTGGCCAGGATTTTTTTTTTTTTTTCTGACTCTCATCTCCATTGCAACATAAAGATGTGAAAGGAGCTCGAAGATTTCCCGAGACACTGGAGAGTCAGACGTGACTGTAGGTTTCTTCAAAATAGAGCGATGGTGCCCTATGAGGACAGGGAGGGCACGAGTCCTCAGAATCATCAGAATTTGGCCAACTAAGGCTCTGGGGTCAGGTGTTCATAAGTGAAGTTTCTGAGGAAACAGTCGCGCTCACTCACTGAAGTAGCCTGCCCTCAGCACTTGCAGTCCAGACCCATAAGGCTTGAAAACATTTACCCTAGGGGCCCTAGAAGCAAAAGCTTGCCTGCCCTCATGTCAATCATAAAGACGAGATCTTATTGGTGGGATGTGCTGCTGAACACGTCACCAGCGTTCACTCACATTAAATGCGCTTACCCCGACCCTGCCAGGTGGAGCTTGGCCGATTATCTCCTCTTAGTCTCCTCTTGTTCGTAGTGAAGCTTTGCGATTAGGCAGGATTAGCCACTGGTCGAGGCTCCACAGTGAAGGAAGAGCTGAGTCCACAGGCGTCCCCACCCCCCGTTACCAGGGGACACTTCCAAAGTCCTCGGCACATGCCTGAAACCAGAGATAGTCCCAAACCATAGATACATAATGTTTTTTTTCTTTTTCTTTCTTTTTTTTTTTTTTTTTTGAGACGGAGTCTCGCTCTGCCGCCCAGGCTGGAGTGCAGTGGCCAGATCTCAGCTCACTGCAAGCTCCGCCTCCCAGGTTTACGCCATTCTTCTGCCTCAGCCTCCCGAGTAGCTGGGACTACAGGCGCCCACCACCTCACCCGGCTAATTTTCTGTATTTTTTAGTAGAGACGGGGTTTCACCGTGTTAGCCAGGATGGTCTCGATCTCCTGACCTCGTGATCCGCCCGTCTCGGCCTCCCAAAGTGCTGGGATTACAGGCTTGAGCCACCGCGCCCGGCCCACACTGGGCTATTTTTTAAAATTTTTTTGAAGAGGGAATCTTGCTATGTTGCCCAGGCTGGTCTCAAACTCCTGGGCTCAAGCGATCCCCCTGCCTTGGCTTCCCAAAGTGCTGAGCTTATGTAATAAAAATTGTAATGTTTAATATTAACATTT
This sequence comes from Rhinopithecus roxellana, assembly GCF_007565055.1. Lineage (NCBI taxonomy): Eukaryota > Metazoa > Chordata > Mammalia > Primates > Cercopithecidae > Rhinopithecus > Rhinopithecus roxellana. The sequence goes on from NC_044556.1 coordinate 14,620,215, forward strand.
TATATTTAGCCTGTAATCCCAGCACTTCGGATGACTGAGGCAGGTGGATCATCTGAGGTCAGGAGTTCAAGACCAGCCTGGCCAACATGGTGAAGCCCTATCTCTACTAAAAATACAAAAATGAGCTGGGTGTGGTGGCAGGCACCTGTAACCCCAGCTACTCGGGAAGCAGAGGCAGGAGAATCGAGACGCTGGACAAAGGGGAAGGTTCAGTATTTAATCATACGCCTCAGAACAGTGTGCAGTTTACAATTTAGGAATTGTTTCTGGAATATTCCATGTAACATTTTCAGTTGACTTTGGGTCACTGAAACAGCAAAACTAGATAAGGGAGGACTACCCTGTGCTCTTCAGGGGGATCGGGGGTCAGGTGCGTTTGGAAACCCAGACCTGGCAAGGGGGCGGGAAGAGCAGGCGGGTCCCAGGGGGCCCCAAGCCTGACTCACACCCGTCCCTCCTTCTCCTGAAGTATCCAGAAGGCTACCTGGAAGCCCTGGCCAACCGAGAGCGAGAGAAGGAGAACAGCAAGAGGGAGGAGGAGGAGCAGCAGGAGGGGGGCTTCACATCCCCCAGGACGGGCAAGGGCAAGTGGAAGCGGAAGTCGGCAGGTGAGCATCTGGTGGGTGTGGGGTGGGCGTCTTATGTGTGTGGGAGCAGGTGGGTGTCTCGTGGGTGTGGGGTCGGGGTCGTATGGACGTGGGAGCAGGTGGGTGTGTCTCCGGCAGCTCGGGCCACGCGCCCCTCCCTCGGCCACGTCCCCCTCCCTTACGCGCCCCGCCCTCTTCCAGGAGGTGGCCCGAGCAGGGCCGTGTCCCCACGCCGGACAGCCAAGAAATCCAAGGTGGAGCCTTATAGTCTCACGGCCCAGCAGAGCAGCCTCATCAGAGAGGACAAGAGCAATGCCAAGCTGTGGAATGAGGTGCTGGCGTCACTCAAGGACCGGCCGGCGAGCGGCAGCCCGGTAGGCACGCGCGGCTCACTCGTCGCCCTGTTTTGCGTTGATTGCGGTAAAATGTATGGAGCTTATTTACCATTTTCACCATTTTCAAGTGTACAGCTCAGTGGCACTGAGCACATTGATGTGGTTGTGCAACTGTCACCACCATCGCCACCTCCAGAACTTCCTCCTCTCCCCAAACTGAAACCCTGCCCCTGTGAAACCGTCACTCGCACCCGCTCCGCGGCCCCGGCACCCCCCTCTCCAGCCGCGGCACCCCCACTCTCCAACCGCGGCACCCCCACTCTCCAGCCGCGGCACCCCCTCTCTCCAGCCCCGGCACACCCCCTCCCCAGCCCCGGCACACCCCCTCCCCAGCCCTGGCACACCGCCTCCCCAGCCCCAGCACCCCCTGCCATCCTACGTTCTGTCTCCGTCTCCCGGGGCTGTTGGTAAGTGACCCCAAGCCTCCGAGTGCAAAGCGGCTCGCATCTCACAGCTCTGGGGCTGGGAGCCTGACGGGCCTTGCCGGGCTAAGGTTAGGGCACGGGTAGGGCGGGGCCCTCCTGGGGGCTCCAGGGGAGAACCAGATTCCTGCCTTTCCCAAGGCCAGAGGCGCCGTATCCCTCCGCTGGTGGCCGCTTCCTCCCCCTTCACAGCCACAGTGCATCCTCTTCCAGGCTCTGAGTCTCACCTTCCCCCCCTCTCTCGGGAGGACCTCGAGGTGACATCAGGCCCCTCGTCTCACCCAGGATGCTCTCCCAGCTCCAGGTCCTTCACTCAGTCCCGCCTGGCATTTCTCCTCTGCTGTGGACGGTGACGTAGTTGCACGTCTCAGGATTCAGCTGTGGCCGAGGCCATTTCAGGGGTCCCTCTACTCCCGTTTCCTTCAGGCCACATTCTTCCCAGGGCTTTGTCCCCAGCCCCCACCCCATGCTGGGACAGCACCTTGCCCCCGCCCTTCACTTGTGTCTCTTTGGTCCCCGCACTTAGCTCCAAGCAGGAGGGAGGTTGTCCTTCGAGTCATCTGCGGCTGGGCTTCTGGCGGCCCGTGTACTCAGTATGCATTGTGCCAGTGTAGACCATGCCTCAGGAGTACTTTTTTTTTTTTGGTGGGTGGGAAGACAGCGTCTTGCCTGTCATCCAGGCTGGAGTGTAGTGGCACAGACACAGGTCACTGTAGCCTTGAACTCCCAACTCCCAGGCCACGCCTATTTTTAACATTTATTTATTTTTATTATTTTTTTGAGACGTAGTTTTGCTCTCGTTGCCCGCGATGGAGTGTGCAATGGCGTGATCTCGGATCACTGCAATCTCCACCTCCCGGGTTCAAGTGAGTCTCCTGCCTCAGCCTCCTGAGTACCTGAGATTACAGGCGCCCCCCACCACGCCTGACTAATCTTGTATTTTTAGTAGAGACAGGATTTCACCATGTTGGTCAGGCTGGTCTTGAACTCCTGACCTTAGGTGATTTGCTCACCTCAGCCTCCCAAAGTACTGGGATTACAGGCATGAGCCAGCATGCCTGGTCTATTTTTTAAATTTTTTGTAGAGATGGGGTCTCACTGTGTTGCCGGGTTAGTCTTGAACACCTGGCTCAAGCGATCCTCTTGTCTTATAAGCCTTCCAAAGTTCTGGGATGACAGGCGTGAGTTGCTGCGCCCGGCCAGGAACCTCTCCTAAAGCCCTGTCTTGATTCAGTGCAGGGCATGTTTGGTGGTGCCAGCTGGTCGCATCTGGGTCCTGCCCAGCATCATCGAGGCCAGCGCCCCCTGTACCGGCTCCGCCCCATCCAACCCACCTCGCCCCTTGGGGTGTTGGGGACTTCCAGTGAGGCTCACGCCTTTTGGGCCTCTGTTTTTCTCAGAACGGGGATGATGATGGCCCCTGCCTCCTGGAGTGAAGGCTGGGGACAGGATTAGAGGACCCAGGTACATGCTCAGCAGGAAGCTGCCGATCTCTGGGAGCCCTGGTCCTGGGGTCTTTGCTGGCCTCACGCCTGCTTCCCTCTAGTTCCAGTTGTTCCTGAGTAAAGTGGAGGAGACGTTCCAGTGTATCTGCTGTCAGGAGCTGGTGTTCCGGCCCATCACCACCGTGTGCCAGCACAACGTGTGCAAGGTGAGCGGAGACAGCTGTAGGAGCCGGGTGGAAGGTTCCAGAAGGATGACCTGACCTCCCGTTCCCACATGCCCGCCCACTACAGACGGAGGCTCACTGGCTTTGCTCCGCTCACTCTGCAGCTTTTCTCGGGGCCTTGTTGACTGCTTTCTGGGAGGCCTGTATTATGACGGAGGCCTGGAACATTCTCCCCTCAGCCTTGTATGGCCAAGGGGCCAGGGTGGGAGAGGATGGGCCACAGTCTTGGCCCAAGGTCTGGAGAGGGAGGTGCACATCCCCTGGGGGGCAGGAAAGAAGGCTTCCTGGAGGAGGTGGTGTTACCGCACAGCACCCCTGGTACCTGGGACAGCAGGTGAAAAAGCCTGGGTGAGAAACCAGCAGCTGGGGCCTGTGGTGGCTCTGGGCACTGGGGCGGTGGCCTGGCCTGGGCTTTAGACTCAGGACAGGTGGTTGGTCCTAGGAGGGAAACATGATCCCAGCCGATGGTTTTTTTGTTGTTGTGGTTTTTTTTTGTTTTTTTTTTTGTTTTTTTTTTTTTTGAGACGGAGTCTGGCTCTGTCGCCCAGGCTGGAGTGCAGTGTTGCAGTCTCAGCTCACTGCAAGCTCTGCCTCCCAGGTTCACACCATTCTCCTGCCTCAGCCTCCCGAGTAGCTGGGACTACAGGCGCCTGCCACCTTGCCCGGCTAATTTTTCGTATTTGTAGTAGGGATGGGGTTTCACCATGTTAGCCAGGATGGTCTCGATCTCCTGACCTCGTGATCCACCCGCCTCGGCCTCCCAAAGTGCTGGGATTACAGATGTGAGCCACTGCACCCAGCCCCAGCTAATGGTTTTCAAAGAGATAGGTTTGGGGCCAGGACAGGGTCTCTTCCTCTCTGTGCTGTGGGCCTTGGGGCCAGATCATTCTCTGGGGTGGAGTCGTCCTGAGCGCTGCAGGGTGCTGAGCAGCATCCCTAGCCCCCACCCACTCCATGCCAGGAGCTCCCTACCTAATCGAGACAACCACAGATGTCCCCAGACACCTCCCAGTGTCCCCTGGGGGCAGAACTGCCCTGGTGGGCAGTGTGGGTCTGGGTGATGGTTTCTCTGCTGTGACCTCTGGCCAGAGCCTGCAGTCCATTGGACAGGTGTGGAAGGGACTGACCCTGCCACCCTGCAGATCTCCCCAGGCCTCTGAGTTGCCGGCCGTTTTCCTTCCAACTACAGTCCCGCAGTCCTCTCAGCCATGGGCCACTCCCCCGGGTCTCGGACTCTGTTTGCTTTCATGCCAGGAGGCAGATCAGGGAAGGTCAGGAGACAGGGTGTTCCCAGTCATGCCCATGGCATCTCTGCCTCCTTGGGTCCCACCTGCCTCGCCCTGTGGACTCAGTCCTTTCAGCTGTGTGGGCCGCCCTGAGTGCCCTGAGTGAGGTGGCAGAAGGGGTGAGAAGCCATGGTATCCTTGGGGCTGGTGGTCTGGGTCTGAGCCATCTCTCATCTCTCAGGCGTGCAGGCACTCATCCCTCCCAGCCTCAGTTGGCCACAGTGAGAAGGGACCTGGTAACACTGTCCTGGCCGCCAGGTTGTCGTGAAGGTCCTGGCTTAGCCCCTGGCAGGAAGGAAGTGCTCAGGAGGTGGGCACAGGCAGAGGACTGGCTGTGGGGGGCTCTTGGAAGAGGGAGGCCTGGGAGCCCCGTGACAGTAGGAAGGACTGTGGGGACACTGGGAAACCACCTTTCCTGTGCATTGGTGTGAAGGCGCAGAAGCGCTGAGGATGTAAAGGAAGGGGCTAACCAGCGTCACTGTGTTCCCCCAGTCTGTCCTTGCTGCTCTGTTTCAACTCGGGAAGCTCAGCATTGGAGGGGTTCTGGGAAACAGGCTGTGACCTTCCACCTTGATTTTTTTAAATTAAAAATTTGAGGCTGGCCACGGTGGCTCATGCCTGTAATCCCAGCACTTGGGGAGGCTGAGGTTGGAGGGTCACTTGAGGTCAGGAGTTTGAGACCAGCCTGACCAACATGGTGAAACCCCATCTCTACTAAAAATAAAACAAAATTAGCCACGCTTGGTGACAGGCGCTACTCGGGAGGCTGAGGTGGGAGAATCGCTTGAACCTGGGAGGTGGAGCTTGCGGTGAGCCGAGATCGTGCCATTGTACTCCAGCCTGGGAGTCAGAGTGAGACTCTGTCTCAAAAAGAAAAAAGAAAAAAAAAGAAAAAATTGAAAAAAAACATTCAGAGACAGCATCTCACTCTGTCGCCCAGGCTGGAGTGCAGTGGTGCCATCATAACTCATCACAGCCTTGAACTCTTGAACTCCTGGGCTGAAGGGATCCTCCTGCCTCAGCCTCCTGAGTAGCTGGGACTACAGGTATACACCACCATGACCAACATGATGAAACCCTGTCTCTACTAAAAATACAAAAATTAGCCAGGTGTGCTGGTAGGCGCCCGTAATCCCAGCTACTCAGGAGGCTGAGACATGAGAATCCCTTGAACCCGGGAGGTGGAGGTTGCAGTGAGCCAGGATCCACGCCACTGCACTCCAGCCTGGGCGACAGAGCGAGACTCCATCTTAAAAAAAAAAAAGCCACAGGCTGCCTGGAGCAGGTGACTGCACTGTGGTCACTGGGCCTCTACCCTTGTGTTGCCACTGCCCTCGCCCAGCTGTGTGACGACATGCTGCAGACATGTGTCCCCCGTGTAGGCGTCTGCACACCTGTGTGTGGTGTCTCACTCCTCCCTGGCATGCAGCCAGCCCGGTGGCATCTTCCCTGTTTGTCTGCTTGGGAAGTGGAGGCTCTGGGCCTCTTTGCTCTGTCTCCTCCTGGCTTTCTTCCCCAGGCACGGCTTGGTTGAGCTTGAATTTAGGAGTCTGAATCCGCTGGACTTGGTTCCTTCCTCCTTTTCCCCTTTCTTCTCATTGATGTGTATGTTTATTTTTTATTTTTTTCGAGACAAGGTCTTGCTCTGTCGCCCAGGCTGGAGTGCAGTGGTGTGATCACAGCTCACTGCAGCCTCAGCCTCCCTGGGCTCAGGTGATCCTCCCACCTCAGCCTCCGGAATAGCCACACCCGGCTAATTTTTTTTGTTTTTGTTTTTTCTTTGAGACGGAGTCTTGCCCTGTTGCCCAGGCTGGAGTGCAATGGCGTGATCTCAGCTCACTGCAACCTCCGCCTCCCGGGTTCAAGTCATTCTCTTGCCTCAGCCTCCTAAGTAGCTGGGATTACAGGCATACACCTGGCTAAATTGTGTATTTTTAGTAGAGATGGGGTTTCACCATGTTGGCCAGGCTGGTCTTGAACTCCTGACCTCAAGTGATCTGCCCCCCTCAGCCTCCCAGAGGGCTGGGATTACAGGCATGAGCCACGATGCTCGGGCTGATGTGTGCTTATTAAGCATCTACTGTATACCCTGTGCTTGGTGTTGAGAGAGAACACGGCCTCAAAGCTCAGGGAGCATCTGCCCTGTTGGACATAAGATAAGCACGTTAGTAAATAAGATGGCTCCACAGGTGGAAGGAGAGGTGCCGTCGTGAAGGCAGATGGGGCGAGGTGATGGGACTGCCTCTGATACTCTAGGGCGGTGTCAGGGAAGGCCCCATAGGAGAGGTGACTTGAGCTGAGCTGTGAGTGATGAGAGCCAGGGGGCCGAGCTATTAAGTGGCATGACCTGCAGGGACAAAAGCCTGGAGGCCGGGTGAGCTTGGAATCTTAGAGCGCCCCCAAGGAGACCAGGCTGGTGATGGGCGGCAGGTGGAAAGTGAGAAACCCCGCCTCTACCAAGAATACAAAAAATTAGCTGGGCGTGGTGAGGGGCACCTGTAGTCCCAGCTACTCGGGAGGCCGAGGCAGGAGAATGGCAGGAGACTGAAGGTCAGGAGGGGTCCTCTGGACCTGGTGAGACTGTCCTTGCAGCGCCGGGACAGGTGGCCAGGAGCAAACCTGATGGCATGGATGGCGCTTCTCATGGATCCGCTGTGTCTTACAGGACTGCCTGGACAGATCGTTCCGGGCACAGGTGTTCAGCTGCCCCGCCTGCCGCTACGACTTGGGCCGGAGCTACACCATGCAGGTGAACCAGCCTCTGCAGACGGTCCTCAACCAGCTCTTCCCCGGCTACGGCAACGGCCGGTGATCTCCAAGCACTTCTCGACAGGCATTTTGCTGAAAATGTGTCGGAGGGTTCGTTCATCGGCCCTGATTTTGTTCTTAGCGGGCTTAACTTAAACAGGTAGTGTTTCCTCTGTTCCCTAAAAAGGTTTGTCTTCCTTTTTTTTTTTTTTTATTTTTATTTTTCAAATCTATACATTTTCAGGAATTTATGTATTCTGGCTAAAAGTTGGACTTCTCAGTATTGTGTTTAGTTCTTTGAAAACATAAAAGCCTACAATTTCTCGACAAAACAGTGTAAGATTTTTTAAAGATGGAATCAGAAACTACGTGGCGTGGAGGCTGTTGATGTTTCTGGTGTCAAGTTCTCAGAAGTTGCTGCCACCAACTCTTGAAGAAGGCGAAGGGATCAGTCCTTCTCTCGGGTTCTGGCCCCCAAGGTCAGAGCAAGCATCTTCCTGACAGCATTTTGTCATCTAAAGTCCAGCGAGATGGTTCCCCGTGGCAGCCCGTGGCGTGGCGTGGCTCAGCTGTCTGTGGAAGTTGTCGCAAGGAAAAGAGGAGACATCTCGGGCCCAGTTGAAACCTTTGTCTCAAAGCCATCCCCCGCCAGACTGCTTAGCGTCTGAGATCTGCGTGAAAAGTCCTCTGCCCACAAAAGCAGGGAGCTGGGGCCATGCAGAAATGGCCTCAAGGGGACTCTGCTCCACGTGGGCCAGATGTGTGGCTGACACTGTCTGATGAAGGCGGCCATGGACGGATGCCAGCACACGAAGTCACGCCCAAGTGCCTTTGGTTCGTTCCTTCTTTCTAAAGACGACAGTCTTTGTTGTTAGCACTGAATTATTGAAAATGCCAACCAGATTCTAGAAACTGCGGTCATCCAGTTCTTCCTGACACCGGATGGGTGCTTGGGAACAGTTTGAGCCTTACAGATCATTGAAATTCAATTTTTTAACTTGGCAAGTGAGAACTTACAAGAGGATTTTTTTGTTGTTTTTTTTGTTTTTTTTCTATGAACACATTTTCTAAATGAATTTTTTTTGTAGTTACTGTATATGTACCAAGAAAGATATAACATTAGAGTTTGGTTGTTGTTTTTGTTTTTGTATTTTTTTTTTGAAAGGTTTTGTTAATTTTTCTAATTTTACCAAAGTTTGCAGCCTATACCTCAATAGAACAGGGATATTTTAAATCACATACCTACAGACAAACTGGAGCAATGTTATTTTTAAAGGATTTTTTTTTCACCTCCTTATTCTTAGATTATTAATGTATTAGGGAAGAATGAGACAATTTTGTGTAGGCTTTTTCTAAAGTCCAATATTCTTTGTCCAGATTTTAGATTCTCAGAATAAATGTTTTTCACAGATAGACTTGATTGTGTCTTCCTATTTGCAAACTGCCTTTGGAGCTTTCTGTGCACTTTTGTGCATTTTACAAAAATCCCAGGAGAAACATGAGGCAGGTGGCTTCAACCCCACTTTACAGTTGAGAAAACTGAGACCCAGGAGATGACGGTGATGGGCTGAGGTTCTAACAGCAGCCTAGGAGGTGCTGGGCTGTTAATTTTGCAGCCTTGAGTGCAGGGGTCAGCAAACCACAGCCAATGGGGCCCAAGTCAGGACACTGCCTGTCTTTGTAAATAAAGTTTTATTGACACCACCACACCCATTTCTTTATGTATATAGTGGCGTTTGCGCTACCATCAGCAGAACTGAGTAGGTGCAGCAGAAACCAACTGGACCACAAAGCTGAAAAATACTCACTGGCCAGCAAAGCTTGCTGGTCCCTTCTCTTGGGAGGATCACTTGAGTGTGTAGGAGTTTGAGACCAGCCTGTAGAACCCAACTTTACAAATAAAAATATTAGCCAGGTGTGGTGGTGTGTTTCTGTAGTCCCCGCTACTCAGGAGGTTGAGGCAGGAGGCTGATTGCTTGAGTCCTGGAGCTAGAGGCTGCAGTGAACTGTGATTGCACCACTGTACTCCAGCCTGGGTAACAGAATGAGATGCTGTCTTTAAAAACGTAAAAAAAAAACAAAAAACAAAAAATCTCGGATGGTAAAGGGGCTGCATCTTGCAGATTAATTAATTCACACTAACGTATTACTGGTGCCTTTTATTGATGGTTAAGTAACCATATGGGCAGATTTATTTTGTTTTTGAGACGGTCTTGCCCTGTTGTCCAGGCTGGAGTGCAGTGGTGTGATCACAGCTAATCGCAGCCTCCAACTCCTGGGCTCAAGTGATCCTCCCATCTCAGTCTCCCGAGTAGCTGGTGCCACAGGCATGCAGCACCATGATTGGCAAATTTAATTTTTTTTTTTTGTAGAGATGGGGGTCTCATGTTGCCCAGGCTGGTCTCCAACTCCCGTGATTAGGCGATCCTCCCATCTCAGCCTCCCAGAGTGCTGGGATTACAGACATGAGCCACCACGTGTAGTCGTAAGGGGTTTCCTTACGAGTGGTGAAAATGTTCTCAAATTGATGGTTGCACATGTCTGTGGATATACTAAAATCCACAGAATTGTACACTTTAAATGGGTGAATTGTATGGTATGTGGATTATACCAGAAATAAGTGTGAACATGAAAATAGGAAAGTACTTGAAGGAAACTCCATAAATGTCCCCGGTGGGCCCTTCCTAGAAAACACTAAAGTGGGTTCATTGTTGAGAGTGTTGCCTTCTCTTTGATTTTTCTCTCACTTTAAAGAACAACGTCATGTTTAAAAAATGAGCAAAACCCAGAAAAATATTTGTGGAACTGTTTTGCCACCAACTCTAATGTTGTGCATCATATTTCTTTCCTGGTTCACTTTAAAAACTTCCTTGTGGCCGGGCGCGGTGGCTCAAGCCTGTAATCCCAGCACTTTGGGAGGTCGAGATGGGCAGATCACGAGGTCAGTAGATGGAGACCATCCTGGCTCACACGATGAAACCCCGCCTCTACCAAGAATACAAAAAATTAGCTGGGCGTGGTGAGGGGCACCTGTAGTCCCAGCTACTCGGGAGGCCGAGGCAGGAGAATGGCATGAACCCAGGAGGCGGAGGTTGCAGTGAGCCGAGATTGTGCCACTGCACTCCAGCCTGGGCGACAGAGTGAGACTCTATCTCAAAAAAAGTCTTTTTGATTCAAGATCTCACTTTGCCACCCAGGCTGGAGTACAGTGGTGGTGTCCTCATAGCTCACTGCGGCCTCAAACTCCCATGCTCAAGCAATCATCCTGCCTCAGCCTCCTGAGTAACTGGGACTACTACAGGTGCAAACCGCCATGCCTGCCTACATATATATATATATATTTGATATATGTATAATATATATTTGATATAATATGTATAATATGTATATTTTGATATATATATATATATTTTAGTAGCGAGAAGTCTCACTATGTTGCCCAGGCTGGTCTGGAACTCCTGGCCTCAAGCCATCTTCCTGTCTCCCAAAGTACTGGGATTACAGGTGTGAGCTGCCATGCCTACCCTAAAAATCTTGAACAGCTCTTACTGAGATAATAGTTCAGGTAATATAAAGGTCACCCTTTTAAAGTGTACAGTTCAGTGGTTTCATTTTACTGTGTGTTTTTTTTTTTTTTTTGAGACGGAGTCTTGCTCTGTCGCCCAGCCTAGAGTACAGTGGCACAATCTCGGCTCACTGTAACCTCTGCCTCCTGGGTTCATGCCATTCTCCTACCACAGCCTCCCGAGTAGCTGGGACTATAGGCGCTCACCACTATGCCTGGCTAATTTTTTGTATTCTTTAGTAGAGATGGGGTTTCCACTGTGTTAGACAGGATGGTCTCGATCTCCTGACCTCGTAATCCATCCACCTCGGCCTCCTAAAGTGCTGGGATTACGGGCGTGAGCCACTGCGCCTGGCCCTGTGTTGTTTTTGAGACAGTCTCGCTCTGTCACCCAGGCTGGAGTGCCGTGGCTAGATCTCTGCTTACTGCAACCTCCCCCTCCCAGGTTCAAGCGATTCTTCTGCCTCAGCCTCCCAAGTAGCTGGGATTGCAGGTGTGCACCACCATGCCCGGCTAATTTTCATATTTTTAGTAGAGATGGGATTTCACCAGATTGGTCAGGCTGGTCTCGAACTCCCGACCTCAGGTGATCCACCTGCCTCAGCCTCCCAATGTGTAGGGATTACAGGCGTGAGCCACCATACCTGGCCAGCTCAGTGGTTTTAGTGTAGTCAATACAGTTACGCAGCCATCACCACCATCTAATTACAGAACTTTTCCATCCACACAAAAAGAAACCTTGCACCCTTTTGCAGTCACGCCCTGTGTCCCTCCCCCAGCCCCTGCCAGCCACGAATCCTCTTTCTGTCCTTATGGATTTGCCTGCCCTGGACATTTCATATAAATGGAATTATACAGTATTCTTTTGTGTCTGGCCTCTGTCACTAAGCATGGAATTTTCAAGGTTCATCTATTGTAGCCTGTGTCAGAGCTTTATTCCTTTTCATGGCTGAGTAATATTCCACTGTATAGATGGGCCACCTTTCTATAATCCCCGTTTGACTTGTTTTAAAGACCTAGTCTTGCTCTGTTGCCCAGGCTGGAGTGCAGTGGCACAATCTTGGCTCACCGCAACCTCCACCTCCTGGGTTCAAGCGATTCTCCTGCCTCAGGTTCCCGAGTAGTTGGGATTACAGGTGTGCACCACCGTGCCTGGCTAATTTTTTGTATTTTTGGTAGAGACAGGGTCTCGAACTCCTGACCTCAAGTGATCTGCCGTCCTTGGCCTCCCAAAGTGCTGGGATTACAGGCGTGAGCCACTGCACCTGGCCTGTATTGTTTTCTATTTTTAAGAGACAAAGTCTCACTTTGTCACCCAGGCTGGAGTACAGTGGCATGATCATAGGTCACTGCAGCCTCAACCTTTTGGGCTCAAGAGATCCTCCCACCTCTGCCTCCTAAAGTGCTGAGATTACAGTCATGAGCCCCATCTGTCTCTCTCTTTTTTTTTTTTTTTTTTTTAAAGGCAGTCTCTGTGGCCCAGGCTGGAGTGCAGTGGTACAATCTCAGCTCACTGCAGCTTCCTCCTCCTGGATTCAAGTGATTCTTGGGCTTCCCCTCCCCCGCTCGAGTATTTGGGACTACTGGCATGCACCACCACACCTGGCCAATTTTTGTACTTTTTGTAGAGACAGGGTTTTGCCATGTTGGCCAGGCTGGTCTCCAACTCCCGGGCTCAAGTGATCCTCCTGCCTCAGCCTCCCAAAGTGCTGGGATTACAGCCACTGCACCCGGCCTCCCATTTCAATTTGTTAATGCAGCAGACCAACCCATAGGAGGGAGGGAAATCTATTAAAGCATTGAACATTTCTGCGCTCCACACCTTGCCCGTCTAGAAAGATTGATGGAGACCAGTCGGAAATTGAGCACTGGGCCTGCTAATTGGGGATTCCTTGATGTCTGAAAGCCAAGTGAAGCCTCCTGCTCTTGTTTAGGGGGAGGTCCCCAAGCATTCCCTGCCCCCGTCCTTTGTGAGATTTGCATCTGACTGCAAAGAATGGAAGAAAATGAGGGCAATTAGGTGAGTGTTCCCTAAATTAATCTGTCCATTAAAATATTCTAAAGAGCATTTCCTTCCTTTTCAGAGGATGAAGACTTTTTTTTTTTTTTTTTTTTTTTTTTTTTTTTTTTTTTTTTGAGACGGAGTCTCGCTCTGTCGCCCGGGCTGTAGTGCAGTGGCCAGATCTCAGCTCACTGCAAGCTCCGCCTCCCGGGTTCACGCCATTCTCCTGCCTCAGCCTCCCGAGTAGCTGGGACTACAGGCGCCCGCCACCTCGCCCGGCTAGTTTTTTGTATTTTTTAGTAGAGACAGGGTTTCACCGTGTTAGCCAGGATGGTCTCGATCTCCTGACCTCGTGATCCGCCCGTCTCGGCCTCCCAAAGTGCTGGGATTACAGGCTTGAGCCACCGTGCCCAGCCAAGACTTCTTATCTGACAGCAATTCTAGTGTGTTTTTAACATTTTAATCTGCAAGGTTTCTAAAACTTGGAAAGAATCGGATGGTGAACCCTCAAGGGGACCCACCACCTAGATTCTATGATTGTTAGTGTTAAGTGTTTCTCATAATAGATGGCATTAAAACTTTGTCTACGCAAAATAAAGTGGAGAACCCATTTGGGTGACTTGGTTAAAAATATTTGTAATGGCCGGGCGCGGTGGCTCAAGCCTGTATGTAATCCCAGCACTTTGGGAGGCCGAGATGGGTGGATCACGAGGTCAGGAGATCGAGATCATCCTGGCTAACACGGTGAAACCCCGTCTCTACTTAAAAAAATACAAAAAAACTAGCCGGGCGAGGTGGCGGGCGCCTGTAGTCCCAGCTACTCGGGAGGCTGAGGCAGGAGAATGGCGTGAACCCGGGAGGCGGAGCTTGCAGTGAGCTGAGATCCGGCCACTGCACTCCAGCCTGGGCGATAGAGAGAGACTCCGTCTCAAAAAAAAAAAAAAAAAAAAAAAAAAAAAAAATTTGTATTGTTTGTGAAATCTAAACACCCCCACTGTCTTACAGAATATACTTGGAAGTAGAACAAAAAGCCCTATGTATGTGGGGTGGGGGACTCCTCTGCATGACTGCACTTTTTTTTTTTTTTGAGACAGGGCCTCATTCTGTCGCCCAGGAGTGCAGTGGTGTGATCATGGCTCACTGCAGCCTCGACTTTCCGGGCTCAAGTGATCCTCCTCAGCCCCCAAAGTAGCTGGGACCACAGGCATGTGCCCCCCCAATCAACTCATTTTTAAAATTTTTAGTAGCGAAGAGGTCTCGCTATGTTGCCCAGGCTGGCCTGAAACTTCTGGGATCAAGTGATCCTCCCACCTTGGCTTCCCAAAGGGCTGGGATTACAGGTGTAAGCCACTACACCCAGCCTGTCTTTTAATTTTATTTTTACTTTTTATTTTGAGACGGAGTTTGACTCTGTCACCCAGGCTGGAGTGCAGTGGTATAATCAATGGCTCACTGCAGCCTCCACCTCCTTGGGCTCAGGTGATCCTTTCGCCTCAGCCCCCGAATAGCTGGGATTATAGGCATGTGTCACCACCCCCAGAGACTTTTTGCATTTTTTTTTTTTTTTTGGTAGAGATGGGGTCTTGTTATATTGCCCAGCCTGTTCTCGAACTCCTGGGCTCAAGTCATCTGCCTGCCTCAGCCTTCCAAAGTGCTGTGATTCCAGGCATGAACTAAAATTAAATCTTAACTCCATGTGGAATATAGGAATATGGTCCCACAGGAATTTAAAACACCCAGAGCTGCTTAAATTCTCCCTTGACTTCTCTTTTTACCAGCATGCAACTTTCCTTCTCTCCCCAAGGATTAAGTTAGTTTCTTCAGGTTAGGAGTACCATTTTCTGTGTATTGACAGGCTTGTGTGCTCTTAAAAACCTCGTACCGGTTTCTGTGTGTGTTTCCATATACATTTTATTGAGTACAGGATTCTGGACCACTGCCCCTAGATCAGTGGTTGGGAGATATTTCATGATTGCATGCAGATCGGCCTCCTTTTCTTTCTTTTTTTTTTTTTTTTTTTGAGACGGAGTCTCGCTCTGTCGTCCAGGCTGGAGTGCAGTAGCCGGATCTCAGCTCACTGCAAGCTCTGCCTCCCAGGTTTACGCCATTCTCCTGCTTCAGCCTCCCGAGTAGCTGGGACTACAGGCGCCCACCACCTCGCCCGGCTAGTTTTTTGTATTTTTTAGTAGAGAGGGGGTTTCACCGTGTTAGCCAGGATGGTCTTGATCTCCTGACGTCGTGATCCACCCGTCTCGGCCTCCCAAAGTGCTGGGATTACAGGCTTGAGCCACCACGACCGGCCGATCGGCCTCCTTTTCTTTTCTTTCTTTCTTTTTTTTTTTTTGAGACAAGTCTCACACTGTTGCCCAGGCTGAAGTGCAGTGATGTCGGCTCACTGCAACCTCCACCTCAGCCTCTGGAGCAGCTGGGATTACAGGCATGCGCCACCATGCCTGGCTAGTTTTGTATTTTTCAGTAGAGACAGGGTTTTGTCCTTTTCGCCAGGCTGGTCTCGAACTCCTGACCTCAGGTGATGCACCTAACTCTTGTCTCCCAAAGTGCTGTGATTACAGGTGTGAGCCACCACGCCTGAGCCACAGCTCAGGGCCTGGCCTCCTTTTCAATTGCTACATAGTAAGTATTCCAGAGTACTGATTGCTATTAAGTTACTTCTCTAATCCCCCACTGATGATATTTAGGGCAAAATATTGGAAACAGTTGCAGACAGCCCTGCTGCCGGCATTCTTGAATTGTGTAAGCTCCAGACCTTTTATTTCGGTACATCACCTCCAGGAAGAACTGCTGGCTGGGTTATAGGGTGGATGCACTTAGAATGTTGTTAGAAAATGTCAAATTGTCCAATTTACACTCCTGCCCGTCCAAATGGGGGCATGCCAACGCCTCTGCGTGGCCCAGTACACAATGCTCATTTTGTGAAGTCACAGGGTCAAATCTTTCTCCGTGCCTCATCCCACTTAATCCTTGCAACATTCTCAAAGGCGGGTAGACGGGGTGTGGCTACTAGCATCATATCCTTGCACAGTTGGAAACTGAGACTCAGCGAGGTTACTTTGCTGGAGGCCAACCACAGTGAGGCATGGGGCCCGGCTGAGCTTTGAACCCAGGTCAGAAAGGACCAAAGCTCATTCTCTGCCATTTTAGGGAACTTGGGGAGAGGGACCCTAACTTTATTCGGAAGGCCTTGTCCCTTGGCAAAGGTTTGTTGATTGTGATGGAAATAGACCTGTGGGGGCGGGGTGGAGGCTCTTGCTGCTTTACTCTCTGTTTCTCCTGTTTTCAGTTCTCCTCCTTTGTAAAACGGATCGCTACGTCTTCTAGCTTGGAACTTTGCAAATGGGGGAACGCTACGCCCACATTCCGGCCACGGGTTTCGAACCTGCAGCCTGCACGTTCCCGGCCGGTGTTGATGCTGTGCTGGGTCTCACGTACTCAGCCGCCGCCTGATAACCAGGGCGGGGCCCGGAGCGTGCGGGCAGTGATTGGCACCCTCCCCAGCCTGTCCGCGCCTCGGGCTGGCCCCGCAAGCCAATACTTGCTACTCTCTGTGCGGTCGTCGGGCGGGCCCTGAGGCTCCCTTGTCAATCCGAGGCCCAGCTGCCGTCGGGTTGGTCGCGGCGGCCTTGGCTGGCGTGCGCCCCCTCCAATGAGAACGGAGCCGGTCAGCGGGCACGTGGGTGGGCGCCGGCGTGTCCCCGCCGGGCTGCCAATGAAGAGGCGAGGCCGGCGTTTGTCCCCGCCCAATCGCGAAGCGCGGTGGGCGGGCCGTGCGGTGTTGATGGGCCCGGCGGAGGGGAGGGGCGGAGCTGTCAGCGCGGGCCAATGGGCACTCGGGCGTGAGTCAGACAGCCAATGGCAGTCGGGGCGGAGCTGGCGCGCGGCCTTATAAGCCCCCCCTTGCGAGCGCTCGCTGAGGGCCCGGTCGCCAGCAACCAAGCGGGGCCCGGCCCGAGCGGGCCCTGGGGGTGCGACGCCGAGGGCTGGGGAGCGCGCGCCGCTGCTCCCGAACTGGGCCGCGCACGCCGCCTCAGGTGAGCCCACGGGGAGGCCGCCCGGCCGTGTCCGAGCGCGGACCCCGCCGCCATGGCCGCCCCCGCGTCGCGGCTCGGGGCTGCGGACGCGCCCGGGACTCGAGGCCCAGGCCTCGGGCGCGGCCTGCTCGGGCCGGGCCTCGCGCTTTGTCCGGGCCGGCGGGGCGGTTGGGGGCGTTAACCGCCCGGCCGGAGGGCGCCTGCTGGTTTTCGGGCGGGGGCGGTGGGGCCGGACAATGGCGGGGCGCGCCCAGGGGCGGGAGCGGGGGCCCTTTCCTGGGCCGGGGGCGCGCGGGGGCTAGGCGCAGACGGTCCTGGCGCCCCGCACAAAAGATGACAGCGTGGGTGGCCCCGGCTGGGCCCTTTTATCGCCCAGGACAACCCTCAGCCTATTATTATTATTATTATTTAAAGAAAGCAAGAAAAAGAAAAAAGACCCCAGTACCTGGGTAACCCCCGCCTGCGTTTCTGGTCCTTTGGGCGCCAGAGGGGCTAAGGGGAAGCTCTCCAGCTGGACACTCAGGGATGCCCCTTAAATGCCTATCATTGCTCCTGCGCTGCCCCCACCCCCGGTCAACCTGCTGTGCCTTGGTGGCTTCCAAACTTGCCCCCTGTACGTACCCGAAACCCCACCCCCCCATAAGCATATGCAATCTGGATTTTAGAAAAAAAACGTCTTGCTATGCAACGGCAGCCTCCACGAGTCTCCCCGTCCCTCCCCCTTCCAGCCTGATCGCCATCTCGAACGAAGCCCCTGCTCTAGAGAAAGGAATTGAGGAGTTGCTTCCGCCGAGACCCCTTTTCTGTGTTCCCCGTGGACATCCCCGTGGGAGCTGGGGACGGACTCGCTCTGAAATCTGCTTGACTTGGGGTCTGCCAGGGCCCAGGTCTGCGCTCAGTGGTGGCCTTGACAATCAGACAGGACCAGGTCTCTGTCCACCTGGGCACGGTGGGAGGTTTTTTAGAGGCATGTTTTCCGCCCCTGGGGGCAGTGGAGGCATGGACTGCTTTTGGGTGCATCCCATCTGTTTGCTTGGGGGAGGATGCTTGTGTTTTAATAATTCAGCAGCACCTTGTGGGGAAGTGTTCCCTGAGTTGTGAAACTAGTGAGAAGGTGGTTCAGCTCCGTGGAGCCCAGTGATCATGTCATATGTGAAGAGCGTCTTTTTCCATGTGTTTCTGGCTGGGGCATGTATTCAGCAAGTTGCTTTGGGTCCCACCGGGTGCCTGCACTGTCTTGGGATCTCTGGATACTGGGCTGCATTCAAGGGATCGGTGCCCTGCCCCACCCCTCTGCCTCAATGGCCATTTATCAGAATCTCCCCGGGCTGGAGAATGCTCCTAAAAACAGCACCAGTCCTAAAGCAGGCTCATTAGACGACTCCTATGGGCTTTTATCACTGCCGTTCGAGAGCTAATGACTCCCCTAATGCCCCAATAATAGCTTCCTTATGAGCCACCAGGAGGGTTTGTCAACACACGGGGTCAGCCTTCTCTTGCAGCCCCTGCTGACGCAGTGGGCAGCCTCTCTCCTCTTTGCAGTTTATGTTTGGAAATCCTGAAGGTCGGAGTGTAAAGCCGTGGTAGAGTCAACTTCTGTCTGAGCCGAGGATTTCTGGGACTTGCCAGCCTCGTCTCCGTGTGTCTGATTGGACACCTGGCAGGTCTCGGCGCTCCCCCTCCTTGAGCCGGCAACACCAGGATGGGTCACACCGTCCTGGCCTAGAGGAGGTCACCGCTGGGGAGGAAAAGGGGGTGACGGAGATTCTGCCGCACAGATGGGTGTTTGTGTGCAGGCTGTTTTGGTGGAAGCGTGTACTGTGTCAGGAGCTGCGGGTGCCTGCCTGTGCACGTGTGTGTTTAGTTGCTGAGACTTGAAATATATATGTGGTGGTAACAGTCGGTTTCCTCGCATTTTCTAACCCTTTCCTCTTTGGGGAGGGAGCTGCTAACAAGATGTTAACTACTGGTGCTTAAAGGTATAACTGATCAGCCACCGCACAGCACCCCGCCTGGCCTTTGTTGTACTTTTCTGTCTCGTGGAAGAGACCCTTCTTCAGCCTCCTGCCCCGTCTTCAGTCCCTGTCCGTCCTGCAGGAGCCCTCTGGGGTGGTCAGGGGTCGCCGCCTGTGTCCTTCTTTCCCACCTGACCACTCTGCCTGTGCTTTAATTCCTAATTGCTCTGTCTCCTCTGCTGGTTTCCTGCCCCTGTTTGTCCTATGCCCCACCCACTCCCCGATGAGCTGGGGAGGAGCCTCAGCTCCAGGGAAGCCATCTGTCCTCGGTTCCATCTGACACCTGTGGGGACGGGCCTTGCGGTCATGCGTTCACCTGGTCTGGGACTGCTGGGTTTTGAGTGCCGAGTGCCATGCCGGGACAGGTTGGGAGGAGTCCCTGGCTCCTGTGGGTTTAGAGTGTGGTGGGGGAAAGGGTGAGCTGGCTGCCCAGGGCCTGGTCACAGCTGGAATGGTGGTGTGCAGTCCGCTGCCCTCGGGCCCAGCTTGGGGAGCAGGCAGGACGAGGCAAGGCTGTTGAGGGCCTGAGGTGCATTTGTAGGTGGCTTTGTTCCCTGGATCAGGGAGCAGAATTGGGGGTTCAGAGCTGGGTGACCTTGAGCCAGTCACTTGCTCAGTAACAAAGCAGGTCAGGGGGCACCAAACCTTTCTGAGCCCACTGGACGGGAGGGGATGGAGAGCAGATGAATGGGGTGGGGGCTGGCGGGGGACTCCGCAAGCCTACGCTGGTCACCACCATGACAGATCGGCCGTCCTCATCCACAGCTTCATGCTGGGCTCCTGGCTCAGTTCCAGGGACCTGCCATGAGGCAGCTTGATGGGGCCTTCAGATGCCACAGCGCTCCCCCTTCCTGCCCCAGGAGCCTCTGCTCCTGGCTTAGGATACCGGACAGGAGAGCAGGGTCCCAGCCTGGGCTCTGTTCTCATCTGGTGGTCTTGGCGACATCTCTGGGTCTCTGCCCTCGGTCCCATGCCCCACACAGGCTTCAGAGTTGGAGAGACCTGGATTCAGATTCCTCCTCTGAGGCGGTCACTTCCCCTCTCTGGGCCTTGCTTTCTTCATCTGTAAAATGGGTGTATTGGGAACACCTCCCTCCCAGGTGGTTGTGAGGATCAAAGTGGGTAAAAGACACTGAAGCTTGCAGGGCGCCAGGAGCTCTGAGTTCAGAGCCGGTTTATTACATGGCAGGACCCTGCTGCCCCATTGGGGTCTCCCCACCTCTGCCCTGTCCACGTTCTGGGCTGGGACATTCTGTGGTGGGGCTGTCCTGGGCACTGTAGGGTGGGTGTGGGCAATATCCATGACCACCACCCACCAGATACTAGTAGCACAGTGTTCCCTAAGCTGTAGCAACCAAAAATGCCCCCTGGAAAGCACTGTCACCCCCCCCAGTGAGAACCTTGGACTTGGCCTTCAGCCCTGCAGCAGCTCATGGTGTGCTGTGACTGTGATGGGCCTCAGCTCCCTTTCTCTCCTCCCCACTCACCCTTTAGCAGTGAGTGACTCCTATTTGCAAACTGTGTCCCGGCCACACTCCTCACCTGGTTGTTCAGGTTCTCCGCGACTGTCTTTCTGCCCTTCCAGGGTGGCAGCTTCCACCTGAGAGGAGAGGAGTCCCCCACAGGGTCCCCGCACTCCGTGCATCTGGCCTCTGAGCTCTGGCAGGTCCTTGCCCAGGCTTGCTTGGCTGCCCCCAGAGGTGGTACTTCCATACCCTCCCAGTCACCATAGCCCTGACCTGTCGATTTGCCGGACGGTTTTCTTTAAATCCATTTTAGAATGATGCACCTCTTTGATCTTGGCCTCTTCCTGAACAGTAATGTCCCCAAAGTTGTGGGACCTTAATGTACTAGTTGCACATACTTTTATGTATGTATGTATGTATGCCTGTATGCATGTATGTATGTTCGCATGCATGTATGTATGTGTGTATGTATGTATGTATTTTGAGACAGAATCTCGCTCTGTCACCCAGGCTGGAGTGCAGTGGCTCAATCTTAGCTCACTGCAAGCTCCGCCTCCCGGGTTCAAGTGATTCTCCAGCCTCAGCCTCCCCAGTAGCTGGGATTACAGGCGCCTGCCACCATGCCCGGCTAACTTTTGTATTTTTAGTAGACACAGGATTTCACCATGTTGGCCAGGCTGGTCTCAAACTCCTGACCTCCAGTGATCCGCCTGCTTCAGCCTCCCAAAGTGCTGGGACTACAGGTGTGAGCTACTATGCTTGGCCAAGTTGCACATACTTTTACTAACCGTGTTCAAATGAGCTTAACCTCTATATTTGAAAAAAGGAAATGTGTATCTTCCCAAATATTGAAGCGGGAGTGGATTGACAAATTGATGTTTTTTGGTTTTTGGATGAATTGATTTTCAAGCTCACTCCCTGCGTGACTTGGCCTGTTCTAGGATGCTGGGCTTGATTAGATCTGGGTCCGTCCATTGCCTGCTGCTCCCTGGAGGAGCTTGGAAAATGGCCTTCCCTGTGGGGGCGGGAAACATGGGAAGTCTCTACCTCCTGCTTAGTTTTGCTGTGAACCTAAAACTGCTCTCTAAAACAAAGTATATTAAAAACAAAATAACTGGCTGGGTGTGGTGGCTCACACCTATAATCCCAGCACTTTGGGAGGCTGAGGCGGGCAGATCACTTGAGGTCAGGAGTTCGAGACCAGCCTGGCCAACATGGTGAAACCTCGTCTCTACAAAAATAAAAAAATTAACTGGGCATGGCGGTACACACCTGTAGTCCCCAGCTACTTGGGAGGCTGAGACAGGAGAATTATGCCAAGATCCTCCACTACACTCCAGCCTGGGTGACAGGGCAAGACTCCGTCTCAAAATAAATAAATAAATAAATAAATAAAATAAAATAAATGGCCAGGTGCGGTGGCTCACACCTGTTATCCCAGCACTTTGGGAGGCCAAGGCGGGACGATCACCTGAGGTCAGGAGTTTGAGACCAGCCTGGCCAACATGGTGAAATCCCATCTCTACAAAAATACAAAAATCAGCTGGGCGTGGTGGTGGGCGCCTGTAGTCCCAGCTACTTGGGATGTGGGGGCACGAGAATCTCTGGAACCTGGGAGGCAGAGGCTGCAGTGAGCCGAGATCACACCACTGCACTCCAGCCTGGGAGACAGAGTGAGACTCTGTCTCAAAAAAAGAAAAAAAAAAAAGGTAGTCAAAGGAGTAAAAACCAAAACAAACAAAAGATCTTCCCCTGCTCAGAACCTTCCAGTGGCTTCCTATTGCCCTTGGGAAAAATTCCAGACCCTTTCACGTGGCCCCTTCTCTCTGTCATCTGTGGCCTTGTCCTTCCTTTCCTCCTGCTCTCCCTCCTGTGCCTGCCCCTTTCCTGGCACAGCCGCCTTCTCTGCCTGCCCTTCCCTTCCCCAGGACCTGTGCACTTGCTGTGCCCACTGCCTGGGGCTCTTTCCACCCAGCAGGCTCCTTGTCACTCCAGTCACCTCCCTTCCCTCCTTCTCCTTCTTTGCATGTCACATGATCAGAGCTGGGTATTAATCTGTTTGTGTATCTGTTTGTCTCATCTACTAGGGCAGGGGGTTTTTCTGAAAGGGCCAGAGAGTAAATATTTTCGGCTTTGTAAGCCAGAGGTCATCTCTGTCCAGACCGCTCTACCTTGCTGTTGTAGCAAGAAAGCTCCTGTGGGCAAGTGTGCCTGTGTTTCAATAAAACTTTATTTATGGACACAAACGTGAATTCCATGCAATTTTTACGTTATAAGACATTTTTCTTCGTTTGCTTTTTTTTTTTTTGCAACCACTAGAAGATGTCAAAACCATTCTTAGACTGCAGGCTGTACAAAAACAGGTGGCAGGCAGGATTGAACCTGTGGGTTGCAGTTTGCAAATACCTGGCTAGGGTGTGAGTGTCACACTGTGGAAAGCTATGGAAACAACATCAGCCTTGCGACCCCCTGGGGTGTAGGGCAGCTCCTGGGACATGTTAGGTGTTCAGTGGACATTCCTTGTTGAATGAATGAATTTTTTTTTTTTTTTTTTTGAGACAGAGTTTTGCTCTGTGGTCCAGACTGGAGTGCAGTGGGCTGATTTTGGTTCACTGCAACCTCCACCTCCCGGGTTCAAGCGAGTCTCCTGCCTCAGCTTCTCAAGTAGCTGGGATTACAGGTGCATGCCACCATGCCTGGCTAATGTTTGTATTTTTAGTAGAGATGGGATTGCGCCATGTTGGCCAGTCTGGTCTCCAACTCCTGACCTCAGGGCATCTGCCCATCTTGGCCTCCCAAAGTGCTTGGATTATAGGTGTGACGCACCGTGCCCAGCCTGAGTGTGAATTTGTGTCTTCCCAACTTAAAAGCATTTAGAGTCATACTCTAGACTTAAAAAAAAATGAGTCATGGCCGGGTGTGGTGGCTCACGCCTGTAATCCCAGCACTTTGGGAGGCTGAGGCGGGTGGATCACCTGCGGTCAGGGGTTCGAGACTATCCTGACCAACATGGAGAAACCCTGTCTCTACAAATTTAAAATACAAAGTTAGCCGGGCGTGGTGGTGCGTGCCTGTAATCCCAGTTGCTCGGGAGGCTGAGGCAGGAGAATTGCTTGAACCCGGGAGGCGAAGTTGTGGTGAACTGAGATCGTGTCACTGCACTCCAGCCTGGGCAACAAGAGGGAAATTCAGTCTCAAAAAAAAAAGTAGGGGGGTGTCGTGGGTAATTTCAAGGATCCTTAAAACTGCAGGAATGTAAGAAAATGTGATGCTGACATCCACCCAGACAGCCTCACTGTAAAGGAGGAAAAAAACAGCTACAAACCATGTAGGTTGGGGGAACACTTCACTGTTTGAGACGCCGGACTCTCTTGCTGTGGGGTTCACACGGCCGCCTTTCTGTTACATCTCACCAAGTGTCAGAAGCACGTCGAGTCGTGCACTCGGCCCAAGGAGTTCAGTGTGACCTGGCAGGAACTGAGGTTTTGTTTAAAAGGAAGACAGCATTGCACAATTTCACAAGGCTTTTGTTTTGTAAGCATCCGAACTCTCCTCATTACCAATGCTAGTGCCCCCGATGGGAGGGGCAGGGGCGTCGCGGATGGTGGGTTTCTTCCATCCCTGAGCACAGGAAGACTCATGAGCGAGGTGGCTGAGCCGGTGCAGAGCTCCGCTTTGTAGAGTGAGTGGATAGGTGCCCGTCGGTGGCCATCGTGCGGTCAGTGGCCGAGTGGGGGACTGTGCCCGGCCACACTTCCTTTGTCTCACTCTTCTCCCGGCTGACAGGCGTTTTCTGAGCCAAGTAGGTCTCTGGCATCTTAGATTTGGGCCTGTCCCAGGAACGTTCTGACTTGTCAAGAAATCGTACCGTTAATTTACGGTCATGCTTTCTTTCCTTGATTGAAATAAACAATCTGGAGAGGCTTGCTCAGAATTTCTTGGCTTTCAAAAGTGGCCTTTTTTTCTTTTCTTTTTTTTTTGGCTTGCCCTCTGTCTCTCCCTACTTCTCTGGCTCTGCCTCCCTTCCCCCTTTTCTTTCTTTATCCACCTCAGCGATCTCAGCGAACACGAGGGGATGGATGACAAGTTTGTGTCCAGCCATCTCTGCCCTGCTGGCGGGCTGTGCCTCTTTGGCAGTGGCCAAGCGCGAAGTTGCTCTGTGGCTCTGGACTGGGATCGTGTGTGTTCGGTGGACAAAGGCTGAGAATCCCGAGGCCGACTGCCAATGGCTGCTGCACCCCAAGACCCCGAGGGCTCTCAGGTGCACAGTGACAGTCACTCACGCAGACCTGGCCCCGTTTGCCGGTAGGCGCCACCACCGTTGCATTTTTCAGACAAGCCCGGGCGACCTGCTGTGTAAACGTCCGCTGAGGGCACAGTGGCGGGATGCCCCCTGCACAGACCTCCCTGCAGCATTCATAGCTGGACCCCAGTGACGGCACCTTGTGGGCTGCCGGCGGTGGCGGTGGGCCTGTTTTTGTTTCGGTGGCTGCCCTAGTCTCCAGGGAGGGAACGTGGAGACGGATGATTTGTGTAAGATCAGCCGGCTGTGGATTCAGAATCGCTCTTTGTGTGATGGGTCCCAGGGGTCCCTTTTGACCACAGAGCCAACCTAAAACTACCCACGGGTGCTGCGGACCCCTCGATCACGGCGGGGTGGAAAGGGGCTGTGTCCTCAGCCAGGATTCCAGACTGCAGCATGTCTGGGCAGCAGCCTGGAAGCTGGCCAGCCCGGGCGCCCCTGGGAATAGCACTTGACACGCTGGCTGGGTGTCCCGAGTGAGGGGCGCCACCCTGGGCTCCCTGGGATGTGAGCAGGACCTGAGCCAGGCTCCTGGACTGGGACAGTCGCGTCATGTTGCCGTCGTCCCCTTCATGCAGCATCTCCATACTCTCCTAAAATCCCATCTGTCAGACAGTGTTGGCTGGAGGCAGAGCGGGCCTCCTGTCTTGCTGTCGGGCTGCATGGATCTGATTATCTTGCTCAGGAGAGAGAGGATTGCCGTGTCTAGCATGCACTTGGGTCAAGCCCCTGGAATTTCAACTCCTATTCACTGCTCTATTCCAACTGCTTCCCTCAGGAAGGGTGGGGATGAGGTGGAGGAAGTCGCTCTCCTTGACACCCCTAGAACATAAGGCATCTTGGCCGGGCACGGTGGCTCATGCCTGTCATCCCAGCACTTTGGGAGGCTGAGGAGGGTGGATCACCTGAAGTCAGGAGTTCAAGACCAGCCTGGTCAACGTGGTGAAACCCCATCTCTACTAAAAATACAAAGAATAGCCGGGCATGGTGGTGCGTGCCTGTTATCTCAGCTACTTGGAAGGCTGAGGGAGGAGAATCACTTGAACCTGGGAGGCAGAGGTTGCAGTGAGCCAAGGTCGTACCACTGCACTCCAGCCTGCACAATGTAGTGAGACTCTATCAGAAAAAACAAACAAACAAACAAATAACAGAAAAGAACATAAGGCATCTCATGTTACTGTCTGTCTGGGCTGGAGTTAGTGGAAGCCACAGAATTTTCTTGGCCCCTCCAGCCATGGGTGTCCTGTGTACCCCAAAGGCAGAGCAGAGCCTACTTCTCAGCTAGAGCCCAAAGGGCAGCTGCGTTAATCGAAACAACAACTGTGCACTTCTGAGCCTGTCACTGGCCCAGGGGAGGGAGGAGGGATGGGCTGCAGCGAGCGGGTGTGGTCAAGCCCAGGCTGGTGTGTGGTCACTGGGAGCTGGGGCGGCATGGCTGCGGTGGTGCCACACCCTGGGTCCCTCTGAGTGGGTTTGCATTGTCCAACTCCACCTGACAGTTGTCAAATGCATGCGTGCCTGGTCAGGGGCACAGGGTGGCCAGATGACCAGCGTCTCCTGCCCGCAGGGCCTCTTCGTGGAAGGAG
The DNA here is from genome assembly GCF_007565055.1 of Rhinopithecus roxellana. NCBI lineage: Eukaryota > Metazoa > Chordata > Mammalia > Primates > Cercopithecidae > Rhinopithecus > Rhinopithecus roxellana. The sequence goes on from NC_044556.1 coordinate 14,646,308, forward strand.
ATGAAAAAGAACTGCCAAGAGGGATAGAAACCAAGCCTGGAGGCCAGACGGCTGTAACCCAGCACTGTGGGAGGCAGAGGTGGGAGGATTGGTGGAGGCCAGGAGTCCAAGACCAGCGAGGGCAACGTGGCGAGACCCCATCTCTACAAAAATTAGAAAAAATTTGCCAGATGTGGTGGCTGTGTCTGTAGTCCCAGCTCCTCGGGAGGCTGAGGCGGGAGGATCGCTTGAGCCCAGGAGTTTGAGCCTGCAGTGAGCCATGATTATACCACTGCTCTCCAGCCTGGGCAACAGAGCAAGACCATATCTCAAAAAAAAAAAACCGCGAAAACCAAGCCTGGGGAAGCACAGGGCAGGGCAGGGAGGCTTCCCAGAGGAACTGCTGTTTGCGCAGAGCCTTGTCCACTGTGGGAACTGTCACAGATGACTATGAGCTTGGGAGCAGAGGAAGTAGCCAGGGGGATTTGGGGGTGTGGCCTGGGAGACCCGAGAGGGGATGGGGTCAGGGTGAAGTCCACCTGGCTCGCTGCAGGCAGTCGGGTACCCAGGCTCTGGGGTGTCTCTGGAGGCGTTCCCCGAACCAGTGTGATCGTGGGTACATGAGGCAGCAGGCAGCCCTGTCCTTGAGGAGCTCAGAGTCTAGAAGCCATTCCTGTCACCAGGGAGAGCCGCCTCACAGTTGCCCAACCATTGGCTTCAGTGTGCTGGCCAGGTTCTGAATTTTCTAGGACAGCCTCCCTTAGAAATGATCCTGCCATTTTAAAAAATATATAATTTTGTGGAGATACCATTCATGTACTATAAAATTCATCTTTTTAAAGTATATAGTTTAGGCTGGGCACAGTGGCTCACGCCTGCAATCCTAGCACTTTGGGAGGCTGAGGTGGGCAGATCACTTGAGGTCAGGAGTTTGAGACCAGCCTGGGCAAAATGGTGAAACCCCATCTCTACTAAAAATACAAAAAAATTAGCCAGGCGTAGTGGTGCACGCCCATAGTCCTAGCTACCTGGGAGGCTGGGGCATGAGAATCGCTTGAACACAGACAGCGGAGGCTCTGGTGAGATGAGATCATGCCACTGCACTCCAGCCTGGGTGACAGAGCGAGACCTTGTCTCAAAAAAAAAAAAAAGATACAATTTAGTGGGTTTTAGTACATTCACACAGTTATGCAGCCATCACCACTATCAAATGTTAGAACATTTCTATTATTACACAGAGGCACCCTGTCTCCACCAGCGGTCACTCTCCATCCCCTCCCCCATCTCTACTGGTACCTACACATCTCTTTCCTGTCTCTGGATCGGCATGTCCTGAACATTTCATAGAAATGGAGTCACACACTGTGTGGCCTGTTGTGTCTGGCTTCTCTCAGTGGGCCTGATATTCTCAAGGTGTATCTATGCGTGGCGTGTGTCAGAGCCTCTTCCCCTTTCTTTTTTCTTTTTTTTTTTTTTTGAGACGGAGTCTCACTCTTTTGCCTGGGCTGGAGTGCAGTGGCCGGATCTCAGCTCACTGCAAGCTCCGCCTCTCGGGTTCACGCCATTCTCCTGCCTCAGCCTCCCGAGTAGCTGGGACTATCAGCGCCCACCACCACGCCCGGCTAGTTTTTGTATTTTTTAGTAGAGACGGGGTTTCACCGTGTCAGCCAGGATGGTCTCGATCTCCTGACCTCGTGATCCGCCCGTCTCGGCCTCCGAAAGTGCTGGGATTACAGGCTGGAGCCACCGCGCCCGGCTTCCCTTTTCTTTCTTTTTGTTTTTTTTTTTGAAATGGAGTCTCACTCTGTCACCCAGGCTGGAGTGCAGTGGCGTGATCTCAGCTCACCTCAACCTCTGCCTCCTGGGTTCAAGTGATTGTCCTGCCTCAGCCTCCTAAGCAGCTGGGATTACAGGCATCCGCCACCATACCTGGCTAATTTTTGTATCTTTAATAGAGAGGGGGTTTCACCACGTTGGCCAGGCTGGTCTCGAACTCCTGGCCTCAAGTAATCGGCCTGCCATGGCCTCCCAAAGTGCTGGGATGACAGGCGTGAGCCACTGCGCCAGGCCCGTCTTGTCCCTGTTCATGGCTGCGTCCTAGTCCTCTATGCGGGAGGCCCTGTTTTGGTTTCCATTCATCTCAGTGGGCATTTAAGTTGTTTCTCATCTTTTCAGCCCCATCCTCTCCCCAGTCCGTGGCAAAGCTCAAGGATTCCTGTGCTGCACCATGCAGACTGTGGACTGAGCCGGCCCCCGGGCAGAGACAGCTTAGAAACCATTTGTGGGGCTGTCGTAGGGGCAGGGGTGGGGTGGGGTCAGCTTGGTGGAGGCTGGGCTGTGGCTAGGCTTCGAGGCGCAGTGGCCGGGCGGGCCTGCAGGGGTGCACAGGTGCCCTGTGAGGCCACAGGGTCTGGGCTCCAGGTCGTTAGTGGTGAGACCAGGCCACGGGCCTCCTCTCTCTGCTCTGCCCTGCCTCCAGCCTGAGCTGGCCTGCCCTGGCAGGGGCCTCTCCGTGCAGCCACAGGGCCTCTGTGTCTCTGCTCCATGGGGCAGCGTGGCCCCAGCTGACCACAGCTCTGACTCACCCTCTGCTTTGTCCTGTAAGGTCACCCCTGGTGAGCAGAACCCCCGATTCCACCACACCAGGGCCCCAGGGCTGTCCTGTCCCTCCCCGTCCCTTTGTTGGTGTTGCCCCGCTGTCTGGTTGGCTATGCCAGCCTCCCTGAGGGGCCTTGAGAGAAGATGCAGGGGCCTTTCTTCCCCAGAGCCACTCCCATGAGTCCAGCCTGGGGCTCCTGCGAATCCAGCCTGGGATTTCCGCAAATCCAGCCTGGGGCTCCCGCGAATCCAGCCTGGGGTTGGAGAGCGCGCTGCTCCCTCGGTCACTTCCCTTTACTGGTCTGGGGCCTGATCCCAGCCCGGGCAGGGTTGGGCGCCTTAGGAGGTGGCCACCAGGTTCTAAGTGTGTCCCTGGGGCCCAGCAGCCTCCACCTGGACATCCCTCCAGGGGGTTAAAGGGGTAAGTGAGTGTCCCCCTACCATGATGGGCCTCTTGGGAGTGCAGGTGGGTTCTCCAGGGGAGCAGGTGACACTGCCAGGCATGGGTGGTTCTGAATGGTCATCCCAGTGCCAAGCCCCGCCTCTTCCCGCCTCTTCTGTGGTGCTCTCCCTGTGGGAACAGTGACGTGCCTGGGGACTGTTGCCTGCTCTCCCCTGAGAGAGGATGTGGGTGACCTGGGGTGCCCCATGAGTACCCCAGGGGCTGCTGATGAACATGGGAAGACCTCATGGCAGGGGGGTGGTCACGTAACTAAACACTACCAAGTGTCATGTGGTGAAGGTGGACCCCTGCCTCACACCATGGCCAAAAGCCAACCCCACACGTAGCAGAGACCAGAACATGTTACTAAAATGGTTACAAAACCTCTAGAAGAGCCAGCTGCTGTGACTCACACCTGTAATCTGAGCGCTTTGGGAGGCCGAGGTGGGCGGATCACCTGAGGTCAGGAGTTTGAGACCAGCCTGGCCAACATGGAAAAATCCCATCTCTACTAAAAAATAAAAAAATTTGGCCGGGCGCGGTGGCTCAAGCCTGTAATCCCAGCACTTTGGGAGGCCGAGACGGGCGGATCACAAGGTCAGGAGATCAAGACCATCCTGGCTAACACGGTGAAACCCCGTCTCTACTAAAAAATACAAAAAACTAGCCGGGCGAGGTGGCGGCCGCCTGTAGTCCCAGCTACTCGGGAGGCTGAGGCAGGAGAATGGCGTAAAAAACCCGGGAGGCGGAGCTTGCAGTGAGCTGAGATCCCGTCACTGCACTCCAGCCTGGGCGATAGAGCAAGACTCTGTCTCAAAAAAAAAAAAAAAAAAAAAAAAAAAAAAAAAAATTAGCCGGACGTGGTGGTGCAGGCCTGTAATCCCAGCTACTTGGAGGCTGAGGCAGGAGAATCGCTTGAACCTGGGAGATGGGGGCTGCAGTGAGCCAAGATTGCACCTCAGTACTCCAGCCTGGGCAGCACAGTGAGATTCTGTCTCAAAAAAAAAAAAAAAAAAGAGCCACATGCAGTGGCACATGCCTGTAATCCCAGCTACTTGGGAGGCTGAGGAAAAGAATCTCTTGAAACTGGGAGGTGGAGGTTGCAGTGAGCCAAGATCGCACCACTGCGCTCCAGCCTGGGTGACAAGAGCAAGACTCTGTCTCAAAAAAAAAAAAAAAGAAAGAAAGAAAAGCCTCTAGAAGAAAACCTGTATGTAAATGTAAAATGATGTATTTCCTTTTTTTTTAAAAAAAATTAAAATTATTTTTATGTTTTTAGTGGTTTGTCTGTATAACCAAAAATGATGTCCTTCCTTTCTTTTTCTTTTCTTTTCTTTTCTTTTCTTTTCTTTCTTTCCTTCTCTCTTTCTTTCTTTCTTTCTTTTCTTTCTTTCTTTTTCTTTCTTTCTTTCTTTCTCTCTCTCTTTCTCTCTCTCTCTCTCTTTCTCTTTCTTTTTCTTTCTTCCTTTCCTTTCTCTCTTCTTCCTTCTCCCCTCCCCTCCCCTCCCCTCCCCTCTTTGTGGTGGAGTCTCACTCTGTCAACCAGGCTGGAGTGCAGTGGCGAGATCTCGGGTCACTGCAACCTCCACCTCCCGGGTTCAAGCGATTCTCCTGTCTCAGGCTCCCGAGTAGCTGGGACTATAGGCGCCGGCCACCACGCCCAGCTAATTTTTATATTTTTAGTGGAGACAGAGTTTCACCATGTTGACCAGGCTGGTCTCGAACTTCTGACCTCGTGATCTGCCTGCCTGGGCCTCCCAAGGTGCTGGGATGACAGGCGTGAGCCACCATGCCCGGCCTAAAAGTGATGTATTTTCTAAGGCAGCGCTGTCCAGTGAGGATGCAGAGCAAGCCTGTGTGTCTGAATTTTCTGGTAGCTGAGTTAAAAGGTGAAGAGAGATGGGGGAAATTAATTACAATAGCATATTGTATTGAACCCAGTATACCCCCAGTTTTATCATTTCAATACGTAGTCATCCTCAAAACTGTTGGTGAGATGTTTCACACTGCTTTTTCTTTTTCTTTTTTTTTTGGGGGGGGTGTGGGGGTGCTGTCTTTGACATTTATTGTGTATTTTCCTTGAGAGGTGGCCCTACCTGGTTGATTATTTGGGGAGGGCCCTGGCCCCGGATGCACCCAGCGTGATGCCAACCTGGTGCTATAGATAGGGGCCTGGTGCTTAGTGGACCAGGGCCCATGCCCCTTCCTCTCACCCTCCTATTTCTGCCCCCGCCTACCCCAGGCAGGACTTATGGCTCTGATGGTGTCTGGCTGGAGAGATGAGACACACCTGACATTCACCAGCAATGGCAGGAGACGCTGTGGCAGGTGCGGCTGAAGGAGAGCCAGGCTGTCTGGCGGTGGTCCTGGGCCTATCTTCACTTTGGGCCCTTGCCCACAGCCTCTTGCCTTTGCCAGGGAGCACTGAACCGTGGACTGGTCCTGGGGACCAAGGGGTCCTGGCGGCCCAACCCAGGCAGCACCTCTGGCATCTCAGCTGGTGGGAAGGCGCGGGGCTGGCAGGGCTTAGCAGCTTGGCGCTGGGGAGGTGTTTCCGGGAAGAGAACGGCAGGAAGTTGGAATGCTTATTTGGCTGTAGGAAAGCCCAGGAGAGAGACTTGTGGATCAACACAGGTCAGGAATAACATCCTATAGCCACAGGCGGCTTCAAAGGGCTTGAGCTATCACGGCAGGGTTGCGGGAGGATTTGCAGCAGGGAGGATGGGCACCCGGAGACCTGCTACCCACACACCTAGCCTGCTGAGCTCAGAGCCACCTCTCCTGGGTCTGTGCCTTTATTTCCAAAGTTGGGGTGGTTCTACAGGTCCCGCTTCAAGGCGGGGTGAGGTTAACTGAGTTACTATGCAAAAAGCCTTTGGTGAAGTAGTTCTCACCCCAGGGGCAATTCTGTCTCTTAAGGGACACCTGGCCACAGCTGGGGACATTTGTGATGGTCAGGATTTAGGAGTGCTCCTGGTGTGGGGTGAGTGGAGGGCAAGGACACTGCTCAGCACCCTGCAGTGCCCCGGGCAGTGTCATCCCGGGGAAGGCTCCAGGCCAGTGTCCACTGAGCGGAGGCTGAGGCCCGAATCCAGAGTGGCGCTGGCCAGGTTGGGCCCCGGGAGGTCACAGTAATGATTTTTCTCTGGGCTTGTTTCTTTTCTTGACTGTGAATAGAGGTGTTGCACTAGAAGTTTCTAAAATCTTTTTCCATTCCAAGATAGCTTAGGGTTTATGCTGCTCTTCCTATTTGTGCTGGAAAGGAATTTAAGGAGCTGTGGAAGTGATCATAAAGCAACTTGAAAATAATAGTTTTTGCGGCCTCTTTATTATAATGGGGCAGCCAGGTGGGTTGACCGGGGTTTTATGGGCCAGCAAGCAGGCGTGGAGGTTTCTGGGGGAAGCTGGACCCGAGGCAGCGTTGACCCCAAGACCAGGACTCCGCGTCTCTCCTGTTCCAGCCTGTTCCGTACGCCTCGTCAGGTTTTCTGCTCTGGTGAACTTGGAGTTTATTGGGGAGTGACAGATCCAGAGAACACGTCCCTCTGCTGCGTGGTGCCACTCAGGCCCTCGGGAGGGCTAGAGGTGTGACTGTGGGTTTTGCAAATGTGCTCCTCTTGGTGAGAAGGATCTGGTTACGTTTCATGCCCTTGGGCTGTCCCCTGGCTCAGGCAGAGGTGTCCCTGCTGCAACCCCCACCCACTTCGCAGGGTACCAGATGCCACTGCCTAGGAGTTACTAAGGTATCTGGGGGTCTGGCACCTGCTCCGTGAAACGCAAGGTCTCCCTGTACTAATTAATCTGGCCTTTAGCCAAAGGGAGGGCCGCAGCCTTTGGGATCTGCTGGGCCACAGTGGCTGTTACCCTCACAAGGTTCCTAGAGGGATGTTCATTAGAAAAATCATTCATTTTGTGGTATAAAAATCAGCAGTGACAGGCTGGGTGCAGTGGCTCCTGCCTGTAATCCCAGCACTTTGGGAGGCCAAGGCGGGCGGATCACCTGAGGTCAGGAGTTCGAGACCAGCCTGGCCAACATGGTGAAACCCCGTCTCAACTAAAAATACAAAAATTAGCCGGGTGTGGTGGCAGGCACCTGCAGTCCCAGTTACTTGGGAGGCTGAGGCAGGAGAATCTCTTGAGCCTGGGAAGTGGATCTTGCAGTGAGCTGAGATTGTGCCACTGCACTCCAGCCTGGGCGACAGAGCGAGACACAGTCTCTTAAAAAAAAAAAATCAGCAATGAGTGAAGTGGAAACAAAACAATACAAGCGTTGTCATCTCCAGTGAGCTTCCAAGGTCTGTGCTCCATCCATGTGGATGTTTGGGAGGGGCCCTCTGTGGGCTCCAGGGGGCTGGTTTAGAGGTGGTAGAATGTTCTAGCTCTATCAGGCCGGGACTTCCAGGTGGAGACCTGTGATGCCACTGGGTGACAGACAGGCAGAGGGTCCTGCTGTGCAGGCTGGGGCGGCCATGGGAGGCTTGGAGCCGAGTGTGGTGAGGATGGAATCAAGGGAGCTGGCCCCCGTTCGCTGTGCTGGGGTGAGAGGCGGGTGTGAGCATGGCAGGAGGCTTTGGGGGCCGAATGTGCAGTGGAAGCCAGGATAGTAAGTGGGTGAGCCCGTGCTGGAACCCAGACCCGCCTTCACTGCCCCCAGCGTTGGGCGATGACCGCTTATCCGCCGATGGTTTTGCTCTGAGCCTCAGCACAGGCTCCAGGAGCACAGCCTGGGAGTGCGGATTGGGACTGTTGGTCTCTGGCCAAGGCTGTGTATGTCTCAGGAAGCCGCCCCGGCACCCAGCCTCCACCTCTGTGTGCTCTGTACCCACCATCTCCCGGTTCTTCCTCGCTGTCTGGGCCAGGAGCAGCCCAGAAGAGAAATCGGGTCTCTTTTCAGCCTGAGCTAAAAGAGGTCCTCTTTGGAAGGAGCTCCCCAGCCCGGCTTGGATTGGTCCCCTCTCTAGTGCCCCGGGGAAGCAGTGACGGATTGAGGACTTGGTCCTGGTCCGACCTGCAGTGGGGGCTGTGATGGGGTCCTGATGTGCCCATGTGCCATGACGCTCGCCAGGGGCCGGCATGTCTGTGGCCTCCCGGGGGTTTCACGGGCCACATCCGGGGCAGTGCTTGGTTTGGAGTCTAGAGCCAGAACCTGGCGTGGGACCTGAGCTCACGAACTCTGTCAGTGCCACTGACTTGGGGCAGTGTCTCCGTGTGCCTCCCTGTGGGGCGATGGCAAGAGTACACGGGTAATGGTCACTGAGCGCTGGCCATGGGGGCTCTCGATCCTGGCTGCCAAGTAGAAGTTTCATGGGTGCTCTTCACGGTCAGCTGACTCTGCTGTCCCCAATAGCAGAAGACAGCGGAGGCACCTGCCCCCTGCCATGGCAGGTTGGCAGGCACAGAGAAGGGTTTGGGAGGCTGTGTCCTCCAGCGTCTCCATGTTTACTGTGCCAGGTCAGGTGCTGAGGAGCCAGCGAGGAAGACATGAGGACCGGAGAGAGCCTGGATGAGGGCCCTCGAGGAGTGGCGCTGCTATAGCCGGGGGAACAGGGAGGGCCTCTCCCAGCAGGTGACATTCAGACCGAGACCTCTGAGCGGCTTGCAACTGCCCACCTTTGCAGGATTTGGGACAAGAGCGCTCCAAAGGAAGTGCAGGCAGCACGTGCAGAGGCCCCGAGGCGGAACGAGGTGCAGCTCATTGAGCTGGCAGGAGCAGAGGCTGGCGACAGAGGCTGGAGCAGCAGTGCCAGCTGCCTAGTCAGCCGTGAGGGGCAAAGGCTGAAGGCACTGCTGTCAGAGATTTATGCCTTTGTGTGTATGTGTGTGTGTGTGTGAGACGGAGTCTTGCTCTGTCGCCTAGGCTGGAGTGCAGTGGCACGGTCTCGGCTCACCGCACCTCTGCGTCCTGGGTTCAAGTGATTCTCCTGCCTCAGCCTCCGGAGTAGCTGGGATTACAGGTGCCTGCCACCACGCCCGGTTAATTTTTGTGTTTTTAGTAGAGATGGGGTTTCGCCATATTGCCCAGACTGGTCTTGAACTCCTGACCTTAAGTGATCTGCTCGCCTTGGCCTTGTAAGAGTTAAAGAGGAAAGAAACATGAAACGCGGCTGGCAGTTAAAGACAAGTTTTCTTTTTTTTTTTTTTTTTTTTTTGAGATGGAGTCTTGCTCTGTCGCCCGGGCTGGAGTGCAGTGGCCGGATCTCAGCTCACTGCAAGCTCCGCCTCCCGGGTTCACGCCATTCTCCTGCCTCAGCCTCCCAAGTAGCTGGGACTACAGGCACCCGCCACCTCGCCTGGCTAGTTTTTTTGTATTTTTTAGTAGAGACGGGGTTTCACTGTGTTAGCCAGGATGGTCTTGATCTCCTGACCTTGTGATCCGCCCGTCTCGGCCTCCCAAAGTGCTGGGATTACAAGCTTGAGCCACCGCGCCCGGCCCGACAAGTTTTCTTTAGTTAAAACCTGAGAGGCGCTCCTGGCTGATTGCGGTTAGGAGCACTTTCTCCTATAGACTAAGAGGATATATGGGTTTTGGGGTGAGGGGTTTATCACAAGCTTGGAATGTTTGTGTGTGGGGAGAAGTTTGTGGTGGGGCTGGAATCTGTCTGGGAGGAGGGGAGGTTATCTTCCTGGCCGGCGGGGGGGCTGTCTCAGGGCTGGCCTGTCTCTGGTTGGGGAGAAGTTTGTGATGTTTCTGGCCGGAGATGTTATCTGTGGTTGACAGTCATGCTGATCTTAGCTGTTAGGCTGACACCCTTTGGATTCAGTGGTCTTTTATTAAGGTGAGCTTTTAGAATGAGGGGCTTCTTGTGGGATGGTGGTGCTTCCCCTGTCAGGCCTCCCAAAGTGCTGGGATAATGGGCGTGAGCCACTGCGCCCAGCCCGTGTGTTTTAAAGACCTCTCTGGTGACTGTCAGGAGTGAAAGCAGGGGACCTGTTGGGAAACTCCAGGCATCACCCAGGTAATCCAGTGGCTCAGGAGAAGGGAGTCTGGGCTGGGACCGCTGGCTGGACTAGGGGTGGCTTTTGGAGGCAGACGGGATAGGCCTGGCTAGTGGGTTGAATGTGGAAGAACGAGATCACTGCCAGGGCGCAGCAGCTGGTTTCACGCCCCCGACTCGGCCACTTCCTCCACAGCTATATGGTCTTGGGCCTGAGAACGTGGGAATAACAAACTCAGTTTCTCCCAGGCTGTTGGAGCAGTCACAGATCCCTTCCAGTACACGCGAGCAAAACGGCACAGGGGCAGGAGCTGGGGTCCTCCATTCAGTTCACTCCTACCTGGAGGCTGCATCGGGGAGGACAGGCTGCGGGCTCCTCCCCACAAACCTACCCCCCGTGGCCCTTGCCAGTCACAAGCCCCAGGCTGTGCCCTGAGCTTCTGCCGGACTGGCTGGAAACGAGCCTTCTCATGAACCGCTCTTTGAGCTTAATTTGCTAATGCACCTCTCAAAACTCAGGGAAGCTGTTACTTACTTTACCAGCTTATTAGAAAGGATTTTACGGCCGGGCGCGGTGGCTCACGCCTGTAATCCCAGCACTTTGGGAGGCCGAGGTGGGCGGATCACAAGGTCAGGAGATCAAGACCATCCTGGCTAACATGGTGAAACCCCGTCTCTACTAAAAATACAAAAAATTAGCTGGGTGTGGTGGCGGGCGCCTGTAGTCCTAGCTACTCAGGAGGCTGAGGCAGGAGAATGGCGTGAACCCGGGAGGCGGAGCTTGCAGTGAACTGAGATCTGGCCACTGCACTTCAGCCCGGGTGACAGAGTGAAACTCCGTCTCAAAAAAAAAAAAAAAAAAAAAAAAGAAAGGATTTTACAAAGGAGGCTGATGATGAAGAGGTGTGTAGGGTGAGGGATGTGGGAAGGGGCACAGAGCTTCCATGCCCTTCCCAGGCCGTGCCGCCTCCAGGAACCTCCACGCATTCAGCTGTGGGGAAGCTCCGAACCCAGCCCTCCAGGTTTTACCTCAGCTTCCTCACGGAGGCTTGGATGACATCATTGCATTGGCCTGGGTGATCAAGTCAGCCTTCAGCCCCTTGCCCCTCCCCTCCCGTCCCACCTGGGTCTTTTCAGTGTTTTCAGTGAGCAGCTCGCTTCCTGCAGCTCCCCGGGGGCTGCCAGCCCTCAGTCACCTCATTAGCACACCGGAGGATTCTGAGGATCTGAGGGAGTCATGGGCCAGGAAACAGGACAAAATGTATTTCACAGTCTCACTGGGCCGGTCCCTTGTCTTCACATCCTTGTCTGTGATAAGAGGATGGGAGGGTGACTGTCTGGACAGCGCTGAAGTGGTAGAAGTGAGTCATTGGCGTGGAGGGATTGGCAGGGTGCTCTGTGAAGGGCCCTGTGTTCTGGGGTGGAAGCTGCTTGCAGAGTGCTGGTTCTTGCCTCTCTAAGGATAGTGGGACAAGGTGGGGTGTGTTCACACGTGCTGTTGACTGTGATGGCCAGTCTTCCTTTCTTTTTTCTGTTTGTTTCTTTTTCTTTTTCTTTCTTTCTTTTTTTTTGTTTGTTTGTTTTTGAGAGGGAGTCTTTCTCTGTCGCCCAGGCTGGAGTGCAGTGGTGCGATCTTGGCTCACTGCAACCTCCACCTCCTGGGCTCAAGCAATTCTCCTGCCTCAGCCTCCCCCAGCAGCTGGGATTACAGGCATACACCACCATGCCTAGCTAATTTTTTTGTATTATTAGTAGAGACAGGGCTTCACCATGTTGGCCAGGCTAGTGTTGAAGTCCTGACCTCAGGTGATCAGCCCGCCTCAGCCTCCCAAAGTGCTGGGATTACAGGCATGAGCCACCGTGCTCAGCTTTCTTCTTTTTCTTGTGAGATGGAGTTTCGCTCTGTTGTCCAGACTGGAGTGCAGGGGCAGATCTTGGCTCACTGCAACCTCTGCCTCCTGGGTTCAAGCAATTCTCCTGCCTCAGCCTCCTAAGTAGCTGTGATCACAGGCATACGCCACTGTGCCCAGCTAATTTTTGCGTTTTTAGTAGAGATAGGATTTCACCTTGTTTACCAGGCTGGTTTTGAACTCCTGACCTCAGGTGATCCACCCGCCTCGGCCTCTCAAAGCGCTGGAATGACAGGCGTGAGCCACGGTGTCTGACTCAGTCTTCCTTTTCATGTTACCCCTTGTTAATTTCCTTTAGAAAGAGTTTGAGCCAGGTGAAGTGGGGGGTGGCTTATGCCTGTAATGCAAGCGCTTTGGGAGGCTGAGGTAGGAGGCTCACTTGAGGCCAGGAGCTGGAGACCAGCCTGGGCAACATAATGAGACCCAGTCTCTACAAAAAAATAAAAAGCTTAGCTGGGCATAGAGGTGGCACCTGTAGTCCCAGCTACTTGGGAGGCTGAGGCAGAAGGATCGCTTGAACCCAGGAGGTTGAGGCTGCAGTGAGCCATGATTGCAGCACTGCACTCCAGCCTGGACAACAGAGTGAGACCCTGTACCCACCCCACAAAAAAAGGGTCAGAACCTTGGTGTTAGAGCAGTTCATTTCCACTTAGAAACAGAGACTTAGAAAGGAAGACACTTACGTAGAACCCGAGGCAGAAATGCCCTGACTTAGCAGTGCAGGTTTCTGTACTGGAGTGAGGGCCTGGGTGGGTCGCCCCTGGCAGGACGCATCTGTTACCTGGGTCTGAAGGCAGCATGGCAAGGAGATGGGAGGGCAGTGCCCGGGATCCTGGGGCTGCAGAGAGCTCATTTAGAGGTCATGTGTATTAGGCAAAGCTCACATGCCGTGTTTTTTTTTTTTTTTTTTTTTTTTTGAGACGGAGTCTCGCTCTGTCGCCCAGGCTGGAGTGCAGTGGCCGGATCTCAGCTCACTGCAAACTCCGCTTCCCGGGTTCACGCCATTCTCCTGCCTCAGCCTCCCGGGTAGCTGGGACTACAGGCGCCGCCACCTCGCCCGGCTAGTTTTTTGTAGTTTTTAGTAGAGACGGGGTTTCACCGTGTTAGCCAGGATGGTCTCGATCTCCTGTCCTCGTGATCCGCCCGTCTCGGCCTCCCAAAGTGCTGGGATTACAGGCTTGAGCCACCGCGCCCGGCCATGCCGTGTTTTTAATACTGTCATTATTAAAGTGGGCCCGCGGATAATGCAGTCTCTCTTTTACATCTGTGTTGTACAAACACTGAACTAGTTCTGGCCACCTCTCTGGCCTTTGTTTTGGGGAGATTATTAGATGAGATGGCCCGTAATTCTAACACTGCACGTTTTGGAAGATATTTATAAACCCGGATGGATAAGGCCCTTGTTAGTGCTGTTCTTGTGTTGGTTCCCTTTATTTTTTTTTTTTTTGGAAAACTTTATTATGGGCCGGGTGTGGTGGCTCACGCCTATAATCCCAGCACTTTGGGAGGCTGAGGTGGGTGGACCGCCTGAGGTCAGGAGTTTGAGACCAGCCTGACCAATATGGTGAAACCTCGTCTCTACTAAAAATACAAAAATTAGGCCAGGCGCGGTGGCTCAAGCCTGTAATCCCAGCACTTTGGGAGGCCGAGACGGGCGGATCACGAGGTCAGGAGATCGAGACCATCCTGGCTAACACGGTGAAACCCCGTCTCTACTAAAAAATACAAAAAAATTAGCTGGGCGAGGTGGCGGGCGCCAGTAGTCCCAGCTACTCGGGAGGCTGAGGCAGGAGAATGGCGTGAACCCGGGAGGCGGAGCTTGCAGTGAGCTGAGATCCGGCCACAGCACTCCAGCCTGGGCGGCAGAGCGAGACTCCGTCTCAAAAAAAAAAAAACAAAAATTAGCTGGGGGTGATGGTGGGCACCTGTAGTCCCAGCTACTCGGGAGGAGACAGGAGAATGGTTTGAACCCAGGAGGCGGAGGATGCAGTGAGCTGAGATTGTGCCACCACACTCTAGCCTGGGCAACAGAGTGAGACTCCATCTCAAAAAAGAGAAAAGCAAAAAAAAAAAAAAAAAAAAAAAAAAAAAAACCACTATTATGGAGAATTTGAATACACATAAAGGCAGACAACAAGGAATAATGAGCCCCCCATGCCCCTCATCTGGCCCCAAAACCATCAGCCCATGGCAACCCCCCTGCCCTACCCCCATCTGTGGTGAAATAGCCCTGATATTATTTTTGTTAACTTTTAATTTTTAAAGAATTGTAGAGCCTGGGTGTGGTGGCTCACACCTGTCATCCAGGCACTTTGGGGGGCAGAGGTGGGAGGATCGCTTGAGTCCAGGAGTTTGAGACCAGCCTGGGCAACACAGTGAGACCCTGTCTCTACCAAGGCGAAAATAAGAATAAATTATAGATTCCCAAGGTGTTGCAACAATAATGAAGAGGTTTCCCTAGCCTTCACCCTGCTGTCTCCGGTGGTAACATTTTACATAACTTTATTATACCGTTAAAACTAGGAAATTGGCCGGGCACGGTGGCTCAAGCCTGTAATCCCAGTACTTTGGGAGGCCGAGACGGGCGGATCACGAGGTCAGGAGATCGAGACCATCCTGGCTAACACGGTGAAACCCTGTCTCTACTAAAAATACAAAAAAAAAAAAAAAACTAGCCGGGCGAGGTGGCGGCGCCTGTAGTCCCAGCTACTCGGGAGGCTGAGGCAGGAGAATGGCGTGAGCCCGGGAGGCGGAGCTTGCAGTGAGCTGAGATCTGGCCACTGCACTGCACTCCAGCCTGGGTGACAGAGCGAGACTCCGTCTCAAAAAAAAAAAAAAAAAAAACTAGGAAATTGACATAGGACGCTGTAGCTTCAGACCTTCCTCAGGCGTCATCAGTGTTAGCACTCATTCTTTTGGTAGAGTCTTTGTGACATTCTCTTACCTGCACAGATTCCGGGAACCACCATTGCGATCAAGATACAGAACTGTTCTGTCAACACAAAGGAACGCTCTGCTTTTCCCTTCTGTCACCCCCAGTCCCTGGAAACGGCTGGTGATCTCTGCATCTCTGTAACCTTGACCTTTGGAGAATGTTATGTATATGGAATCACAGCGTATTTAACCTCTTGGGATTGCCTTTTTTCGCTTGCAATCCATCCAAGTTGTTGTGTGTATCAGTAGTTACTTTTTTTTATTACTCAGTAATACTCCATATGGATGTTATTTTCTCATTTTGCTTATTTCTGTGAGATGGGTGGTAGTGGTAAGGTCCCGTCTTTCATTCCTGATTTTAGCAATTTGAGTTCTCCAGAGATGGAGGACAAGATCCGAGGTTGCCAGGGCCTGGGGGCAACCGAGTGGAAGCAGAGTGAGTTCCTTTGTGTTGACAGAACAGCACTGTATCTGATTGCAGTGGTGGTTCCAGGAATCTGCGCAGATAACAAAATGTCACCAAGACATTTACCTTTGACAGTTTTGCTAGTCTTTCCAAGGGACCGACTTTCGGTTTCGTTGGCTGTCTCTTGTTTATTTCTGCTCGTTATCTTTGTTACGTACTGTGCTCCGTCTGCCTTAGTTTCCATGTGCTCTTCTTTTTCCAGTGTCTTAAGGGAGATGCTTAATTTAATATTTTGAGATCTTGTTCTTTTTAAGAACTATATAGGCAATTATAAATTTCCCTCTAAGTACTGTTTTAGCTGCAACCTGTGCTTTTTTTTTTTTTTCCTTGAGATAGGATCTTGCTCTGTTGCCCAGACTGGAGTGCAGTGGTACAGTCACAGATCACTGCAGCCTCGACCTCCTGAGCTCAAGCAGTCCTCCCACCTCAGCCCGCCAAGTAGCTGGGACCACAGGCATGTGCTACTATGCCTGGCTAATTTAAAAAGTAATTTTATGGAGATGAGGTCTCACTATATTTCCCCAGGCTGGTCTCGTACTCCTGGGTTCAAACGTTCCTCTCACCTTGGCCTCCCAAAGTGCTGGGATTACAGGTGTGAGCCACTGTGTCTGGCCATCCTGTAAGTTTTACTTTGTTGTGACTTCATTTTCATTCACCTCAAAATATTTTCTAATATTTTCTTCCTCTTCGACCCTTTGATTATTTAGGAGTATGTTGGCTAATTTCCATGTACTTGTGAACCCCCAAATTCCTTTCTGTTGTTGATTTTTAATTTCCGTTGTGGTTGGAGAACTTACTTTGGATGATCTGAATTCTTTTCAATTTAATGAGGCTTGTTTTCTGGACTAACATGTGGTTTATCCTGGAGAATGTTCCATGTGTACTGAGAAGAGAGTATGTTCTGTAGATTCTTCTGACTTGCAGTGTTCAGGCCTCTCTCTTTGTTGCTCTGTTGCTGGCTGTGTTGTCTTTTGTTGGAAGTGAGGGTATGAGCCGGGCATGGGGCTCGCGCCTGTTATCCCAGCACTTTGGGAGGCTGAGGTGGGTGGATCACCCGAGGTCAGTAGTTCAAGACCAGCCTGGCCAACAAGGCAAAACCCTGTCTCTACTAAAAACACAAAGATTAGCCGGGTGTGGAGGTGCACGCCTGTATCCCTGCTGCTTGGGAGGCTGAGGCACCAGAATCTCTTGAACCCGGGAGGCGGAGGTTGCAGTGAGCTGAGATCACCCCACTGCACTCCAGCCTGGGTGACAGAGCGAGACTCCATCTCAAGGAAAAAAGAAAAAGATATTGACATCTCCAGCTATTGTTGAATTATTTCTCCTTTTATTTCTGTCATTTTTTGCTTCATGTATTTTGGGGCTCTGTTATTAGATGCATATATGTTTGTAATTGCTATATCTTGCTAATGATTCACCTTTTTATCATTTTAAAATGTCCCTCTGTATCTCTAGTAACTTTTTTTTTTTTTTTTTTTTTGAGATGGAGTCTTGCTCTTTTGCCCAGTCTGGAGTGTAGCGGTGTGATCATGGCTCATTGCAGCCTCAACCTCCTGGGCTCAAGTAATCCTTCTGCCTCAGCATCCTAAGTACCTGGGTCTACAGACGTGTGTTGCCATGCCTGACTAATTTTTTTGAATTTTAGCAGAGATGAGGTCTTACTGTGTTGCCCAGGCTGGTCTCAAACTCCTGAGCTCAAGTGATCCTCCCACCTTGGCCTCCCAAAGTGCTTGGATTACAGGCATGAGTCATTATATCACACATGGCATATTTTTTTTTTAAAGTCTATTTTGTCTGATGTTAGTGTAGCCACTCCAGCTTTCTTATGGTTCCTGTTTGCATGTTACATGTTTAATTTTGTATTTTCAGCCTGGTGTTTTCTTTTTTTTTGCTGTTGTTTTGGTTTTTTGAGACGGGGTTTCGACCTCCCGGGCTCAAATGATTCTCTTATCTCATCTCAGCTTCCCAAGTACCTGGAATGACAGGCATGCACCACCATACCTGGCTAATTTTTGTATTTTTTCTGTAGAGACGCGTTTTGCCACATTGCCTAAGCTGGTCTCGAACTCCTGGGCTCAAGCAATTCATCTGCCTCGGCCTCCCTAAGTGTTGGGATTACAGGTGTGAGCCACTGTGCCCAGCTTATTTTCAGCCTGTTTGTATCTTTGAATCTAAAGAGTTTCTCCTGGCTGGGTGCTGAGGCGGGTGGATCACCTCAGGTGACCAACATGGAGAAACCTTGTCTCTACTAAAAATACACATGCGTGGTGGCGCATGCTTGTAGTCCCAGCTACTCCGGAGGCTGAGACAGGAGAATTGCTTGAACCCAGGAGATGGAGATTGCAGTGAGCCAAGTTCATGCCATTGTACTCCAGCCTGGGCAGCAAGGGCGAAACTGTGTCTCAAAAAAAAAAAGTGTCTCCTGAAGACAGTGTATAGTATAGTATTACATAGTATAGTATAGTATAGTATAGTATAGTATAGTATAGTATAGTATAGTGTAGTGTAGTGTAGTATAGTATATAGTTGGATCTTGTTTTTAAATCAAGTCTGACAATCTGTGTCTTTTGATTGGATTTTTAATCCATTCATATTTAATGCCATTATTGATATAGTTGGATTTATATCTGCCATTTCCCTTTTTGTTTTCTATTTCATTCCTTTATTCCTTCTTTGATGTTTTCTTTTGCATTAAGTGAATATTTTCTAATGTAATATTTTAATTCTTTTCGTGATTGTTAGCACTGTATTTCTGGAAGTATTTTCTTAGTAGTTGTTCTCGGTCTTACAGGCATCTTAACTTCTCAGAATCGACTTCAGATTCCCAATATCATTAGAAGCAAGGCCGTGCTTATTCCTTTTGAACTGTGCTTAGCAATCAGGATTTCGCTTAATCGGTTAAATGGCTTGGGTTTTCAAGGATGCTGATGTGTTTGTTTGCCTGAATGGTGCCTCTTCTTTTGCTCACTCCTCCTCACACTCAGTGAAATGAACACAGCAAAGCCATCTTAGGACCTGTGATCATCAAAACCATTTGGAGATCCCACTCTCTCGGGAACGGGGCTTGGGAAGGACACCAGCTCCCCTGCCATCCCTCTCCTTGTGTTTTTGGCTTCTTTTCATCTCCCTTGCACCATTGAAACTGACGAGTTTGTAGCCCTGTTCCTGACACAAGACTCTAAATCTGTGTCAGTGGGTCTCACCCACTTGGAGGCAGGTCTTTTTTTGTGTGGAGATGGAGTCTTGCTGTGTTGCCCAGAGCAAGAATCCTGGGTTCAAGCGATTCTCCTGCCTCAGCTTCCTGAATAGCTGGGATTACAGGCGCCTGCCACCACACCCAGCTAATTTTTTTGTATTTTTAGTAGTGATGGGGTTTTGCCATGTTGGCCAGGCTGGTGTCAAACTCCTGACCTCAAGTGGTCCGCCCGCCTCGGCTTCCCAAAGTGCTGGGATTACAGGTGTGAGTCACCACATCTGGCTGGAGGCAGGTCTTTGCTTTTGAGGAACGTGTAGTATAAGAAAGCCCCAAATCAGCCCAGAGGGAAACTTACTGCAGACCCCCAGGGTGATGGGGCTCTGGGGGTGACATCGCAAACTTGCTTGTTGGCTGTGATCGTTCATTTGAGAGCCTGGGATGTGGCCTGCATGGTGGCGGTCACAGTGGCACAGGGCCAGAGTGCCAGGCAGCTGACAGAGCAGGCGCCTCCGAGCATCGGCAGAGGGAGCGCCACGGGGTTCTGGGTCCGTGTATTTGAAGCTTCCAGACAGCACTGAAGTATTGATCAGAGCTTTGCAGAGCTTGTAGACGTTTATTTTGTGGCTTTTTTTTTTCTTTTTAAATAACAGCTTTATTAGGTATAATTCACATGGCATACAATTAATTTGTCCTTTTAAAGTATACAAATCAGTGGTTATTAGTATACTCAAACTTGTACATCAGCCATTATACTGCCTAATTCCAGAACATCCCATCACCTCAAAAAGAAACCCCATCTCAATGAGTGATCACTCCCTGTCCCCTCCCCCAGGCCCTGACAGCCACAAATCCCCTTCCTGCCTCCGTGGATGGGCCTGTCTTGGACACTTCATAGAAATGGGTGTTTCTGTTTGTGGTTTCACTTTTTGGCTGTTGTGAATAATACTGCTGCGGGCGTTCCTGTCCAAGGTTTTGTGTGGACGGGTGTGTGCATCTTTCTTGGGTGGATACCTGGGAGTGGAATTGCTGGGTCCTATTGTAACTCCAAGTTTAACACATGAAGAAGCTGCCAAACTGTTTTCCGGAAGGGCTGCAACATTTCACAATGCCACTAGCAATGTAGGAGAGGTCTAGTTTCTCTTGCCCCCGCCAGAGTCGGGGCCTCATTCTCTTGCCCAGCCTGGAGCACAGAGGCATGATCATAGCTCACTGCAGCCTCCAACTCCTGGCTGGGCTCAAGTGATTCTCCCACCTCAGCCTCCTGACTAGCTGGGACTATAGGTGCATGTCACCATGCCTGGCTAATTAAAAAACAGTTTTCGTAGAGATGGGGTCTCACTGCGTTAGTTAGGTCAGTCTTGAACTCCTGACCTCAAGGATATATATATATATTTTTTCGAGATGGAGTCTTGTTCTGTTGCCCAGGCTGGAGTGCAGTGATGTGATATCGGCCCACTGCCACCCTCTGCCTCCCTGGTTCAAGCGATTCTTGTGCCTCAGCCTTCCTGAGTAGCTGGGATTACAGACATGTGCCACCACATCCAGCTAATTTTTGTGTTTTTAGTAGAGACAGAGTTTCTCCATGTTGGCCAGGCTGGTCTCAAACTCCTGACCTCAAGCGATCCGCCCACCTTGGCTTCCCACAGTGCTGGGATTATAGGCGTGATCCTCTGTACCTGGCCGAGGCTTGGCATTTTTAGTGTGAATTGGTAGAGTGGGTGCCGTCATCGTTTTGACTATCGTTCAACCCCAGGGATATGCATCCCTTTCCGGAGATGCACTCTCACCCTCTACACAGAGCAGCCGGTGAGCCGCTGGAGGGACCTTGGGTCCCAGCCCAGCATCCCAGGCCGGCTCCTGAAATGGCCTGTCTTGGTGTCGGCGGTCCTGGTCGCCGCGGTGTCACCCGTAGATCTTTGCTTCTCGGTGACTGCACAGTCCTTTATTTTGGCACAGATATGTGTAATTTACTGACCCATTCTCCTACTAATGAGCACTTACTTTTCTCTCTCTCCCTCTTTTTTTTTAGACAGTGTCTTGCTCTGTCGCCCAGGCTGGAGTACAGTAGTGTGATCTCAGTTCTCCACAGCCTCTGCCTCCCAGTTCAAGTGATTCTCCTGCCTCAGCCTCCTGAGTGGTTGGGATTACAGGCATGTGCCACCATGCCGGGCTAATTTTTGTATTTTTGGTAGAGATGGGTTTTCTCCATGTTGGCCAGGCTGTTCTCAAAACTCCTGACCTCAGGTGATCAGCCTGTCTCAGCCTCCCAAAGTGCTGGGATTATAGGCGTGAGCCACTGCGCCCATCCACTTTTTTCTCTTTTAAACAATGCTGCTGGCCACATCCTTGCTGCCAGCCCTTCTAGGTGGGGTTGCTCAGAGTGTGCATGCCTCGTTTGTTTTTATGTTTTTGAGAGGGGATCTTGCTCTGTCGTCCAGACTGGAGCACAGTGGCATGATCACAGCTCATTGCAGCCTCAGCCTCCTAGGCTCAAGTGGTCACTTGCCTCAGCCTCCCAAGTTGCTGGGACCACACATGTGCGCTACTACATCTCGCTAATTTTTTTTTTTTTTAGTAGTGATGAGGCCTCGCTGTGTTGTCCAGGCTGGGGTTTATTTTGAAGCATGTTGCTCAGCTGTCCCCTGAATGGTGGTCTGAATTTGTGCCCCTGTGGTCGTGTGGGACAGTCATTGTGTTGGGGATGGCTCTGGTCTCTGCCCCTCCTTATAACCTGTCTCCTCGTGCTGGTTCTTGTTTGAGTTGCCAGTTCATAGCCTTTGCCCGCTTGTTGATTTGGTATTTTTTTTTTCTTGCCTTAAAAAAAAAAAGAAAAACAAAACAAACCCCAGAGCTTCTCGAATTTGGCACTCTTGCTGTCTGAAGCTGGGTCCCTCTCTGGGGTGGGGATGTTCTGGGCCCTGCAGGGTGCTGAGCAGCATCCCTGGCCTCACCCACTGCATGCCAGGAGCATCCTCTAGTCGTGACAACCACAGACATCCCCAGACCTCCCAGTCTTCTTCCCTGTGGGCACAGCTGTGCGGTTGGGCAGTGTGGGTCTGGGTGAGTGGGCTCTTTGCATCCCTGGCCTCCACCCACTCCACACCAGGACCACCCTCAGTTGTGACAGCCATAAATGTCCCTAGACGTCGCAAAGCGTCCTCTGGAGGCACGATCAGCCCTGGTGGAGAGCCCCTGTTTTGGAATAGCCCTCTCTGTACTTGGGCTGTTAGCACCCTATTGTGTTACCTTTTTTCTCAGTTCCTCATTTATCTTTGGTTTTATTTTTGGTGCGTTGTAAAATCGGATGTTTTCAAGTTGCCAGGCGTGTCCTTCCCTCTGGGGCTTCTGAGTTGATGTCCCACTTAGAGAGGTTTCCCCGCCCTAGGAGTCCGGAGCATTGGCCCCTGGCTTCTACCACGTCCTTCTGTGGTTCATGAGGACCTGCCATCTGGGGGCGGTGAGGTGGGCTGGGCTTTGTGTTTCCAACATGTCCACCCCAGCCAGCTGGGCCTGCATACCCAGTGGGTGGCGCTTAGGTCTGGAGCTGCCTCCCTGGCTCCCTCGTTGTTTGCTGTGTGATCTAGGGCAGGCCACTTCCTGCCCGTGCCTCGGTTTCCTCTCCCGGGCAATGGACTGGAATAGCTGTCCCTGCCTCCTCAGGTTGGTGGGCTGGTCAGCCATGCCAGGCACTCAGAGTCATGCCTGCATGGGGGCCCCAGGACCTCGTCGTCAGCCTCTTCATCCTTACTGTCGGGTCTGTTCCAAAGGCCGCACGCCCCAGAAAGACGGTGACGCTCCAGGAGGTCGCTGGACCTGGCGGGCCCCAGGGCTAGGAGTGAGGGGCAGGCATGCCGCTCTGCACTGCTGACACTCTCCACCCAGGCCTTGGGGCTCCCAGACAACCATGAAATTACAAGGCAGATTTGTAGATGCGTAGGTTATTTTGTTAATGATTATGGTTTTAAATGGTTAATTATGGAACATCAAATACCTATAAGTAAGTGTGAAACACGGACTGGTCCTTGTATGTCTGCCAGGGGTTGCCTCCTGACTGGGTGGGAGCCTGCTTGGGGGCCCGAGGCTGCTGGCATCCCTGCTGTATGTGGGGCTCCATCCCTTTGCCTGGGGGCAGTGGGCAGACAGGTGGCCATTGCCCGTGGTGCTCCCCAGACCCTGTTGAGTGCCTGGCAAAAATGTAGGTGGGCTGCATCTCCCTTTGTGTGGAAGGTTCCAGAAGAAATGCCAGGTGACCAAGCCTGTGTCTGTCCTGGGTTTTCTTGGCTCTTCACTCAAACACTTCCTTTTTTTTTTGGTTTAGTAAAATTTTTTTGGACATAATTTCAGGCTGACCCCAAAATTGCAAGAATAATAGGAAGAATTCCCAGGCCCCTTCCACCCAGGATCCTCATGTGGCGACATTCACTGCTTTGCCTTTTTTTTTTTTTTTTGAGATGGAGTCTTGCTCTGTGGCCCAGGCTGGAGTGCAGTGGCGGGATCTCAGCTCACTGCAAGCTCCGCCTCCCGGATTCTCGCCATTCTCCTGCCTCAGCCTCCCAAGTAGCTGAGACTACAGGCGCCCGCCACCTCGCCCGGCTAGTTTTTTTGTATTTTTTTAGTAGAGATGGGGTTTCACCATGTTAGCCAGGATGGTCTCGATCTCCTGACCTCGTGATCCGCCCGTCTCGGCCTCCCAAAGTGCTGGGATTACAGGCTTGAGCCACCGCGCCCAGCCACACTGCTTTGCCTTTAATCATTTCCTCTCATTCTCTCTCCCTGCACTTCTTCCTAAACTGTCAGTTTGTGGCAGACGTGACATCCCTTTACCTCTCCTTCAGTGTGTATTTCCCCCAGACGAGGAATATTTGTATCAAGTTATCAAAATCAGAAATTCACACTGAGAAAATCAAATCTACAGACCCTATTCTGACTTTGCAGTAAAGTCCTTAAGTATCGGAAGAGAATCTGGGATCAACACAGCACTCACTTGGCTTGCCTGTTGGTTTCTTTTAACCTGGGGCTGCTCCTGAGTCTGTCCCTGGGTTCTCCGACTCTGATGTTTTGGGGGTGTACAGACTGTCATTCTGTTAAATGTCCCCCAGGTGGGTTTGTCTGATGGTTCCTCAGGACCAGATTCAGGCCACACACTTTTGGCAGGAAAGTCCCACAGCCGACATTGGGTGCTGCTTAGTGCACCCTGTTGGGAGGCCCATAGTGTTAATTTGTCCTGTTTCTGGTGATGTTAACCTTGATCCTTTGGTTAAGGTGGGCCTGCCAGGTTTCCCCACCCTAACGTTACTATTGTACCATTTACATTTCATGGGGAGGCCAGTGTAAACACGCCGTTACTCCTCAAACATTCACTGCTTGTTTCAGCAGACATTGATTCTTGCCATATGGTGGTTGTCCAGTCCTGTCATTTCTTCTGCATTTATTAGCTAACGTCTCCTATACAGGACAGCTGTCCCTTGTTCCTTTCTTATTTCTATCAGGGTGGGCTTGTGGATTCTCAGTGGGTTATAATCCACTGCCATCACGATTGATCTGGTTGCTCAAATGGCCCCAGGTTTTTCCAGAGAGAGCCCGGTTGAACTGGCTTCTGGGCCATTTGACATGTCCCCACCCTGCTCTGAGGACTTCCCAACTTTTTGGCACTGGGATGCTCACAGCTCATCCTGTAGTCTCCCTCGTGGTCAATCCCTGGGATTGACCAATCTCCAACAAGCCCTGGTTCTGTTTGTGGAGAATGCCACTTAGAAACCAAGATCCAGGTGCTCTGTGTGCTCAGTGCTACTGGGTTGTCTTTGCTTCTAGGTCCTCTAATCAGACAGAGCTGGGAAGTAGATGTGTGCACATCTTACACACATATACATTGTGCGTGTATACATGAATACATATATATACATACAGACACATGACATTTGTATCCATCTCTGCATCCATCCATCCACCCACCCACCCATCCACCCATTTACTCACCTATCCATCTCTCCATCTGCCCATCCACCCACCCACCCACCTATCCATCTACCCACCCATCCATCTACCCATTCACCTATCCATCCATCCATCTATTCATTCACCTATCTATCCATCTATTCATCTATCCGTCTGTCCATCCATCCATCCATCCATCCATCCACCCACCCACCCATCCATCCATTCATCTATCCATCCATCCAACCATCCATGTATTCATTTACCTATCCATCCATCCATCCATCCCTCCCCATTAATGCCCATGAGTTCACACTGAAACCTCTAGTTCCAGCCCCACACCCAGGGTCCCTTGCTGTCTTTCCCCATCCTTATTTGTAACTCCCTTGCCTGACAGTGAGAATCCACCCACTGCCTACCACAAAAGCAGCTTCCAGTGTAGGAGCCAATATTTATTTTATCTTTATCTCAAAGATGTACATTCCCAAACTGTATTTAAAAGTTTACATGGATTAGTTCTTCCATTTTTTCCCCCTTCTTTACTGTGGTTGTATTGTTTGCTTGAAATAAGATTTGGTTTACTTGTTTTTGTTTGTGTTTTGGACAAGGATTTTCCTCCTCAACTCTTGCTGATTTTAGTTGCCTATTGATTGATTCCTTGATTCAACGTACTTGATTTAGTGTGTAGAACATTAGCATGGTTCCAAAGCCAGGACTACACAAAAAGGCGTGGGCGGAGAAGTGTCATCAACCCCCTTCCTCCTCCCCATTCCTGCCCACCCCCTGCAGGAAAGGAATCTCATTAGTCTCTGGCTCAGCCTTTCAGGGCACCTCAAAGCAGCAGATGTGTATTTTTTAAATTTCTTCTTCTTCCTTCTTCCTTCTTCCTTCTTCCTTCCTCCTTCCTTCCTCCCCCCTCCTTCTCCTCCTCCTCCTCCTCCTCCTCCTCCTCCTCCTCCTCCTCCTCCTCCTCCTTCTTTTTGAGACAGAGTCTTTCTCTGTTGCACAGGCTGGACTGCAGTGGTGTAATCACGGCTCATTGCAGCCTTCACCTCCTGAGTTCAAGTGATCCTCCCACCTCGGCCTCCTGAGTTAGCTGAGACCACAGGCGTGTGCCACCATGCCCAGCTAATTTTTGTATGTTTTTGTAGAGAAATACCGTGTCTTGCTATGTTGCCCAGGCTGGTCTCAAACTCCTGGGCTCAAGTGGGCTCCCAAAGTGCTGGGATTACAGGTGTGAGCCCCAGAGCCTGGCCTTATAACCTCTTCTTTCCCATGTGAAAGTGTCACTGTGCTCTATTCACTTAGCTGTGTGTCCTGGAAACCACTTCATCAGCCAGGGAACTCTTCCCGGCTCCTCTGCACGGCTGCATAGTGTTCCCTGCAGGGATACAGTGAAGTCCACCCAGTGTCTTTCCTGCATGGAGGCATTTAGTTTGTTTCCAGGCTCTTATGGTGGCGAACTGTGCTGCCGTGTACAACCTGGTGTATATGGATTTTCACGTTGGTGGAAGGGTATCTTCATGGGAGATTTCCACAAGTGTGCTTGCTGGGTCAGAAGTGCAGACATATTGTGTTAGCTTTTGCTAAACACCCATGTAAGTCCTGTTCCGCCCACTGTGTGGTCTGGGAGGGCCTGGTTCCCCTGCCTCGCCAGCAGGGTGTGCTGTTCTGTGTTTAAAATACTTGCCAATCCCAGTGCAGAGAAATGGGAGCTCAATGGAGTTTTAATGATTGTTCCTGTAGTTATGAGTGGTGATGAACATCTTGTGATTAAAGCTGTTTTTCATCTTTTCTGTTAACTGTCTCTTCATGCTTTTCACTTACTTTTTTCTGTTGGATATTTGGCCTTTTCCTCCTAACTTGAAACTCCAGTATGTGAAGCTTTGTGGTGTGTATTTATGTATTGCGAGTATTTTCTTTGTCTTTTTTTTTTTGTTGTTCGTTTGTTTATTTATTTTTGGAGACTGAGTCTTGCTCTGTTGCTCAGGCTGGAGTACAGTGGCACAATCTCGGCTCATTGCAACCTCCGCCTCCCAGGTTCAAGCGATTCTCCTGCCTCAGTCTCCTGAGTAGCTGGGACTGCAGGCATGGGCCACCACGTCCAGATAATTTTTGTATTTTTAGTAGAGATGGGGTTTCGCCATGTTAGCCAGGCTGGTCTCGAACTCCTGACCTCAGGGGATTCACCCGCCTTGGCCTCCCAAAGTGCTGGGATTAGAGGCGTGAGCCGCCGTGCCCAGTGCAAATATTCTCCCTCAGTCTCTGGATTGCCTTTTGACTTTGTTGTTGGTGTTTGGTTTTCTTTTGCCCTGCAGAATTTTGTTTCTTTTTCCTTTCCTGTCCTTTCTCTCCACTTTCTCTCTCCTTTCTCTGTCCTTTCCTTTCTCTGTTCTCTGTCCTTTCTCTGTTCTTTCCGTCTCCTTTCCTTTCCTTTATTTCCTTTCTTCTTTCTTTTTTTTCATTTTCTTTCTTTTTCTTTTTTCTCTTTCTTTCAAGACGAGGTCTTACTATGTTGCCCAGGCTGGTCTCAAACTCCTGGGCTCAAGCAGTCTTCCTGCCTTGACCTCCCAAGCAGCTGGAATTACAGGTGTGAGCCACCACACCTGGCTAATTAAAAAAAAAAAAAGCCAGGCACGGTGGCTCACACCTGTAGTCCCAGGACTGTGGGAGGATGACTTGAGTCCAGGAGTTTGAGGCCAGCCTGGGCAACATGGTGAGACCCCCATCTCTACAAAGAAGAAAAGTTAGCCAGACACGGTGGTGTACGCCTGTGGTCCCACCTACTCAGGAAGCTGAGGTGGGAGGATTGCTTAGCCCAGGAGTTCAAGGCTGCTGTGACCTGTGATCACACCACTATACGCCAGCCTGAGTGACAGAGCGAGACCTTGTCTCAAAAGTCACATTTCTGAGTCTATTTTCTTTGCCTCTCGATTAGAGCTGTGGTTGGAAAGCCCTTTCCGTCTCTGGGGCTGGAGAGGAGTTTGGCTCTTTTTTTTCTGGCTCTCGTATGATTCCTCCTCTACACTCACGTTCTGATCCCACCGCTGTTCATTCTCGCAGATGGTGCGAGGTTGGGACCTCACTTTATTGTTTTCTAAATGGCTACTCTGTTGTCCCAGTTCCATTGATTAAAAAATCCCTGCTTGGGCTGGGCGTGGTGGCTCACGCCTGTAGTCCCGGCACTTTGGGCTGGGCTGGGCCGATCACCTGAGGTCGGGAGTTCAAGACCAGCCTGACCAACATGGATAAACCCTGTCTCTACTAAAAATACAAAATTAGCTGGGTGGGTGGTGCACGCCTGTAATCCCAGCTTCTCAGGAGGCTGAGGCAGGAGGGTCTCTTGAATCCGGGAGGCGGAGGTTGTGGTGAGCTGAGATTGTACCCTTGTACTCCAGCCTGGGCAACAAGAGCAAGACTCTGTCGCCAAAAAAAAAAAAAAAAAAAAAACCCTGCTTGGCCAGGTGCAGTGGCTCACACCTGTAATCCCAGCACTTTGGGAGGCTGAGGTGGGCGGATCCCTAGAAGTCAGGAGTTTGAGACCAGCCTGGACAATATGGTGAAACTCCATCTCTACTAAAATACAAAAATTAGTTGGGTGTGGTGGTGGGTGCCTGTAATCCCAGCTACTTGGGAGGCTGAGTTAGGAGAATTGCTTGAACCCGGGAGGCGGAGGTTGCAGTGAGCTGAGATCGTGCCACTGCACTCCAGCCTGGGTGACAAGAGCGAGACTCCGTCTGAAAAAAAAGGTCCCTGCTTACCCCACTGCCTTGGGAAACCCCCTCTGTTCCCCACACAGGCTCCGTATATGCCTGAGTGTGTGTTTGGGCTTCCTCATCTCTCCACAGCAGGTCTGCCCCTGGTTGTTGGCCACGGTCAGATGCTCAGCCATGTGAGAATACTCTGTCTCCTGCCTGGGCACATCTGGCTCCCCTCTGCATCCTGTATGGTATTACTTTTTAGGGTTTGTGCATTTTTCTGTGTACTTTGGTACACAAATGCTTCTTTGAAGTTAATCCGTGGCAGTAATGCTGGCACTGGGGATGGCTGGGGGTGGTGGATGGCCTGTGTCCTAGAGGGCGGGTGTGCTGGCAGAGACTTGGGGATGAGGTTAAGGATTCTCCTAAGTCCTTTTCTTCTGGGGGAAAGAGACTCGTGGGAACCCCTCCAGTGCAACGGTCTTGCCATTTCCACACGCCGGCCCCTGGCACTTACCACCATTCGCGTGCCCGGCTCCCACAGTCCCACCCTTGCCCTGCCACAGGCCCGTGCTCCCTCCTTTCCCGACCTGGAGTGCATGACCCGCAGTGGGCCTGTTCTCATTGCCCATCCTGCCAGCTCCTTGACCCTTCTCAGCCCTTGCTGCCCCCTGGGCTCATCCACCTCTACCCACAATCCGGAGATGGATCCTCACAGGCCCACAGGTCCAGGCCCACCCCAGCCTGGCAGCTTCCTAGAGCAGTGCCCTCAGCTGGGCATGTTGCCCAGGGGCGCTTGGCAGTGTCTGGAGACAGCCGGTCCCTGTGACCCGGTGTGCACATATGCTGCCATGTGCATTTCACATCCCCAGTTTCATGTAGTTAAGGACGCTTGGCTGTGAGATCCGCCACGGCGCTGTGCTCCCTGGGAGGCCCCTTCTCACGCCACCCTGTGCGGTGAGCAGAAGTCACCCGCAGAGGGTCAGGAAGGCGGTTATATTTTAGTGGCCACAGGTGGGCCGTGCCCCTGGGTGTTGGGCAGAGGCCACCCCTGCTCCCCTCTGGAAGACACTCCCTTCTGTCCAGGCAGCCCTCAGATTACAGCCCTTAGTCTGACCCCAGAGACATGCAAATGGGGGACAGACGCAGGAACCAGGAACGTCCCGGGCAAAGTGAAACAAGCTGGTCACCCCCTGCACATTCCGCCACTTCCAAGAGGTTTCAGTCTCCCACCCTCTGGAACTGGTAACCCTTCTAGAGGTACCCGTGCAGTGTCTTCCTTTTCTGCGCGCTCCGTGTGTGCTGGCCTGTCCTGCGGCCGTCACCTGGCAGATAGCTGCTGGGGGTCCTGTCCGGACCCAGGGATCCAGCACAAAGCTTGGAGATGTGTCTGTGCAGCCCACCCTGTGGCTGTGTGTGGAGGTGGTGGTAGACTTCTGTCGCCCCATGACATCTGAGGCTACAGGAGCGGCCTTGGTGGCCAGGTGGGACAAGCGTGGAGAACACAGATGCCTGGGGCAGCTGGCAAGAGGGGTCAGGTGCTTTTGAAAGAAGAGATGTTACCAAACTGTCCTTCCCAGCGGTGCTGCCAGGCCACTGGGGCATAGATCAGTGTGGGCACCTGTTCCTCCGTGGCCCCTGTGACCTGCCGTGTCATTGGACTTGCTGGTCTGTGGCTGAGCGAGCCTCCTGAGTGACAGGATGGTGACAGCTACGACTTAGGGGACCTCATTGAGCTTCCCGAAGACCCCATGAGGAGGGCATTAACATGGAGAGCCCCCTTTACAGATGAGGAAACTGAGGCCCAGAGGTATGGGGCCTTGCCCTCCTCTGGACCTCATGGTGGGTGCTGGGGCTCACCTTCCTTTGTATGCATGTGGATATCCAGTTGTCCCAGCACTGTGTGTTGAAACACCTTTTCTTTCTACATTCAGTGGTCTTGAGACCAGGCCTTGGGAGCCTGTGCTGTGTACCATGTCCCCACCTGGGACCTCCCTCCAAGTGTGATCTTAGAGGTTGCGGGGCCACGGGGGGAAGGTCCCCACCATTCTCCAGCAGCCGCCTCGCCACACAGCTGGGAGGGATGTGGGGTAGAGAGCCCTCCTTGGCGCTGGCCCTGGGGGTCGAAGTGGTACAGGGGCAGGGGTGGCCCCTGCAGTCACTGCGTCCTCCTCTGGTAGAGGCGAGTGGTGATGCTGGGTCACAAGAGGTGGCTTCTCATCCCAGTGGTCTCGCGCTGCACTCCAGGGCCTCCATCACCTGATCTGGGGGCTGTGGGGGTCCTGGGAGAGGGCTTGTGGTAGGGGACAGTTTTTGATGTTCTCTTAGTGAAGGACAGAGAAGAAGAATAGGGGACTGGTGGTGGGGGCAGGGAGCCAGAATGGTGCTGGTCCCACCTCCCTTCCTTCCATCCCTGCTGCAGGCCTGCCCTCTTCATGCCTGGCTCCCCACAGCCTCTCCCTGTCCCCGTCTGTCCCGCCACTACTGGAACCCCACCCCACCTCTGGGCAGTGTGCACCCCATCCTCAGAGAGGAACCCCCATCCCTTGGACTTGTGGGGGCCTCACATTCTGCTGTCTCCTCAGAGCTCGCGGCCGTTCTGCTGCTCCTCCCACCCCTCCTTGCTGTCCTTCCTGGCAGTCCAGGCCCGTCCACCGCATCTTTCTGACTTGTGCTGCCACATCATCTGCCCCAGCTGGGGTTTTAGCTCCCTGGGGACTGGAAATGCATTGGTTAAGATATGGTGAGTTAGGCCGGGCGCAGTGGCTTATGCCTGTAATCTCAGCACTGTGGGAGGCTGAGGCAGGTGGACCACCTGAAGTCAGGAGTTCAAGACCAGCCTGGCAAACATGATGAAACCCCATTTGTACTAAAAATACAAGAATTAGCTGGGCATGGCGGCACGCACCTGTAATCCCAGCTACTTGGGAGGCTGAGGCAGGAGAATTGCTTGAACCTGGGAATTGGAGGCTGCAGTGACCCAAGATTGCGCCATTGCACTCCAGCCTGGGCAACAGAGCGAAACTCCATCTCAAAAAAAAAAAAAAAAAAAAAAAAGATATGGTGATTTAAGAAGTTAAGAGAGTAGGCCAGGCGCGGTGGCTCAAGCCTGTAATCCCAGCACTTTGGGAGGCCGAGATGGGCGGATCACGAGGTCAGGAGATCGAGACCATCCTGGCTAACACAGTGAAACCTCGTCTCTACTAAAAAATACAAAAAATTAGCCGGGCGTGGTGGCGGGCGCCTGTAGTCCCAGCTACTCGGGAGGCTGAGGCGGGAGAATGGCGGGAACCCGGGAGAAGGAGCTTGCAGTGAGCCAAGATCGCGCCACTGCACTCCAGCCTGGGCAACAGAGTGAGACTCCACCTCAAAAAAAAAAAAAAAAAAAAGAGAGTAACCAGCCCTGGAGCTGACAGCCTGGGTTAGCACCTCTGGGACTTGGGGCGGCCTCCATGTTCTACTCTGTGAAGTGGGAGTACAGCAGTGCCTTTCCCATGGGGCTGCTGAGAAGTGACTCAACCAGGAGCACCAGCGAGGGGACACCAGAGCGGGCCCCAACCACCTCCTGGCAGAAGCATGGGGCTCACGAGGCGGGGCAGGGGTGGTGGGGACCAGGCGCAGACCTGGGCAGGGACCTGGGCAGAACAGGGAGGTGGAACCTTCTAGAAGGGCCTTGGAGGAGGGCCCTACCTACACCACCCCTCGTGAGCAGCCCCCTGCCAATGTCCATCTCCCAGTTGAGAGTTGGGAAAAGCAGAGTTCTCTTAGGACTGGAATATGAATGGCAGCTCTTAGCCAGGCTCTGCCATATTGGAGAGGGTTCCAGAAGGTCCCGCAAGCCCACTGGCTCTTCTGTCATTCTTGGCATGGTTTTGGTCTCTCCTCTTCTCCCTTGCTTCATTGCTGTGATGTCAAGCATCTCTTCCCATGACTGTTGACTCTTTTTGTATCTTCTTTGGAGAAATGTCTGTTCCATCCTTTGCCCGTGTTTTCTATTAGGTTGTTTGTCTTTTGTTGAGTTGCAAGAGTTGTTGACATATTCTGGATGCAAGTTCCCTATTAGATAATGACTTGCAAATATTTTTTGTTTTGTACATTGTGTTTTCATTTTCTCTGTCTTTTTTTTTTTTTGAGACGGCATCTCGCTCTGTCGCCCGGGCTGGAGTGCAGTGGCCGGACCTCAGCTCACTGCAAGCTCCGCCTCCCGGGTTT
This sequence comes from Rhinopithecus roxellana, assembly GCF_007565055.1. Classification (NCBI taxonomy): domain Eukaryota; kingdom Metazoa; phylum Chordata; class Mammalia; order Primates; family Cercopithecidae; genus Rhinopithecus; species Rhinopithecus roxellana. The sequence goes on from NC_044556.1 coordinate 14,678,612, forward strand.
ACGCCATTCTCCTGCCTCAGCCTCCCGAGTAGCTGGGACTACAGGCGCCCGCCACCTCGCCCAGCTAGTTTTTTGTATTTTTTAGTAGAGACGGGGTTTCACCATGTTAGCCAGGATGGTCTCGATCTCCTGACCTCGTGATCCACCCATCTCGGCCTCCCAAAGTGCTGGGATTACAGGCTTGAGCCACCGCGCCTGGCCGATTTTCTCTGTCTTTTCTTTTCCTTTTTTTTTTTTTTTTTTGAGACAGAGTATTGTTCCATCTCCTAGGCTGGAGTGCAGTGGCACAAACATAGCTCACTGCAGTCTCCAACTCCCAGGCTCAAGCGATCCTCCCACCTCAGCCTCCTGAGTAGCTGGGACTACAGGTGTGCATCACAATGCCTGGCTAATTTTTTTCTTCTTTATTTTTTGTAGAGATGGCATCTTGCTGTGTTACCTAGTCTGGTCTTGAACTCCTGTGCTCACGTGATCCTCCCACCTCGGTCTCCCAAAGTGCTGGGATTAGAGACCTGAGCTGCTGTGCCCAGCCAACTCTTTTCACTTTCTTGAGGCCTTTGCAAACAATTCTTCTTTTTCCACATGCACTGTTGGTGTTATAGCCAGAAACCTTGCCTGATCCAAAGCCACGAAGGTTTATTCCTATGGTTTTCCTAAGAGTTGGATAGTTCTGGGCTGGGTGTACTAGCTCACATCTGTATGCCCAGTGCTTTGAAAGGCTGGGTTGGGAGGACTGTTTGAGGCCAGGAGTTTGAGACGAGTGTGAGCAACATAGCAAGACACTGTTGGTACAAAAAGTTTTAAAAATAGTTTTGTAGTTTGGGCACTTACATTTAGATCTCTGACCTATTTGGAGTTAGTATAAATGTATGGTGTGAGGTAGGGGTCCACCTTCATTTTTTTGTGTGTGAATATCCAGCTGTCCCAGCAATATTTGTTGAAAAAACTATTCTTTATGCATTGAGTGGTCTTGGTACTGTTTTTGAAAATCACCTGACTTTAAGTATGTGGGTTTATTTCTGGACTCTCAGCTTTCTCCCATTTATCTAATGTCTGTCCTTATACCGGTACCATGCTGTCTTGACTACTGTAGGTTCATCACTGTGAATTATTTTATGTCTAGTCTTCAGTGCAGACATTAAGGAAAAATAATGTGGTTTTTACATTAACACATAGGGACCCAGATTAGCTGATGAGACTACAGCCTTCTTTGTTTTTTTTTTTTTTTTTTTTTGAGACGGAGTCTCGTTCTGTCACCCAGGCTGGAGTGCAGTGGCTAGATCTCAGCTCACTGCAAGCTCCGCCTCCCGGGTTCACGCCATTCTCCTGCCTCAGCCTCCCGAGTAGCTGGGACTACAGGCGCCGCCACCTTGCCCAGCTAGTTTTTTTTGTATTTTTAGTAGAGACGGGGTTTCACCGTGTTAGCCAGGATGCTCTCGATCTCCTGACCTTGTGATCTGCCCGTCTCGGCCTCCCAAAGTGCTGGGATTACAGGCTTGAGCCACCGCGCCTGGCCGAGACTACAGCCTTCTTAGTTGGGATCCGGAAAACCCTGGCTATTCCCTGCCTCCTTTTTCCTTTTTTTTTTTTTTTTTTGAGACTGAGTCTCTGTTGCCCAGACTGGAGTACAGTGGCATGATCTCGGCTCACTGCAACCTCTGCCTTCTGGGTTCAAGTGATTCTTCTGCTTCAGCCCTCCGAGTAGCTGGGACTACAGGCATGTACCACCACACCTGGCTAATTTTTTTAAAAAATATTTTTAGTAGAGATGGGATTTCACCATATTGGCCAGGCTGGTATCGAACTCCTGACCTCGTGATCTGCCCGCCTTGGCCTCCCAAAGTGCTAGGATTATAGGTGTGAGCCACCGTGCCCGGCCCCTGCCTTTTTTTTTTTTTTTTTTTTTTTTTAAGACAGAGTTTCACTGTGTTGCCCAGGCTGGAGGGCAGTGGCGTGATCTCAGCTTACTGCAGCCTCTGCCTCCCGGATTCAAGCAATTCTCTTGCCTCAGCCTCCCAGGTAGCTGGGACTATAGGTGGGTGCCACCGCACTCAGCTAATTTTTGTACTTTTAGTAGAGATGAGGTTTTGCCATGTTGGTGAGGCTGGTCTCAAACTCCTGACCTCAAGTGATTTGCTCACCTTGGCCTCCCAGAGTGTGGGATTCCAGGTGTGAGCCACTGTGCCCAGCCTATTCCCTGCTTCCTTTACTGAGCCATGCCACCTTCCTCATTTGGATTTTGGTATCGGTAAGGATATGAAGGTTTTGGTGACATATTTGTAAATAAGAGGCTGTTTCCCTAGGATGCAGAGGTTGATGACAAATGTCAGCTTTTCAGTTCTTTCACTCAAGAAGAATGTGCAGCTTGAATTCAGCAGGTTTGGTCTTCAGCGGGGCCTGAAAGTGGGTGGGATGTGGTGGTGCCCCTCGGTTTTCTGATCATCTTGGCTTTTTTATGGCCTGACTCTCCTCTTCTAGTGACAACCTGCTATGCCGTGAGCTTCAGAGGACAGAGGTCCAGGTGGTTGTTTGGTTTAGTTTTTTAAACTTTTTATTTTGAAATAATTTTAGACTCACTGAACTGTTGCAAAGATAGCACAGAGCGTTCCTGTGTACCTTTCACTCAGCTCCTAATGTGAGCATCTTACGTAATCACAGAATGCTCAGAAATTAGCCAATTCCATAGTACCATGCAATTTACTCAACTGTAGATTCTTTTTTTTTTTTTTTTTTTTTTTTTGAGTTAGAGCCTTGCTCTGTCACCCAGGCTGGAGTGCAGTGGTGCAATCTTGGCTCACTGCAACCACTGCCTCCCAGGTTCAAGCGATTCTCCTGCCTCAGCCACCCAAGTAGCTGAGATTGCAGGTGCCCGCTGCCATGCCCAGCTAACTTTTGTGTTTTTAGTAGACATGGGGTTTCACCATGTTGGCCAGGCTGGTCTCGAACTCTGACCTCAGGTGCTCTGCCTGCCTTGGCCTCCCAGAGTGCTGGGATTACCGATGTGAGCCACTGCACCTGGCCTCAACTCTAGATTTTGTTAGAATCCCACTAGTTGTCCCACCCACGTCCCTTTCCTGGTCCAGGACCTCATCCAGGACCCCACTCACCATTGAGTCTCACAGGCTCCTCCAGGCGTGCCGAGGCCTCCATCTTGCCTTGACTTGCATGACCTCGGTGCTTCCAAAGAGCACCAGGCAGCTGTTTTGTAGAAGGAGCTTCCCTTGGCTTTCAGGTGTTTTCTCGTGGTCAGCCTGGGGCTCTGGCCGTTTTAGAAGCAGACTGCAGGGCTGACGCTGCTGCTTCCCTGTTCAGCGCAGCAGGAGGTGCGTGTGGCCGATGCAGCTGATGTGGCTCAGCCGGTGATGTCGACTGTGGCCGCCTGGCTGAGGCATCGGCCCAGTTCCTCCACTGCAGAGTGACTCCTTTTCCCTTCGGGACTTGGAGCCTGTGAACATGTCCTGTTCCTTCAACTTTTGCCTGTCCTTCTGGTTTAGAGACTGCTGTTTTTGGACCCGTGCCCAGCCCCAGGACAAGAGGTGGGCAGTGTGGTCTGGTGTAGGCCCAGCCTTCTGAACCCACCTGAGGGTCAGCCCTGGAGGCTCTGGTGACTGGCAGTCTCTTGGCCAAGAGCACCTCCTTTTGGGGGGTTCTTGGAGGGCCAAGTTCTGTGGTCCCCAGGCCTCTGTGCTGTGGTGCCGCTGTCTCCTCCCTGATTCCCGCCTGTGGTCTCTTCTTTTGCCCCACCTGTGGGTCTTGGCAGAGGGACTCCCTCAGCACCTGTGCCTTCAGAATCAGCACGTGTGGGGCAGCGGCTGTTATGTTATCAGTAGCTCTTGCCTTTTGGGGGCATTGGTGTCCGATGCCTTGGGCTGTCACTGCAGGCTTCTGTCATGCTGCGGTGGGCTCCCCTTGCCAGTTTTATTCCTAGTGCCCAGATCTGCCCAGAAGCCGCAGCAAGGTCGACGGGCTGGGCCCATGGCGGGACACGGTCAAACCTAAACCACCTGGGTCTTCCCCTCCCGGCAATTAATAGAACTTATTTTTTGGAGCAGTTTGAGATTTACAGAGAATTTGGGCAAGTGGGCGTGAGAGTTCCCGTCTCTCCCTGCCACCCTCCGCCCGTTTTCCTCGTGGGAACATGGTGCCTATCGTGGTGCGTTTGTCTCTTGATGAACACTTTGTTAATTTTCTTATTGACACTTCACGCTTCATTCAGGTTGCCTCTGCTTTTCCCTAATGGACTTTTTTTTGTGTCCCAGGCCCCCCCGTCCGACCCCCCAACTAGGATCTCTCATGGCCTGTAGCCGTCCCGGGATCCCTCGTGGCCTGTGGCCGTCTCCTCAGGCGCCTCTGGGCTGGGACCGCTCCCCACACGTTCCCTTTGTTTTGTGCCTGGACAGTGTTGAGGGGAGTTGGCCAGGCAGATGGTAGGGTGCCCCTCGATTGGGGCGTGTCTGGCGTTTTGCTCTGGCTCGCATGGGGTGGAGGCTGTTGGGAGGACCTCAGAGGTACGGGCTCTTCTCGTCACATTCTGGCAATTGTTAGGACATGGGCCATCAGCAGGACTGGGTTAGAGCTGTGTGGCTGTTGCTGCTGCCCTGACGGCCTGGCTGCAGGGGTTCATCATCCTCTCCCCAGGACGCTATCCCCCGACTTTCCATTTGTGCACTGATGGAAGGAAGTCACTGCATACATAGCCCATGCGTAAGGAATGGGGAGCTGCCTGTCCTCCCTCCTGGGGGGGCAGTGGAGGTGGGCTAGCCTGGCCTGTCATCCATTGCGGATGGGGGCCAGGGTGGACACAGGTCTAGGCTCGGGCTGTGTCTTGAGAACTGGGCCCGGCCTCAGCCCGAGCTCCAGCCTCCCAGCTTGGAGTGGGTGCTTTTGGGGCCCCGGAGAGGGAGGGCAGAAGGACCTGTGGTCTTGGCAGCACCGGGTTGAGGTCTGTCCAGCTGAGAGCCTCAGGGTCTGGTGGACTCCCTGCCTTCTTGACCAAGTGCTGAGAGTGAGGGTGGCATGTTGCGCAGCAGGGGAGAGAGCTGTGCAAAGAGACAGTTACGTGTGGAGAGGAAACCCAGGATCCCGTGGGGACCTGGTGGTAGCCAGGAGCAGCAGGTCACAGGGGAGAGGCCTGGGTGGCCTCTAGGAGTGGACAGGCGCTTGCCTCCCCTAAAGTCAGGGAGGTGTCCTTTGCTGCTGTGACAAATGGCCACAGACACAGTGGCTGAAAGCAGCATCTGGTCATTCTCTCCCATGCCCGGAGGAGGAGAGTCTGGCGTGGGCCTCCCTGGGCTAAAATCATGGTGTGGGCTGTTCCTTCCTGAGGCTCCGGGAGAGAGTCCATTCCTTTCCTTTCCCAGTGTCTAGAGGTGTCCGCATCCCTCGGCTCGGGGCCCTTCCTCCCGCTTCACAGCCACAGCGCAGCCTCTTCCAGGCCCTGACTCTCACCCTCTGGCCTCTTCCCACGAGGAGGCTGTGAGGACATTCGGCCCCCAGATCATCCCATCTCAAGGTGCCCAAGTCATTCCCATCCGCAAAGCCCCCGTTGCCGTGGAAGGGGAAATAATCCCAGGGTCCGGGGGTTAGGACAGGGACATCTCTGGGACCATTATTCTGCTGCCCACAGCTGCGTGGAGGGATTCCTGAGTGCTCAGGTCCTCTTCAGCTGGTGACAGTGTCAGGGGTCGGCCTGGGCAGGCGGGAGAGGTCGTGAAGCCCTTTGCAGGGCACTTGGCTGCTCATCTGGCGCGGGGAAGAGGCGCAGCCCGCGGCCGGGTGCTCTAGGGCCTGCTGTTCCCTTCCTACCCAGGGCAGGGCCTGTGGGAAGATACGGAAGTCGGGTGAATGAGCCGTGCCCAGTGATTTTAAAAAGCAGATTAAAATAACACAGCAAATGTCAGAGCTCATTGCGTGCTGTAGGGCGTTTGTGAAACTCGCATTGTTTATTTTTTTGAGACAGGGCCTCGCTCCGTCGCCCAGGCTGCAGCCTTGAATCCTGGGCTCAGGCGATCCTCCTGAGGAGCTGCGGCCACACCTGCTACCACACCTGGCTCAGTTTTAAAGTTTTTGTAGAGACAGAGTCTCACTATGTTGGTCAGGCTGTTGAGACTTCTGGCCTCAAGTGATCCTTCCTCATCATCCTCCCAAAGTGCTGGCATTACAGGTGTGAGCCACCGCACCACTTGGTGTTGTTTAATAAAAGTCCTGGTGAGTTGTAAAAAGTGTACAACTTCAGGAGGCCGAGGCAGGTGGATCACAAGGTTAGGAGTTCGAGACTAGCCTGGCCAGCATGGTGAAACCCCGTCTCTACTAAAAATACAAAAAATTGGCCAGGCGTGATGGCATACACCTGTAATCCCAGCTACTTGGAAGGCTGAGGCAGAAGAATTGCTTGAACCCGGGAGGCAGAGGTTGCAGTGAGCCAAGATCGCGCCACTGCTCTCCAGCCTGGATGACAGAGCAAGACTCTGTATCAAAAAAAAAAAAAAAAGAAAGAAAGAAAAGAAAAGGTACAACAAAACCAGGGCCCCAGGGAGCGAGCGCCTCTGCCCTGGAGGTTGGGCCCACCGGGGGACCTTAGAGTTGCTTCTGAAGTGAGAGTTGGCATTAGCTGAGCAGAAGGAAGCAGAGGGCAGCCTGAGTTGAGAGCCAGCACTGGTGGAGCTCTGAGACGAGGGCTCGCAGGCCTGGGCACCCACTGAGCCCCAGGTGTGCCAAGTCCAGTGGGAGCTGCAGTTCAGATTGTGAAAGTCCTTTTTTTTTTCCCTAGACGTAGTCTTGCTCTGTCACCCAGGCTGGAGTGCAATGGCCTGATCTCAGCTCACTGCAGCCTCTGCCTTCCAGGTTCAAGTGATTCTCAAGCCTTAGCGTCCCGAGTAGATCTCGGCTCACTGCAACCTCTACCTCCCAGGTTCAAGCGATTCTCAAGCCTTAGCGTCCCGAGTAGATCTTGGCTCACTGCAACCTCTACCTCCCAGGTTCAAGCGATTCTCAAGCCTTAGCGCCCCGAGTAGATCTCGGCTCACTGCAGCCTCTGCCTCCCAGGTTCAAGCGATTCTCAAGCCTTAGCGCCCCGAGTAGATCTCGGCTCACTGCAGCCTCTGCCTCCCAGGTTCAAGCGATTCTCAAGCCTTAGCGCCCCGAGTAGATCTCGGCTCACTGCAGCCTCTGCCTCCCAGGTTCAAGCGATTCTCAAGCCTTAGCGCCCTGAGTAGATCTCGGCTCACTGCAGCCTCTGCCTCCCAGGTTCAAGCGATTCTCAAGCCTTAGCGCCCCAGTAGATCTCGGCTCACTGCAGCCTCTGCCTCCCAGGTTCAAGCGATTCTCAAGCCTTAGCGCCCCGAGTAGATCTCGGCTCACTGCAGCCTCTGCCTCCCAGGTTCAAGCGATTCTCAAGCCTTAGCGCCCCGAGTAGATCTCGGCTCACTGCAACCTCTGCCTCCCAGGTTCAAGCGATTCTCAAGCCTTAGCGTCCCAAGTAGATCTCGGCTCACTGCAACCTCTACCTCCCAGGTTCAAGCGATTCTCAAGCCTTAGCGCCCCGAGTAGATCTCGGCTCACTGCAACCTCTACCTCCCAGGTTCAAGCGATTCTCAAGCCTTAGCGTACCGAGTAGATCTCAGCTCATTGCAACCTCTGCCTCCCAGGTTCAAGTGATTCTCCTGCCTTAGCGTCCCGAGTAGCTGGGACTACAGGTGCACATCACACCCGGCTAATTTTTGTATTTGTAGTAGAGACGGGGTTTCACCCTGTTGACCAGGCTGGTCTTGAACTCCTGACCTCAGCTAATCTGCCTGCCTCGGCCTCCCAAAGTGCTGGGATTACAGATGTCAGCCACCGCTCCCCGCCATGAAAGTCTTGATATTGGCCAGAGTGGTGGCTTATGCCTGTAACCCCAGTACTTTGGGAACCCAAGGCAGGAGAATCACTTGAGGCCAGGAGCTCGAGACCAGCCTGGACACGATAGTGAGACCCTGTCTCTTAAAAAATAAAAAAAAAAGTCTTGGTGTCACATCCAAAGTTTGGAGTTCTGTTCCGCATCCATCCTACAAGTGTCTGAGTGTCTGTGTCCAGGACTAAGTTCGACGCCTGGGCTGTGCCTTGGCCCTTGTGCGGTCGCAGCTCCTGCCTCCCTCTCTCCCTGTGCTCTGCCTCTTGGTGTTGGGGGTTGGGGGAAAAACTGGGTGCATTTTCTGCACTTTTCCCCTTGTAGGAAGCAAAACTTGAAAATCTCTCAGTAGTTGTCTGCATCTTAAGGCTTCCAGAAGCTTCTTTGGTTTCATTTGACTGTTCACGGATACTCTTGCTGCCTCGGCCCCTGGTTTTTAGGAGCTGAGGTTAAAATGGGCCCTCACTGGAAAACTTGACTGGGTAAAGTGCTTATAGTCACGGATTTTTGTGTTGTTAAAAATTGACAAGAATGTGGAAAATCTGAATAAAGGCAAGCGTCCTCGGGCTGCGTGCAGCTGGTGGGAGTCGAATTCAGAATTAAAACTTGAGCGTGCAATCAGTTTAGTTAATCATGCTTTTATTTGCATGTTTTAGGAACCGTCACCGTTGCTGGAGGCACCTGACAAATCCTAGCCAATTTTTGGAGCATCTCCACCCAGGAACCTCGCCATCCAGAAGTAAGTAACACGGGCCCGGCCCCCAGGTGGCACCACAGGACCAGGGCCCGGAAGGCTGTGCCCTCTTCCCTGGGTGGCCTGCCAGGGAGAAGGTGGTGGCCTGCCTGGCTCTGAATTCCTGGGACGTCCAGGTGTGAGCTGTGCTTAGATGGGAGCCTGCGGGCCATAGTAGGGAGGTTCTTCCAGAAGTTTCTGCATGAAGCCTGTCTGCTTTGGGCTTGCATCTCGCCCTTTGGCATCAAACCACCCGACCTTCACTTCTAGAAACCGCAAAAGCTGTGGCTCCTCCTGCCTTTAGAGTGATACTGGGGTTTCCCAGGACCCACTACCCTGTCTGCATCGGCCCTGGGGACACCTGGGCTCATGGAGCGTTCCCCCACACACTGTCAGAAGTGGGGAGCAGTTAGAGCAGGCGTCTCTAAAAATGGGAGACTCCTTTTTTTTTTTTTTGAGACGGAGTCTTGCTCTGGGGAGACTCCTTTCTAAATGCCTCTGAGATAGTTCCATGGCCTGGCTGCCCCGGGTTTAGTTCCTCTTCTTGTGCCTTTCTTACAAGCCAAGGACAGTGGGCTTAAAGAGGTGCCTCTGCTGGCAGCCCAGGGAGACCACTCAGGAGAAGAGAGAGAATGGCCTCATCCCTTCTGGCCATATCCATAGGGCCCGGGTGACCCAGCGGAGAGTGTCAAGTGTGGGATGAGCAGTGCTGTGTCCTCCTGTCAGGGCGGAGATGGCAGTGGCAGCGGTGGCTGGCAGAGCACTGGGGAAGGGCTGCCTGGTGTGGCGTTGCCCTTGGATTCTGTGCCACTTCCCTGTGAGAGGGAAGAAGGTGCCCGTCCAGGTCCCCTTGTAGCTAACGAGGGCGAGTGTGGCCTTGAGCTGGGGCCCTTGAGTCATTTGTGGGTGCCTTTTCTGTTCTGCCACGATTAGGACCTTGAGGAGGGTGGTAGAGCCTAGCCTCCCTTGGGAAGGCATAAAGTGTAAAGGAAGAGGCTCTGGGTACCTGGTTGGCAAACTATGGCCCCTGGACCCAATCTGGTCCCCCGTTTTTATAAATAAAGTTTTATTGGCACGTGGCTGTGTCCATTTGTGCATTGTCTCTGGCTGCCTTCTCCTCACAGAAGAGAAGTGGGGAGCAGTTCCACTTGGGAGAAGTAAATAGCTGGAACAGAGGGCGTGAGCTGCGCATCTGAAGATATTTCCCAACTGGGCCTGTGCAGAAAACCATGCCCCCCTCCTCTTGTCCAGGTTAACTTACTGCTGGCTGGGGCAGGATGGACGAGTCTCTTAGTGACTTGGTTTGGAAATTGGCAGCTCTGTCTGTGCCTCCTAAAATCTTGCTTTTACCCTTCAAGTTTATGCTTTGTTACAGGATGGTCAATTTACTAAAACTCAACTGTCTTCTTTGTACCAAAATTAACATAGCACAAACCAAGTAAGCAGTGTGCTCTGGCAGTTAGCTTTGTTTTTTTGAGACAGGGTCTCACTGTGTCACCCAGGCTGGAGTGCAGTTGGTGTGATCATAGCTTACTGCAGCCTCCACCTCTTGGGCTCAAGGGATCCTCCCACCTCAGCCTCTTGAGCAGGTGGGACTACAGGCATGCACACCACGCCTGGCTAATTTTTTTATTTTTTGTAGAAACTATGTTGCCCAGGCTGGTCTCAAATTCCTGGCTTCAAGTGATCCTCCTACTTCGGCCTCCCACCATGCTGGAGTCACAGGTGTGAGTCACCTTATCCTGCCTCAGTTCACCACATAGCCCTTGATAAATCCACTTGATATCTGAAGGTGCTGAGTGCAGCAACGAGGAGGTGCTAGAAAGTATTCAGGGAGAGCACGGGAGACAGGAGTGAGGGAGCTGGGCTCCTGCTTTCGAAGGCCTGGAGCTGAAGGAGAAGAGGAGCTCAGGGCAAAAACCATGTGGGCTTGCTGTGGTTTGGCAGGTCCCCGGATAGGCTGCCTTCACTTTGTAAAAGTTAACTTTTACTGAGATGAAATTAACACACATCATATTCACTCTTTAAAGGATACAGTTTGGAAATGTTGGTGCCCTCGCAGGGCTGGGCAGCATCACCACTAATTCCGGAGCATCTCACTGTCCCAGAGGAAGCTCTGTCCCCCCTCAGCAGTGGCTCCCCATCCTGCCCCCACACCCCTAAACCAGCCATAGCCATCCCCTTCCTGCCTCAGTGGACTGGCCTGTCCTGTCCTGGACATCTCTTAGAAATGGGATCATGCACTGTGTGGCCTTTTGTGCCTGGAGTCTCTCACTGAGTGCGACATCCTCAGAGTTCATCCACGCCATGGCCAGCGTCAGAGCCTCGCTCCTTTTCGTGGCTGAGTTGCATTCTGCTGTGTGTGGCGCCGTGTGAGCTGCTCCCCTGCCGATGGGCGTTCATGAAGCCTCCTCTCTGGCTGTTGGGAGTCGTGCTGCTGTGGACGTTGGTGTGCAGGTGTGGTGTGGATATGCATTTTCATTTCCCTTGGGTCGACACCTGGGTGTGGAATCGCGGGTCCTAGGGTACGTTCTGTTTAACCTTCTCAGGAATCGCCTGCCCGTCTCCACGGCGGCCGCACCCTTCAACATTCCTATGAGCCGTGCCTGAGTGCTGCCTCTGGTTTTGGAAACGTCTCTTGGAATAGTCGCCCGCTTTCTCCATTCCCACCCTGGAGCCGTCGCTTGGTGCACAGGGGAAGCTGGGCCGCGGGCGGCAGGGGAAGGAGGTCCCACGGCAGCTGCGAGTCAGCCTGTCCTCCTGCCTGCTTTCCGTGCCTCTGCTGTTGGCTTATTCAAGTATTGAATCATAATGGCTTTTTCCTCCTACATAGAATGCTAGGTTACCTTGTTCAGGCCTTGTAATTTTTCCTGCCCTGTAAAAAAGCACACCTTGAACACCTTGCTTTCTGTCTCTGCGCAGATAGGTGCTGATACAAAACACCCCTGTCTGGCTGGGCGCGGTGTCTCATGCCTGTAATCCCAGCACTTTGGGAGGCTGAGGCAGGCGGATCACCTGAGGTCAGGAGTTCAAGACCAGCCTGGCCAACATGGTGAAACCTCGTCTCTACTAAAAATACAAAAATTAGCCAGACACGGTGGTACATGCCTATAATTCCAGCTACTCAGGAGGCTGAGGCAGGAGAATTGCTTGAACCTGCAGGCGGAGGTTGCAGTGAGCTGAGATCGCACCATGTTACTCCACCTGGGCGAAAGAGTGAAACTGTCTCAAAAAAAAAGAAAGAAAACACCCCTGGCTGCGGGCCTCGGGTGGCCCTGTGTCCTCCAGCCCTTGGGGTGGGGCCACTCTGACATCATGCGCCATTTTGGGGAGTGTCATGACCAGGAGGACATCTTTTGTTTTTTCTTTTAATTAAAACAAATGCTAGGCTGGGCATGGCAGCTTATGCCTGTAACCCAGCACTTTGGGAGGCCAAGGCAGGTGGCCTTGATTGCTTGAGCCCAGAAGTTCAAGACCAGCCTGGGCAACATGGTGAGACCTAGTCTCTACAAAACAAATACAAAACTTACCTGGGTGTGGTGACATGCACCTGTGGGGCAGGAGGATGGTTTGAGCCCAGGAGTTCCAGGCTGCAGTGAGCTGTGATTGTGCCACTGCACTCCAGCCTGGGCGATACAGCAAGACTCTGTTTCAAAAGATAAAATCAAATCAAAAATAAACACTGAAGGGAAAGAGTAGAATGCAAGCCTGGCACAGGTTTTTTTTTTTTTTTTTTTTTTTTTTTTTTTTTTTTTTTTTTTTTTTTTTAAGACAGTCTCGCTCTGTTGCCAGACTGGAGTGCATTGGTGTGATCTCAGCTCACTGCAACCTCCGCCTCCTGGGTTCAAGTAATTCTCCTACTTCAGCCTCCCGAGTAGCTGGGATTACAGGCGCATGCCACCACACCCAGCTAATTTTTGTACTTTTTTAGTAGAGATGGAGTTTCACAGTGTTGGCCAGGATGGTCTTGATCTCTTGACCTCGTGATCCACCTACCTCAGCCTCCCAAAGTTCTGGGATTACAGGCCTGAGCCGCTGCACCCGGCCAGATTTTTAATTTAAGAGACTTGGCACGCATTTTTCATTTGCCTCTGTCTGCTTTCCATAGGCCCCCAAGCAGGGGCGATGTGTGATTGTCCATTTGTTTTCTCCTCTGCAGTTTGGGGGTCCTTGGGTAGAAGGACTGAGTGTTGAACTTGGGTCAAACCACTCGTTTTATGGGCAGAGTCAAGTCGCCCGGAGGTGGTGACTTGGGCCATGTTCCTTGTGAGGGCTTTGTTTGGCTCATTCATTCAGCATAGGCGGGCCCCGTGGCCATGCGCTGGTAGTCCTATGTTCTCTCTGAAAGTGTGGCCCTGGTCCCTCGTCTCCTGGGGATTAGTGGTAGCGCCAGGCCTGGCCCTGGGAGCTCTGGGTCTTGTGCCTGTTCTTCCTCACACCACCTCTCCTGGGTACGCAGGGCGCAGGGCACAGGACCTCCACCTGAGGCCCACTGTGCTCAGGCTTGGCTCACATCTTGTGGCTTCGTCTTGAGGCTGGTCCGTCTGCTTGTCTCACCACGCTTAGGCCTGAGTGTTTGAAGAAGTAAAGACCTGCAAACCTATGACCTGGAAATCCCGCCTGTCAGAGCCCAGGCCTCAGGAGGAGGCAGCTGAGGATGTTGGGGGTGCCAGCAACTGGAGCCCGCTTCTACCTGCCTCACTCAGGCCGCTGGCCACCCCCACAGACGGTCCCGGGAGTTAGCTCTGTGACCACGCGCAACTGTTCCTGCTCCACTTCCTGGAGCTGCCTCTGTCTGTCGGTGTTATGAGGGAACCGGGTTGGAAGAGCTCGCTCCAGTGTCTGATTTTCTGGAGACTGTGCTCCTGTCTGAGTGAGCGCAGGCAGAGGTGTGCTGGGCAGGAGTGGTCTCCAGGTGGGAGGGCTTAGCGGGACATGGGGGTTGGTGGGTTTTTTTTAAAGTTTTAATTCGTAGTTTTTATGGGTACAAGCTATGCTTATTTCTTTGCGTGGTACATTTTCCACATGGCAGTTGTGGTGGACTGAATAATGGTCCCCATAGATGTCCACATCTTAATCCCTGGAACCCATGAAGAATTACTTTAAATGACAAAAGGGACTTTTTGCGGGTGGGACTGAGTGAAGGACCCTGAGCTGGGAGATGACCTGAATGATCCGGGGAGCCCAATATCCTCACCAGGTCCTCATGAGACGAGGCAGGAGGGTAAGAGTCAGAGGCTGGAAGAGGCTGTGCCTTGCCTGCGGAGGTGGAGGAAGGGCCTTGAGCTGAGGGAGCCTGGCACGCACTGTTGCTCTCTGGAGTAGGACGAAGCAGAGAACGTTCTGGTGCCAAGGTTTTCTCTTTCCTGCCTGAGGGCCCTTTATGTACATTAGACCAGAGACAAGTGAATCCTGGTCTTGCCGGGGGAGGCATTTGGAGCTGCTTGTGGGACGTGGTGATGCAGTGCCAGGCCTCATGCCCGGAGCTGGGGCCGAGGGGCGTTCTCGTGCCGCCTCTGTGGCCAGGTTTCACTTGGGAGCCTGGCTGCATCGCGGGTTCCTCCTGGGCCATCTGACTTGGTTCTCCTCTGTCCTTGGTCCCTGCTGGGAACCGTGCTTTGGCAGCAGGAACCCAGTGAGATGGCAGCATGGGGGCTGGAGGCCAGCTGGGTCTCACTGGGGCAGCGTAGGGCTTTGCCTTTTGCCCAGCCCTCCCGGGACAGGGATCAGTGGGAGTAGGAGGTGGGACAAGAGGATGAGGGCCCGAGGGAGCCCCCACACTTCCTACCCACAGAGGAGGGCCTGACACTTTTCAAAAACAATGCACTGTCTTTTTGAATTTGTGGGGTTTTTTTTTGTTTTTTTTTTTTTTTTTGAGACAGGGTCTCATTCTGTTCCAGGCTGGAGTACAGTGGTGCGATCAGGGCTCACTGCAGCCTTGATCTGCTGGGCTCAAGGAATCCTCCTGCCTCAGCCTCCGAGTAGCTGGAACTGTAGGTGTGCACCACCACGCCTGGCTGATTTTTAAATTTTTTGTAGAGATGGGGTCTCGCTATGTTGCCCAGGCTGGTCCTGAACTCCTGGCAGCAAGCGATCACCCACCTTGGCCTCCCACAGTGCTGGGGTCACAGGCGTGAGCCCCCACCCCCGGCCTTCTCATTTTTAAACTGATTCTTTGTCATCAGTTTCTGTGTGTGGCTGCTGAGAGCCATCACCTGGCTGTTTCTTGGGTGGCCCTTGAGCCCACACCCCTGCATCCTGCCCCACCTTCAAGTTCTTCCATCCCAGACTGGACTCTGGGTCAAGGAGAGTCCTCAGATCCTGGGGACATGGGCAGTTGTGGGGCCTGGGGACATGTGGACAGGATGCCCCCTTGGCCCCAGCAGTGCCAGTGCAGGTGGGGTGGAGGCCTGATGGGGTTGGCCAGACTGTCCCCACCTGAAGCCCCCTGCCAAGCCCCTGCATCTGAAGACTGCAGAGTGAAGGCAGCAGCCCGGGAGGGTGTCCTTGGGCCGGGTGTGTCAGCGATCAGGAGAGCAGCCGAGGTGGGAGTGTGCGGCCCTGCTCAGCCCAGCTGGAAGGGTCCCCTCTCACTTGTTCCTCTCTCAGGTTGCGGAGGAGCTGTCCAGGACAGCCGGGGTGGGGCTGCCCATAAGATACAGATGCTGGTCCCACATCATGGTCACAGCAGTAGGGCTGAGGAGCCAGGCCTGGCCCACGGTGTGCAGGGTCCCCGGAACAAACAGCTGCCTTAAAAAAAGGCTTTAAGGCCAGGCACAGTGGCTCATGCCTGTAATCCCAGCACTCTGGGAGGCCAAGGTGGGCGGATCATGAGGTCAGGAGTTCGAGACCAGCCTGACCAACGTGGTGAAACCCCATCTCTACTAAAAATACAAAAATTAGCCGGACGTGGTGGTGGGTGCCTGTAATCCCAGCTACTCAGGAGGCTCAGGCAGGAGAATTGCTTGAACCCGGGAGACGGAGGTTGCAGTGAGCCGAGATTGTGCCACTGCACTCCAGCCTGGGTGACAAGAGTGAGATTCTGTCTCAAAAAACAAAAACAAAAAGGCTTTATTGTGATACAATTTGTGAACCATACAAGTCACCCATTTGAAGCATGTTACTCAGTGGTGTGTAGTTTACTCATAAAGGCTGCTCTTGGGCCTCAAAATGAGTAGAGGGGAGAAAGGGACCCTTTTTTTGTTAGAGATTTTGAGAGCTGGGTTGGGTTAAACGACTTTCACGGTAAATGGGGGCCAGGGTACCCAAGCCTGCCTTGAACCCCGAATAAAGAAGAAAGCCAGGGGCGGGACGTAGTGGCTCATGTCTTATAATCCCAGCACTTTGGGAAGCTGAGGTGAGAGGATCACTAAGCCCAGGAGTTTGCCCTGGTCTCCCAGCTTCCTCTCCGGTCCCCCAGCCAGGAGCAGCTGTAGAATCTGTGGACCCTATGTAAAATGAACCCACAGGGTTCCCGTGCTAAAACGGTGAAGAATCTTCAGATGGGGCCAGCCGGGCCTTAAACTGTGTATTTAACTGAGTAGGGCCTGGGGTACCAGTGGGGGTTGCATGCCCTGGAAGCCAGCTGTGCCTGCCATCCACTTCCCACAGCCAGAGAGAGCTTTCTAGAAATTTCCGTTGGATCGTGTCTCCTTGCTCTGCACCACCCGTCGGCTTCCCCTCCAACCCCACAGGAAGGGCAGGCTCCTTCCAGCCCAGCCCCCAGGGCCCACCCTGGTCTAGCCTTGACCCTGCCGCCTCCTCTTCACTCCCTGCCCTCCGGCCTCTCAGGCCTTAGCTCTTCCCTGGCATCGCGGGGTCCTTCCCTCTACCTGGACTTTCCTCCTGCCCTGGACCTGCCAGAACTTGCACTGCTGCGTGTTTGACCATCACGTCCAGACGCAGCCCTGCTGCCGCCCACACCTCTCTGGTCCCAAACCAACTTCGTTTGTCTTTTTCTCTTTTTAAAATTTATTTATTTATTTTATTTTACTAATTTTTTTGTTTTCGAGACAGAGTTTCACTTTTGTTGCCCATACTGGAGTGCAATGGCACGATCTCACTGCAACCTCCGCCTCCTGGGTTCAAGCCGTTGTCCTGCCTCAGCCTCCCGAGTAGCTGGGATTACAGGCGCCCGCTACCATGCCCAGCTAATGTTTGTATTTTTAGTAGAGACGAAGTTTCACCACGTTGGCCAGGCTGGTCTCGAACAAGGGATCCGCCCACTTTGGCCTCCCAAAGTGCTGGGATTACAGGCGTGAGCTAGCATGCCCGACCTTACACTTTTTTTGAGATGATCTGGCTCTGTCGCCCAGGCTGGAGTGCAGTGGTGTGATCACAGCTCACTGCAACCTCAAACTCCTGGGCTCAGTCGATCGTCCTGCTTCAGCCTCCCAGAGCACTGGGACCACAGGTGTGCACTGCCAGGTCTGGCCTTCATTTGTCTTTGAAGCTCTTGCTCACCCCTCGGTGATGTCGTTGATTAGTCAGTCTCCAGATCGGGCCCCGTTTCGTCCCAGAACTGAAACTCTGCCTGGCACGTGGTGGGGCCTGCACATTTGCTCAGCGGAGGAGGATTCTGGGGACCTGGGTTCCTGAGGCTGGCAAGTTGGCTCGGAGCTGCCCATGGGCCAGGTCATGGTGGGGCAGGCTGGGGGCAGCACAGAGTGGGCACAAGGGAATTTTGTGGTTTTGAAATTGAGTTTGTATCATGAGCTTTACTGCTTTTGTAAAACTTGCTAGCATGGTACCGAGAGAAATTCAAACAATAGTTGAGAATAAAATCTCTCCCTACCCCTGCCCTAGTGTCCCCATAGGAGCTGACTGCCGCCCTCTTTCTGCAGCATTAACTATGGTCGAGAATCTTCTAGAAGGATGGGGCTGAGGGTCCCAGTTGTTTGGAACTGTGCCAGCCCGGCTCCAGCCAGGTCACACCGTGGGGCAGCCAAGGCCTCCTTTGGCCCAGCTGAGGCCTTCCCAGCGCCCCAAGGCCCAGAGCCCCGTGAGCAGGAGACGGAGAAAGGGGTCTCCAAGGAAGGGTGGGCCTGGCAGCAGCACTGTGAGCGGTGGCAGGTGCGGGGTGCCACCAGGCAGAGGCCGGCAGAGGCGGAGGCCGGCATGGTTGCCCTGCATCTGTTTCTGCATGTGTGTGTTTGTGCCAGGGCTGCTAAACATGCACGGCAGGCATTGTGGCGCTCACCCCAAACCACAAGAAGGATGTGTCTCCCGTGAGTGTGAAACCCACCACCACTCCATAGTGTTGGCTCATACCTGGCTGTTTCCTGCACCTCCCCACCTGTCCCTAAGCCAAAAGGTCTGGGATGAAGCTGCCGTTTGCTTTGCGTGGCTGGGGATGTCTCCTTGGCCTCTCTTAGCTGAGAAGAGTGCCAGTTTCCTCTCTTCTTTTGTGAGTTCAGGAGGACATTATTCTTTCTTCTTTCCATCCTTCCTCCCTTGCTTTCTTCTCTCTCTTTTCTTTTTTTTTTTTTGAGACAGAGTTTCTCGTCACCCAGGCTGGAGTACAGTGGTGCAATCTTGGCTCATTGCAACCTCTGCCTCCTGGGTTCAGGCAATTCTCTTGCCTCAGCCTCCCCAGTAGCTGGGATTACAGTCGTCCACCACCATACCCGGCTAATTTTCATATTTTTTAGTAGAGATGGGGTTCATGATGCTGGCCAGGCTGTCACAAACTCCTAACCTCAGGCAGTCCGCCCACCTTGGCCTCGCAAAGTGCTGGGATTACAGGTGTGAGCCACCACGCCGGCCTTCTTTGTGATTGTCTTGCTAAGAGCTTTATTGGATGTAATTTGCACACTCATTTGTCCAACCCATTTAAAGTGTCCAGCTCCACGGTTTTCAGTATATTCAAACACTTGTGCAACTATCATCACAGTTTGATTTTATTTTTGTTCATTTACTTTTTAGAGACAGGGTCTTGCTCTGTTGCCCAGAGGCTGGACTGCAGTGGTGCAATCATAGCTCACTGCAGCCTCGCAATCCTGGCCTCAAGCAATCCTCCTCCCTCAGCCTTTTGAGTAGCTGGCAGGCACGCAGGCACGCACCACCATGCCTGACTAATTTTTTATTTTAATTTTTGGTAGAGATGGGGTCTCCCTGTGTTGCCTAGGCTGGTCTCGATCTCCGGGGCTAGAGCACCCCTCCCACCTCAGCCCCTCAGTGCTGGGATGACAGGTGTGAGCCACCGCGCTGGCCACAGTCAGTGTAGAACATTTGCCTCTCCCCACAGAGGAACCCTGTGGCCTGGGGTGTAACACACAACCTTTTGTGTCTGGCTTCTCTCACTATCACGTCCTCAAGGTTCATCCATGTGGCGTCTGTGTCAGAGCCTCGTTCCTTTTCATGGCTGTGTCATATTCCCCTGCATGGAGGGGCCATGTTGTGTTGATTCATTCTTCCGTGGGTGGACCCCTGGGTCGTTTCCACCTTTGTCTGTCGGGAGTTGTGCTGCTGCAGACATGGTGTACAAGTTTCTGTGTGGACGGATGTTTTCATTTCTCTTGGTCAGATACCCAGGAGTGGAATTGCCGGGTCAAGTGTGATTTATGTGTGACATTTCCAGGAACCGCCGTGCTGTCTTGCAGAGCGGCCGCCCCGCGTCACCGTCCCGCCAGCCTGTGTTCGAGGGCCCCGATTTCTCCACATCCCCGCCCACAGTGTCGCCGTCTGTCGTTCTGATTCTGGTATCCTGGTGGGTGTGAGGTAGTGGCTCATTGTGGTTCTGATTTGCATGTCCGTGGTGCTGAGTGCTGCTGGGCACCTTTTCATGTGCTTCTTGGCCATTTGTCTACTTTGGAGAGCTGTCTACCCAAGTCCGTGGCCTGTTTTTTTGTTCGTTTTTAAGACAGGGTGTCGCTCCTGTTGACCAGGCTGGAAGGCTGGAGTGCAGTGGTGCGATCTTGGCTCACTGCAACCTCTGCCTCAGCCTCCCAAGTAGCTGGGATTACAGGTGCAGACCGCTGCACCTGGCTGATTTTCGTGCTTTTATGGAGACGGAGTCTCACTATGTTGCTCATGCTGGTGTCAAACTCCTGGCCTCAAGTGATCTTCCTGCCTTGGCCTCCCAAAGTGCTAGGATTACAGGTGTGAGCCACCGCACCCACCAGCCTTGGCCCATTTTTCCTGGGCTGTTGTCTTTGCCTGTGAGTTGAGAGCCCCACTCCTTGGCGTGTCACCGTTGTGAGCGTGTCGCTGTTGCCGGGCAGCTCCTCCGGCTCCTCCAGGGTGTCTGACACCCCCAGTCATCCCATGTCATCTGTCTGCCACATTCCTGGTGACCTGGAAGATCTGCCGCAGGGCGGCATTTCAGTAAATTCCTTCTTACCTGTTTAGCTGTATTGCACGTGCGTCAAGGTTATGGCATGTGGGGATTGTGGACCATTTTAGTTTTTCTCTTTATAATTTACCTCCTAAGCAATGTCATTTCAAAAGGCACAAATGGCTGGGTGTGATGGCTCATCACTGTAATGCCAACACTTTGGGAGGCCAAGGCGGGAAGATCAATTCAGGCCAGGTGTTTATTAGCAGCCTGGGCAACTTGGCAAGACCCTGTCTCTACAAAAACTACGAAAATTAGCCAGGTGTGGTGGTACACACCTGTGGTCCCAGCTAGTTGGGAGGCTGAGGCGGGAGGATGACTTGAGCCCAGGAAGTCGAGGCTGCAGTGAACCCTGACTGTGCCACTGCACTCCAGCCTGGGCGTCACAGCCAGGTGCTGTCTCAAAAAACAAGTTTTTTAAGAAGTGCACCAGGTTGCCCCTAGGGGTTCGTGGTGGGTGAAATGCCTGAGCACCTGTGCCGAGAGCAGCTCCTCGTGTCATGGCTCCACCTTCCAGATGGAAGGACTGTCTGGGTCTCCACAACGTGGGTTTTGACGCGTAACCTGCCACGAGCTTTTGTCATCCGACGTTGCAGTGTGTGCTGCTGGCAGCTGTGGCCACACGCTTTCCAGATGAGCTCCCACAGCCCCGCGAGGTGTGGGGAGCCCCCTGTTTTATTATTTATTTACTTATCTATTTTTTGAGACAGGATCTCTGTCACCCAGGCTGGAGTGCAGTGGCACAATCACAGCTCATTGAAGCCTCTACCTCCCAGGCTCTACCTCCCGTGTAGCTGGGACCACAGGTGTGCGCCACCGTGCCTAGCGCTTTCCTGTCGTACAGAGCACGAGTTTGAGGCATCCCTTGGGCTGCCCAGCCCTGCCCCAGGCCCTGTCCTTCCTGGGCCCAGCTGGTCTGGGAGACACAAGACTGTGACAGGCCCCATACTGCATAGGTCACCCTGTGGCCAGGCCTGTGGGGCAGGTGGGCTTTGATGACCTGGCCATCAGAGCCTGCAGAGGGGGATGGGCCAGCACCCCACAGGACTCTTGCTTGAGGGCTTCCTGGGAGCCGATGGCCCTTGCAGTGGGTTACGGGGAGGCAGGAAGAGGCCATGTGTGTGCCGGCCTGCAGAGCAGCAGCCAGAGATGAGGGCTGCTGGGTGGACATGGGTCCTAGAGCCTCCACCAGCTGCCAAAGCACAGGGGGAGTCTCACGCGGTCATGGCAGCGCCCTGGCATAGCATGCGACCCAGCTGTGTGCCATGTAGCCTAGGCCCACAACCACCCCTCGTGGGCCTCTGTGCCCTCCTCAGTCAGCTCGGTCAGCCATGGCACCACCTGTGATACACAGAGCAGGGCCAGGGACCCAGTAAGTGCTGATGTGGGGACCCCTGCGACCACCACCACGTCTGGACATGGGGACCCCTGCGGCCACCACCACACCTGGACGTGGGGACCCCTGCGGCCACCATCGCGCCTGGACGTGGGGACCCCTGTGGCCACCACTGCGCCTGGACGTGGGGACCACTGTGGCCACCACTGCGTCTGGGCACCATTGGTGGCAGATCCAGGGATGGCCTCAGGCCTTTTGCCGGGCCTCTAAGGGCTGAAGACCAGTGGGAGGCCCGAGGTGACCACGTTCTGCCGCCCAGTCCTCCCAGAGGACCACCCTAACCACTGGCTACTGGCCCTTCGTGGCCATTGGCCCAGCTCAGGCCGGCATCGAGGGTCCCACAGTGGTCCAGCTGCAGCCTCTGCTCCCTCTGAGCTGGTGGCTCCCTGGTGACAGTGCGCAGGCCGTGGGTGAACACTGCATGGCCACGTCCAGGTGAGAGCGGGAGGTCAGGTGCGGCATGGGGGGGGCATTCTGGCGCCTGTGGGGCTGGCGGGGTCTCAGGTGAGGATTAGGTACTGCGCCCTGGCTGTGGGCGAGGGGCCTGCTGGGACAGTGTAGTGGCCTGGGAGGCCCCGCACAGTCAGAGGCTGGTCTCTGGGCACAGGCAACTCTGGTAACTGTGACAGACGCCCTGCCTTTACAGACACTGTGATTGTCTGCATTCCTAGGCTGCGTGTGGTCGCATGCCATCCACGGTGCACTCGGGGCCTCCTGTGCAGACGCTGGCCTTGCAGCTGCCCCATGGGAGAAGCCGCGAGGACTCTGCACAGAGCAAGGGTGGTGGGCAGGGCCTCAGCCCACGTGGGCTTGGAGCTGTGGGGTTTTGTCAAACCCAGTGAGGGTCTCTCAGCCACAGCCCAGCCAGGGGTGTGACGTCAGGGCTGGGGCTCAGCGCTGGGTATAAGCCCTGTGTGCTGCAGGCGGGGTACGGGGTGGACCCAAGGCAGTAGGGGAAGGCCAGGGGGCACCCCCGGCTTTGCTTTTGCCTGGATGGAGGGTTCTGGACGCCGGTGCAAGCCTAGCTGCGGCCTCCCTGCCATCCTGAGTGGATTTCTGGGTGCATGCTGCCCTCTAGTGCCTGTGGTGGGGGGCGCCTTCAGGAGCGGGCGGCTGCGCCGTGGTGGCTGGGAGCCCTGCTCCCGGGACTGCTCGGGCAACCCCCTGCCTTGCTTCCCCACGCTCTAGATCACTTTGGGGGTCACAGGGTGGGGAGGTGGAGTTTGTTATTTTTTTTCTAAGTTTTTGGGTTTGTGTGGACTAAGTTCCTTATTTCCAAATCTTAGAGGAATTCTGTCGTCTTTCTGCCTTTGGAGACTTTAACCTGCCAAGGAGGACCCTTCCCCAGAGTCTGTGATCAAAGTCCTTTCCTGGTCGGGGTGGGCTACCAGTTCCCACCCCGCAACACCTGGGGCCAGAGGGAGCTGCTCCCGCCCGCAGCCTCCTTGGAGAGGACAGTCTGACTCTGGCGTTTCCAGGCGGGTGCTGGCAGTGGATCACTTGGCCTGGAGACTCAGCTGCAATCCCCCATTCTGTACAGGGCTGGTGGGCTGGTTTATGACCCGCGTGACTCTAGGCAGCTGTGATGGCAGGAAATGAGCCGTCCTGGGTGGGCCTACTGCTCTCCTGGGTCGGGGTTCCTGCCGGGGCCTGAGTTCCGCTGGCAGCAGCCAACCAGCCCACCGTGACCCATAGGCCTGCTCCGAGGGGTGGGTCCACCAGCCCTTTAGCATGTGACCCTCGCCCGTGGCCTCCCACACCTTCGAAAACCTGCAGGTACCTGCCGCAGTCTCTCGTGCGAATCTGGCTCAGAGCAGAGAGACCGATGTGCAGCGGACGCTGACACACCTGGGGCGTCCCTGATACGTAAGCCTTTCTCTTCGAGGCACTGCTTAAAATGAGCGCACTGGCTCCCGGTGTCGCCTCGGCTCGCCTCAGAAACTAGGACACCTCTGCTTCTCGTTAGCTGCAGCCCTCGTGCCTTTTGTGCTCAGCAGAGTGATGGGGCCACTCGTGGTTTTCTATCCTGCCCTTGCTCAGCCGCGAGGGCCTGGCAGCCTTTGTCCTCCTGGCGGCCGCGGTATTTTTAGCACGCTCCATTCTGAGGGAGGACGGGCTCCAGAGGCCAGGCGTGGCGGCACCGCTGGTTCACCCTCTCTCGTCTTCCTCCACAGGTGTGCTTCCCGCACAGCTGCAGCCATGGGGTCTGAGGACCACGGCGCCCAGAACCCCAGCTGTAAAATCATGACGTTTCGCCCAACCATGGAAGAATTTAAAGACTTCAACAAATACGTGGCCTACATAGAGTCGCAGGGAGCCCACCGGGCGGGCCTGGCCAAGGTGGGTGACGTCCTGGCCCCAGCGCGGCCCTCCATCAGCCTGCACCGCGGGCCTGCGAGCATCCTGGGTCCCCGCTCAGCTGGCCCCACGGGCAAGGCCCGTGCATGTGGAATGTGTTTCGGGGCCCCTCCAGGCTCGTTTACCAGCACCTGTTTGTGGAGTTCCAAGTGTGCCAGGCACCATTCTAGGCACTGGAGTTGAGAAGCGGCCAGTGCAGGCCCTGGCTCCAGGGAGCTGGCAGGTGGTGGTAAAGACACAGCCACACTGCAGTGAAGTCCAGGGGCTGTGGGGCTCCAGGTTGTTCTGGCTGTGAGCTGACCTCTCACTGAGGAATGTCAGGAGTCTAGGAAGCCTTCCGGGGTGTTCAGTGCCTGGGAAGGCCTTACTTTCCTTGTCAAACAATTTTTTTTTTTTTTTGTTAAGCTGGGTATGGTGGTGCATGCCTGTGGTCTCAGCTATTTGGGAGGGTGAGGCGGGAGGATTGCTTGAGCCCAGGAATTGAGGCTGCAATGAGCTATGATCATGCCACTGCTCTCCTGCCTGGGCAGCAGAGCAAAACCCTGTCTCAAAAACGAAATCAGACCAAACCAAAAACAGTCTTTTTGAGATGGCAGTGGCTTTGTCAGGAAAGTTTAAACAGTGCAACAGCGCAGGTGGAGAGTGACCAGGAGCCTCCTCCCTGTCCTGACCCAGTCACCCGCCCTCTCCCTGGAAGCAGTGCTGTTACTGGTTCTCTCTCTCTCCTGGCATATTGTGCACATGTGTTTGTGTGTGCATGTACGTGAATACAGACAGCAGATCCCCAAACCCCATGTGCTAAGTATCTACAGTACCATGCTGCTCAACTGGACATGGTGACCCAGGCCTGTAATCCCAGCATTTTGGGAGGCTGAGGCAGGAGGATTGCTTGAGGCCAGGAGTTCGAGACCAACCTGGGCAACACAGTGAGATCCCATCTCTACTAAAAATACAAAAATGAGCCTGGTGTGGTGTTGGTACATGCCTGTGGTTCCAGCTACTCGGGAGGCTGAGGCGGGAGAATCACTTGAGTCAGGGAGGTTGAGACTGCAGTGAGCTGAGATTGCGCCACTACACTCCAGCCTGGACAACAGAGCAAGATCCTGTCTCACAGAACAAACTTAAAAGTCCGTGCTGCACGTTTCACGGCTCCAAAGGTGGCTGCCGTGGTCCGTGAGTCTCTGTGTTCTGATGTGAGCCTGTTCGAGCAGTGCTCACCCCTCAGTGTGGAAGACGAATCATCTTTGCATTTTGGATTCTTCCAGTTGCTTTGCCATTTGACTGTCACTGTTCTTCCTCAGTTGGGCCAGGGATCAGTGGGCACTCTACACACGGCCAGAGAGTGAATGCCTAGGCTCTGTTAGCGACAGAGCAGCCAGACACCGTGTGAATGAAAGTGCACAGCCCTGTGCCGGCACAACTTTATTCCTGGACGCTGGAGTGCAAACGCATATTGTTTTCACGTGTTCTGAAATCTTCTTCTCCCCTGCCCTCCCTCCCCCAGCAAAAAAAGCCTTCTCAACTCATAGGCTGTGTAGAGGCAGGAAGGGGCTGATTTGGCCCGAGGGCCGCAGTTTGCTGAGCGCTGAGGCCGCCTGCCTCTCTGGGCCTCCTCCGCCCTGCCCCTCCCTCCACTACCCTGGTTTTGGTGGATTTGTCATTAGCCTTCGTCTCTCTCCTAGTGACCCTTCAGTATCAGACTCACGTTGTGATTTCTTTGTCTGTGAGCCGGAAAGTGAGGGAAGCAGCCTCACACCATCTTCTCTTCCCTCCAAGATGGATTTTTTTTTTTTTTTTTTTTTTTTGAGACGGAGTCTCGCTCTGTCTCCCGGGCTGGAGTGCAGTGGCCGGATCTCAGCTCACTGTAAGCTCCGCCTCCCGGGTTTACGCCATTCTCCTTCCTCAGCCTCCCGAGTAGCTGGGACTACAGGCGCCGCCACCTCGCCCGGCTAGTTTTTTTGTATTTTTTAGTAGAGACGGGGTTTCACCGTGTTAGCCAGGATGGTCTCGATCTCCTGACCTCGTGATCCGCCCGTCTCGGCCTCCCAAAGTGCTGGGATTACAGGCTTGAGCCACCGCACCCGGCCAAGATGGATGTTTTTTCTGTTTTGAGATGGGGCCTGGCTCTGTCTCCCAGGCTGGGGTGCTGGGGTGCAGTGGTGCGATCACAGCTCACTAAAGCCTTGACCTGGGCTCGAGCAATCCTCCAGCCTCAGCTTCCTGAGTAGCTGGGACCACAGGGGTGCGCCACCAAGCTGGATTTTTGCCTGTAACACACAGTGACGATATGGGAATGACGGCACATCTGTGTCCGGGTCAGAGCGGTGGGGCCTGCTCCCGTCCCGGCTTCAGTTCTGTTTTTAAAAGGCTTTGGTCCTCCTGTCTGATCTCAGACTATGTTCTCTGGCCCTCTAGGCCACAGGCTGCTATCCCAGGAAGGGCCCAGGTCCTCCTCCTCCTCCTCCTCCTCTCCCTGGTGTCCTTAGGGCAGGTGGGACAGACGTGGCTTCCCTTTATCCTGGCATCACATCTGCCTCTGTCTCCTGCCCTTGACCTACTTCCACATTTCCCAGGATGCAGCAGCCCTTTCTGGCTTGGGATCCAGGGCGTCTGATGTCAGGAAGTTGTGGGGAATCAGCATCTCAGACCGCCCTGCGCTCTTTTCCGAGGCACCTTTAAATGCCCACCTGTCACTTCTTTCTCGTCCCTTACCTCCCACCGAGCTCCGTGGCCGCAGCGTTTCCGGCTCTCTCTGTCTTCCACGTGGTGGCCTTGGGTGCAGCCTGGGTTCCCGGGTGGCCTGTCCTCTCCTGCGCCTGCACCCTTGCTTCGTCCCTTCCTCTCTGCCTCCTTGGCTGCTGCCTCTTTGAGCCCTGATGTCACTGCTTCAGGCTTCTGCACCCCACCAGGCCAGTTCCCCCAGAGACTCTCGGCTCCAGTGTCTTAGGCCAATGTGGGGAGTGTGGTTTCCCTGCCTTGTGTTCTGCATGTTCCTTCCCATGCCTCTCGTGTGCTGCTTTCCTTGCACCGATGCGGAGAATCCTTTCTCAAACCTGTGGAGGGGGCTGGGTGGTAAGGGGCCGTCCGGGTCCCATGCTGTGGAGGGGACGTGTGTGCACGTGTCGGTGTGACTGTGTGAGTGTGTGCACAGGAGACTGAGGGGGGAGGTGGCTCTCACACAGAGAGCCAGAGAGCTTGGCAGCTGCAGAGTCACGTTGGCACCCGCATGTGGCACACGCACACCCCCTTCTGCAGCTCCGTGGGGACAGATGGGCTCAGGGAAGCATCTGCTCTGGCCCTGGGCAGCCCTGCATCTTCCAAATGGGGGGCCCTTGGCTCGGGGCTGCCAGCCTGTTTGGAGAAGGAGCACAGTGCCCTGCTGGTTCTGAGCAAGCTGTGGGGGTGTCAGGGTCCCCCTCTCACCCTGATCTCCCTGCCTTGGCCACTGTGTGTGTGTGTGTGTGTGTGTGCATGTATGTGTGTGTAGGGGGGCCTGGGAGTTTCCTGGTTCCATCAGAATTGTGTTTGGTTATACATCCCCCTGCCCCCAGCAGAGATCCCCAGGCCCGATGGAGCTGGGTGGGGGTAGGAGCTGCGGGCTCAGCCCTGAGAGGGCCCTGGTGCTGTCAGTGCCCTGGGTGCGGGGAGCCCCTCACTGGGGTTGCTAGGGCTTCCACATGGGGTGTCCCCGGCCACTTGGGAAGCACTGAGGTGAGAGGAGCCCTGGGAGGCCCTGTCAGGGGTCCTGTTGGGAGGGGTGGGAGCTTCCGGTGCCCTACCACCCCACCAGCTGCCTCCCAGGCGGGTGCCAGCAGGGGAGGCCCTGGCCGCCCTCAGCTCTACCGCCTGCCAGCATCTGCCTCTCTCGCTGTTGGCATGTGGCCGGTCGCCTTCCTGGCCTCAGCTGAATCTGGACCCCCAGGAGCCCGTGTGAGGCACTTCCCGGGGCCGCCTGCAGCCTGGGAGGTCTGAGTGTGGCAGTGGAAATGTCCCCAGTGGCTTTCAGTGCCTTCTTTTCAGCCTTCCCTTCCTGGAGCCCTCCTTCTGGATTTGCGTCTCGGCAGAATGTGGGATATCACTTCTGTCCTCTTCCGCCCCGTGGGATTTTCCCAGAGCCTTCGGGTTTGAGCCCAGCTGGAAGTGGCCCTCGTTCACGCCGCCTGTCAGCACCTGCCTGGGCTGTGTCACCTAGCGTGTGGCTCCGTGTGTGCGGCGCAGACGCCGTGGGGGCGTTTGGAGCCTCCTGCGTGGCTCCCAGATGTCTTTACTACACAGTGCCCGCTGTGGAGGGGACAGATGAGCAAAGTAGCCCGAGGTTCTTTCCAGAGCAGAGGAATCGGGAGCAGTGTTTTGGTCATTTAGCAGACTGGGATCACGGGCGCGCTTCTTCTAATAGCACTGAAGAGGCCGGATCATGGCTTCCCCTCGGCCAGCAGCTTTGGCGTGGATTTGGAGCCGAGCCGGGTTCGTGGAACCCTCCTGCAGAAGCTGACTGGGGCTTCCTGGAGAGGGGGAGCAGCACCTGTGTGAATCAGAGCAGCGCCGGCCCGTGGAGTCTCTGATCATACCACTCGGTTCTCTGCAGGAACATCTCGCGTCTGGGACACAGGCCCTTTTGTTTCTGTTTCTCGCCTTTCCACTCCTGAATGTCTTAGTGTCTCACTGACTCTTCAGCTGCTCCCGTGAAATCTAAGAGAATGGCAGCCCTGCAGCTGCCCCAGCACCCTGCCATCCCACAGCCTGTGCCAGGGACAGGTGCCCCAGCACCCTGCCATCCCACAGCCTGTGCCAGGGACAGGTGCCCCAGCCGCCTATTGCACTGTGGCCACAGTGGACATGGAAGGGGTGGAGAGTCTCCAGAGAGAGCCGGTGCTAACCTGGACCATCCTTTCCTTGGGACCGGCCTTGTCTCGGTTTAACTCTAAATTAGCGCTTCTCTTCGCTCGGCACTGTGGACTTGGGGCTGCATTGTTCTCCGGGGTGGGGCCATCCTGGGCACTGGCAGGGTGCTGAGCAGCTTCTCTGGCCTCCACCTACCTCATGCCAGGAGCACCCCCAGTCGTGACAGCCACAGATGTCCCCAGACATGGCCAGGTGTCCCCCGGGGGATAAGATCCCCCCTCAGTTGAGAGCCACCTGCTCGCTGCGGCTGCTGCTGCTTTTACTGCTTTTGCTAAAGAAACCTGCGCATGCCGGCCACGGAGGCAGCACCTTCCTGTCGTTAACAGGCACCTGGAGGATAAGTGTTTTCATTGCCAAGCAAAACAGTTTCTTCACTGATGTGATCGCTGGGTCCTTGGGGACAGTAAATGGATTTCAGCCGTTCTGGAAGCTGCCAGCAACGTGGGCCTCAGCACACAGCTCTTCCCTCGGTGGCCCTGAGCGTGGAGGGCGGCTTCCCAGATTCCTGGCAGAGGGGCTGAGGCGGGTGGGTTCGTTCCTTTTCCCTGTGCAGTGAGTGGCCTGGTCCTTTTCCGTGTGCAGTGAGTGGCCTGGTCCTTTTCCCTGTGCAGTGAGTGGTCTGGTCAACCCCTGGAAGGAGGCACGGGGCCTACAGTGCCCACCCCAGGACTGGGTGTGGCAGCCCCGGAGTGCCTGTGGGGCCTGCACAGAAGGTGCCTGGTGCCCACAAGGCACGTGTTGCCCACCAGCAGTCTGGAATCTGGTCTTGTCAGCCTATGGGCTTACCCCCCACCAGAGGAGGGAACGTGAGGCTGGGGACAAGGCCAGGAGCCCAGGGTGAGGCATGTACCCCGGGATAGCCCTGGTCCCTCAGCTCCTGAATGGGGTGAAGCCACTGGGTTCTGGCTGCCGTGCCGCCTCTGACGGGTGCTGGTCCTTGTCCTCCTCTGCTGTCCTCTCTGCAAGCTCCAGTGTCTGAGGTGGCCTGGGGCTTCTCTGGGGCGGTGGAAGTTCACACAGCCTCCAGGCTAGGGGCTTGGGCCATAGTCTGCCCTCCCACCGCAGGGTGCCCTGGGCTGTGTTGTGGATTGCTGTGTGCCTCAGTTTCCTCAGCGGTCAGATGGGAGCTCTGCCATTCCTCCCACCCAGGGGACGGGTGTGCTGGGCCCCAGCACACTCTGCACAGTGCCCAGCTCTGCACAGCTCCTGTCCTGCCCCACGGCCCCTGCCCCCGTCCCATGTGGTGCTGTCACCCTCCCTGCGCCTGTGCTTCCTGTTGGCCCACTCCAGGCGGGGCGGAGGCCCATGGGGGCCAGATCTGTTTCCCAGTGATTCCTAATTCCTAGAACTTGGGTTGCCCCATAGTGGGTCTCAACCAAGGGGAGCCACTGGAGCGACTGTCTGGGCTCCAACCCCTGGTCTCCAGCTGCATGTGGCCCCGGTGGCCTCTTGGTGGACAGTGGGTGCCGTTCTCATTTCCTGCTGCCAGAGGGCGTGATGAGCTGCAGTGCTTATAACCAAGCATGAAGATTCCCGTTTTCAAAAATGCCTTGCCAGGACGCAGCGGCTCACACCTGTAACCCCAGCACTTAGGGAGGCTGAGATGGGAGGATCAGTTGAGGCCAGGAGTTCGAGACCAGCCTGTGCAACAAAATGAGACTCCATCTCTAGAGAAAATTAAAGCATTTTTTTTCTTTTCTTTTTTTTTTTTTGAGGCGGAGTCTCGCTCTGTCGCCCAGACTGGAGTGCAGTGGCGCAATCTCGGCTCACTGCAAGCTCCGCCTCCCGGGTTCACGCCATTCTCCTGCCTCAGCCTCCCGAGTAGCTGGGACTACAGGCGCCCGCCACCTTGCCCAGCTAGTTTTTTTTTTGTATTTTTAGTAGAGACGGGGTTTCACCATGTTAGCCAGGATGGTCTCGATCTCCTGACCTCGTGATCCGCCCATCTCGCCCTCCCAAAGTGCTGGGATTACAGGCTTGAGCCACCGCGCCCGGCCTAGCATTTTTTAAAAATTAGCTGAGTGTGATGGTGCAAGTCTGTGGTCCCAGGTACTCGGGAGACTGAGGTGGGAGGATCACTTGAGTCCAGGAGTTGGAGGCTGCAGTGAGCTATAGTTGTGCTACTGCCCTCCAGCCTGAGTGACAGAGCAAGAACTTGTCTCAGAAACAACAACACTAAATGCCTCCAAATACGAGTCTCTGAGCCTTGAGATGTCGGAACACACGCACCCAGTCCTAGCCATGTTTGCTGAGTCTGTAATCCTGCATACACGTGTCAGGGTCGGCCCTGGTGCTGGGGGGGTGCTATACCCAGCTTCCCAGGCCTGGGGGATGGCTCTGCCCTAGCAGGTGAAGCCCTTGTTGGCTGCAGAGTCTCCTGGGGAGTTTGATAAGGCAACAGGGGGGTTCTTGGTGCCCCAGGGGGTGTCCCGAGGTGCAGATCTGGGGGTGCCGGTCTCTGGGGAGCCGGCGGCACAGTCTGCTCTCTGACCCTGCCCTGAGGCTCTGAGGGAGCCGCTGACTCCCGTCTTGGTCTTGCAGATCATCCCCCCAAAGGAGTGGAAGCCGCGGCAGACGTACGACGACATAGACGACGTGGTGATCCCGGCGCCCATCCAGCAGGTGGTGACGGGCCAGTCAGGCCTCTTCACGCAGTACAACATCCAGAAGAAAGCCATGACAGTGGGCGAGTACCGCCGCCTGGCCAACAGCGAGAAGTACGCGGGGCAGGTGGGGCGGACCTGACCCCCGTCCCCAGGGCCACACCTGCTCATGGGGGCCCTGGGGGCAGAGAAGGTGCAGCACATGCAGCGCCAACAGCATGGCCGGCCTGCTCTGTGTGCCCTGTGTGGGCTGTGGCAACCCCTGCTCCCAGGGTGGATCAGGACCCTCTCCTGGCCTGGGCTGACCCATGCTGCCCTCGCCTCAGCTTCCTAGGGCTCACCAGTGCATGTCGGGCGGTGCGCTGGTCCCAGCCTGGGACCGCGTCCTCCACACCCTCCTGTGACACCTGGGCTGGGGGCCCCTCCTCAGAGAGGGCTCCCTGGCTCCATGTGGGTACATGCACAGGTACACACGAGGGCACCTGTAGACACGCGTAGGTACACAGAGCACATGCATGTCCATGCGCAGACACACACGGGTACACATGGCACACACACGTTTCTACAAAGGCACACATGGGTACACGTGGGCACGTGCACTGGACACAGGCATACACAGGCTCATACACAGGTACACAGGCACATCCATGTGGGCACACCTATGGGCATGTACCCAGGTACACATGGCACCTGTGTGTACTGGCAGCGTTCCGAGTATGGCTTCCCGATTCAGCAGGCACAGCCATGCAGCCTCCGTGCTGTGCAGGCCCATCCTGTTGCCATTCCCTCCTCCCTGTCTGTGGCCTCCACCCCGTGGCTCTCTGAGGTTCGCGTGCCTTGTGGCTCTGGCACCAGAGCGGAGCCTGGTCTGTCCTCACCCGGCCTTCCCAGCCCCCTAGTCTGTCGTCTGAGCTTGGTCTTTGCCACACAGGGATGAGAAGAGCCACCCAGGGCGTCTTTCCCCTGCCCACTCCCCCTGGTGTGTGTTCTGATGTGGGTGCCCCGGGCCAGGATAACTGAGGAGGGGTACGTGGGTTTGGGCCACTTGCTCGCCCGTGGAAATGCTGTCTCCTGCTCTTTCCCACCCGTAAGCAGGTTACGTGGCATCCTAGGTGGGGGCAGGTTACGTGGTACCCTAGGCGGGGGCAGCAGGCAGTCTGAGCCGAGCCCCTCCTACCTCTTTCATGGGTGTCCCGGGTTCCTGGTGGCTGAGGGTGGGCTGTGTGGCACCCAGGCCCCAACCTGAGTTGGTTTTGGGGTGTTTGTTCACCAGGTACTGTACCCCACGGCACCAGGACTTTGACGACCTTGAACGCAAATACTGGAAGAATCTCACCTTTGTCTCCCCGATCTACGGGGCTGATATCAGCGGCTCTTTGTACGATGACGTAAGTACAAGTTCCTGGGGAAGAACAGGGACCAGCTTCCTAGTGGGTGGTGGTGGGAGGGCCCTGAACAGGACTCTGTCTTGGCAGATGAAGCTTCTAGGCGGGCAAGGTTAACTCCCTCACCCAGGCTCTGGCCGCGGGCCTCGTCCTTCAGGGAAGAAAGAGGAATCCAGGTTTTCTCTGATTTTTGCAGGGCCCCTGCTGCCACACTCCGCAGTCCCCACCCTGAGCTCACCCTGGCCCTGCCTCTGGCCTCAGCAACTGGCCCATAGCGTGTTACAAACACGTGTACTTTTCCAGTCCCTGCCGCTCGTCTTCCTGGTACTGTGGAGCCTCGAGTTCTCAGCCCCGCCAGGCCACCTGCTGGATTCAGCTCCAGCCTGGTCCCTGCCTTGGGCTCAGGGCCCGGAGACACTGGGGTGAGGAGATCCTGTCTCCCATCCGGAGCCTGGCCTGCCGGAGCGTCCCCTTGTCCACAGAGGCTGGACTCTCCATGAGAGCAGCTGGCGGGCATCCCCAGAGTCCCAGCCTCAGCCGTAAAGGCCCCCCAGGCCCTGCTGGACGCCGGATGTGGGCCTGCACGTGGGCCTGCATGGCGGGTGTATGTGGAACAGGATCAGGAAGCTGTGACTGCCCTGAGGCCACGGCCAGCCTTGGTCCTGCCCTGCTTAGTGGACCCTGTCTGCTCTGTGGCCTGCAGGGGACTGGCTTTGCTCTCTGAGCTGAGGGTGCTGGTTTGTCGCCCAGAGGAGTCTGTTCAGGCTGGAAGTGAGCCCACTGTAGAGAGCCTGAGGGAGACGCCCTGACACGGAGCCAGCCACAGGCCAGCTTTGCTTCCCACTCCGCCAGAAGCAAGCATGAGACCAGAGTATTTCGAATTTGGGACTTTTTTTTTTAAATATTTGCCTATGCATACTGAGGTATCTTGGAGATGGGCCCCAAGTCTGGATTAGTCTGTTCTTGCACTGCTGTAAAGAAATACCAGAGGCCGAGTGTGGTGGCTCACGCCTGCAATCCCAGCACTTTGGGAGGCTGAGGTGGGCGGATCACTTGACGTCAGGAGTTCAAGACCAGCCTGGCCAATATGGCAAAACCCTGTCTCTACTAAAAATACAAAGCTTAGCCAGCCATGGTGGCAGGTGCCTGTAGTCCCAGCTATTTGGGAGGCTGAGGAAGGAGAGTCGCTTGAACCCGGGAGGTGGAGGTTGCAGTGAGCCGAGATCACACCACTGCACTCCAGCCTGGGCAAGAGTGAGACTCCATCGCAAGAAAAAAAGAAAAAGAAACACCTGAGACTGGGTAGTGACTAAAGAAAAGGTTTAATTGGTTCACGTTTCTACAGGCCCTACAAGAAACATGGTTGGGGAGGCCTCAGGAAACTTAGAGTCATGGCAAAGGTGAAGGAGAAGCTGATCCATCTTACATGGCAGGAGCAGGAGCAGGAGAGAGTAAGGGGAGGTGCCATACGCTTTTCAACAGCCAGGTTTCGCGAGAACTCACTACCATGAGAACAGCACCACGGGGATGGTGCTAAACCATTCATGAGGCAGAGCAATCCACCCCCGCAATGCAGCCACCTCCTACCCGGCCCCACCGCCAACACCGGGACCTGCAGTTCCGCAGATTAAAGTCTAAACAGAAAATTCCTCTGTGTTTCATGTATACTTTACACACATAGCTTGAAAATAACTTAGCCGGGCGCGGTGGCTCAAGCCTGTAATCCCAGCACTTTGGGAGGCTGAGACGGGCGGATCACGAGGTCAGGAGATCGAGACCATCCTGGCTAACACGGTGAAACCCCGTCTCTACTAAAAATACAAAAAAACTAGCTGGGCGAGGTGGCGGGCGCCTGTAGTCCCAGCTACTCAGGAGGCTGAGGCAGGAGAATGGCGTGAACCCGGGAGGCGGAGCTTGCAGTGAGCTGAGATCCGGCCACTGCACTCCAGTCCGGGCGACAGAGCGAGACTCCGCCTCAAAAAAAAAAAAAAAAAAAAAAGAAAATAACTTAATACAAAGTTTTTAATAATTTTGTGTGTGAAATGAAGTTTTGATTGTGTCTTAACTGACTGGTCACATGAGGTCAGCTGTGAAAGTTTTCACTTGTGGCATCGTATCCGTACTCAGAACATTTTGGACCTTGGAGCTTTTTGGGTTTTGCATTTTTGGAGTGGGAGTGTCCGCCTTATCCCACGCTGTGTTTATCAGAGTGGGGTGTCTGCCTTATCCCGTGTGGTGTTTCGTGGGATGTCCGCCTTATCCCACGCTGTGTTTATCGGAGTGGGGTGTCCGCCTTATCCTACGCTGTGTTTATCGGAGTGGGGTGTCCGCCTTATCCTACGCTGTGTTTATCGGAGTGGGGTGTCCGCCTTATCCCGCGTGGTGGTGATCGGAAGGGGGTGTCTGCCTTATCCCGCGCAGTGTTGATCGGAGTGGGGTGTCCGCCTTATCCCACGTGGTGTTGATCGGAGTGGGGTGTCCACCTTATGCTGTACGGTGTTGATCGGAGTGGGGTGTCCAGCTTATCCCACGCTGTGTTTATCGGAGTAGGGTGTCCACATTATCCCATACTGTGTTTATTGGAGTGGGGTGTCCGCCTTATCCCGCGCGGTGTTGATCGGCGTGGGGCGTCCGCCTTATCCCGCGCGGTGTTGATCGGCGTGGGGCGTCCGCCTTATCCCGCGCGGTGTTGATCGGCGTGGGGCGTCCGCCTTATCCCGCGCGGTGTTGATCGGCGTGGGGCGTCCGCCTTATCCCGCGCGGTGTTGATCGGCGTGGGGTGTCCGCCTTATCCCGCGCGGTGTTGATCGGCGTGGGGTGTCCGCCTTATCCCGCGCGGTGTTGATCGGCGTGGGGTGTCCGCCTTATCCCGCGCGGTGTTGATCGGCGTGGGGTGTCCGCCTTATCCCGCGCGGTGTTGATCGGCGTGGGGTGTCCGCCTTATCCCGCGCGGTGTTGATCGGCGTGGGGTGTCCGCCTTATCCCGCGCGGTGTTGATCGGCGTGGGGTGTCCGCCTTATCCCGCGCGGTGTTGATTGGAGTGGGGTATCTGCCTTATCCTGCGTGGTTGTGATTGGTTCATTTGCTGACGGACGTTCAGGCTGTGTTCTCTTTTTGGCTATTATGAATAATGCTGCTGTGAACGTTTCTTGTGTGTTTGTTTCTTTGTTTTTGAGACAGTCTTGCTCTGTTGTCCAAGCTGCAGTGCAATGGCGCAATCTCAGCTCACTACAATCTCCGCCTCCTGGGTTCAAGCGATTCTTCTGCCTCAGCCTCCTGAGTGGCTGGGATTACAGTGTCACACGGAGTCATCTCACCACTCTAATGATCACCTGCGCTCCACCTCGTCATCCCTCCCTCTCCCCGCTCCCTTTCCCCTGCCCCAGGCAACCACTGATGTCTCACTATCTCCATAACTCAGCCTTTTCCAGAATGCCATGAGCTGGAATCCTACAGTCGGTAGCCTTTTCCCATTGGCCTCTTTGGGTTTTGTTTGTTTGTTTGTTTTGAGATGGAGTCTTGCTCTGTCACCCAGGCTAGAGTGCAGTAGCATGATCTCCACTCACTGCAAGCTCCGCCTCCCGGGTTCACACCATTCTCCTGCCTCAGCCTCCCGAGTAGCTAGGACTACAGGTGCCCGCCACCACGCCTGGCTAATTTTTTGTATTTTTAGTAGAGACAGGGTTTCACCATGCTAGCCAGGATGATCTCGATCTCCTGACCTCGTGATCCACCTGCCTCGGCCTCCCAAAGTGCTGGGATTACAGGCGTGAGCCACCGCGTCCAGCCCCCATTGGCCTGTTTGACCAAGCAATAGGCGTTCAAGGTTGCTCTGTTTTTCATGGCTTGGGAATTCGTTTCTTTTCAGCGCTGAGTAGTACTCTGTTGTCTGAGTGCACTGCAGTGTGCCTGCTCCTTCACCTATTGAAGGACCCTTCCAAGTCTGGGCAATGTGGGCAGAAGTTTTCATTTCCTTTGGGTAAATACCAGGGAGTCCAGTTGCTGGACCGCATGGTGAGAGGACGTTTAGTTTTGTAAGATGCCACCACACTGTCCTCCCGCCTGCCTGTCCCATTGTGTGCTCCCAGCAGCAGCGAATAAACGTTCCCCGGGCCCCACTTCCCCGCCCCCATCTGGAGTTGTCGGCGTTGTGTGTCCTGGCCACTCTGGGAGGTGCGTTGCGCTGTCTCATTGCCATTTCAATCTGCATTCCCCCGATGGCAGCCTTCGCGGTGGTGCCCCTTTGCGTGCCTGTTTGCCATCTGTGTTTCCTTGGTGAGCTGTCTTCACATCTTTTGCCCAGTGTTGTGTGTTTTTTTTTTTTTTTTTTTGATGGAGTCTTGCTCTTGTCACCCAGGCTGGAGTGCAGTGGCATGATCTCAGCTCACTGCAACCTCTACCTCCTGCGTTCAAGCAGTTCTCTGCCTCAGCCTCCCAAGTAGCTGGGATTACATTACAGGCGCCCGCCACCACGCCCAGCTGATTTTCTTTTTTTTGAGATGGAATCTCACTCTGTCACCAGGCTGGGACTACAGGTGCCCACCACTATACCCAGCTAATTTTTAAATTTTTGGTAGAGATGGGGTTTCACCATGTTGGCCAGGATAGTCTCAATCTCTTGACCTCGTGATCCGCCCACCTTGGCCTCCCAAAGTGCTGGGATTTACAGGCATGAGCCACCGTTCTCGCCCTAATTTTTATATTTTTAGTAGAGACAGAGTTTTGCTATGTTGGCCAGGCTGGTCTCGAACTCCTGACCTCAGGTGATCCGCCTGCTTTGGCCTCCCAAAGTGCTGGGATTACAGGCATGAGCTACCGCGCCCAGCTATTTTTTTCAATTCTTTAACCGGGCTTTTGTTTTCTTCTGGTTGAGTTTTCAGAGTTTGCTGTGTATTTTGGTTATCATTTGTGACTTGCAAGTATTTTCTTTTGGTCTGGGGCTTGTCTTTCTCGTATGGACTGTGTCTGATTGTTTTTAAGTGCGAGCTCAGCCTCAGAGTCCAGTGCATGAGAGCCTCTGGGTTGGCTGGCCTGCACTGCCTGCACTTGGCCTCTAGTGATGACCCTGGAGGGACTCTGCAGCCGCATACAGGCTGTGCTGGCCCAGCCCAACCTGCTACAGTCTCCAGAGGAAGCTTCAGGGCTTCCTTGCCATGTATTTGCCACACCTATCCTATGCACCAGCCTACTTTTACAGCGGGGGAAACAGCCCAGAGCAGAGAAGCAACTTGCTCTGGTCCCAGGATGAATTTGTGCCCAGCTCAGCCTGTCCCCGGGGCCTCCCTCTTCCCCATCGGGGTCTCATCACTGCCTCCCTCCCTGCCTCTTCTGGGCTCCTGCCAGGGCTCACCTTGCATAGGAACCGCTGGTCTTGCCAAGTCTGAGGGCCGGTCATGCTGGTGCGGGAACAGCTGGTGTGGCGGATTCGGGCCCTGAGAGGAGCTCAAGTTCATGAGTGTGTCTGGGCTCCTCTTGGCCTCTCAGCAGGCCGTGGGCCCCTCTGGGGACTGCAGTGACTAATGTGTATTTTATGAGCTCTTGGGACAGGATGGGGTTTGTTTGCTTGTGGCATTAAGAATAGATGTGCCTGGCGGGTGGGGATTCCGTCCTTGTTTGCCTGGTTCTGAAAACTGTCTTCATCTCCTCGGTCGGAAGCTGTGGAAGGGCTGTCACTGGGCCTTGGCTCCAGTAGCATCTCTGGGTTAGCCTCACGTGGTGACTGTTTTTCTCTTTCCGTGTTATTGTCTTAGGGGAACGTTAATTATGCACTCCCAAACTGCAGACTTCGCAACAAGGCCTCCACCCAGCAGGAAGCACACAGCTTTGTGGAATCTGGCAGGCCCTGCCTGCCTGGTGCACACTGGCGTGTACGCTGGGGTCCTTCCTGGAAGGGCTAGGCTGGTGGTGAGCCCTTCAGAAAAGGTGTCTGGGCTGGGTGCGGTGGCTCATGCCTGCAACCCCAGCACTTAGAGGGGCCAAAGTGGGAGGGACACTTGAGCCCAGGAGTTTGAGACCAGCCTGGGCAACAGAGTGAGACTTCATCTCTACAAAAAAACATGTAAAAATTAGCCAGGTGTGGTGTCCCATGCCTATAGTCCCAGGTACTCAGGAGACTGAGGCTGGAGGATCACCTGAGCCTGGGAGGTTGAGGCTGCAGTGAGCTATGATCCTACCACTGCACTCCAGCCTGGGCAAGAATCTCACACAAAAAAGAAAGCATACAGAAGTCTGCAGGGTGTGACCAGCCCCTAGGGGGCCTCAGATACTGGGGTGGGAGAGGATGGGCAGCGACCCCCTGGACCTCTGGGGAGAATTAGCCTGCACCCTGGAGCTCGCAGGTTCTGGGGGTGGCCGGGCGGTTGCCGACGCTGCTCTGCCGCCCCACAGGACGTGGCCCAGTGGAACATTGGGAGCCTCCGGACCATCCTGGACATGGTGGAGCGTGAGTGTGGCACCATCATCGAGGGCGTGAACACGCCCTACCTGTACTTCGGCATGTGGAAGACCACCTTCGCTTGGCACACCGAGGACATGGACCTGTATAGCATCAACTACCTGCACTTCGGAGAGCCCAAGTCCTGGTGAGTGTCTGCATGGCCCTGGCTGCCTGCCAAACCGAGAGTCTCTCGGCGGGGGTAGATCACAAGTATGTGACTGGGCGCTGTGGCAGGGGCCCCAGCAGGTGAGGCCGGCAAAGGTCGGGCTGTGATGGCTGGAGATCTTCCGGACCACCTGGGGTCACCCACCAGCTTTGGGGAGGGGGATGTGCACCCCTAGAGCCGAAGCTCCCAGGCCCCTAGAGCTTGTGCTTTGCACCCCAGAGTGCCCCCGCCATTGAGCTGTGAGCAGCCCAGGTGTCCCCATGGCCGGGAGCGTGGTCTTGAGCCTCCCGAGCTGCCCAGGCTGTGCTGCCTCACAGCCAAGTGGAGACGATTCCTGGTGAAGGGACACTGTCCATGCTGCCAGAAGGGGCCTGGCCGGGATGACCCTGCAGCTGCTCCCTTGCAGTCTCCGCCCTGGCACGTCTGGACCAGACCCTGCAGTTAGGAGGGCAGGGCATGGTGCTGCAGTCACGTGTGGAGTGCAGTGGACCTGCCCCTTCCCAGGAGGTGCTGGGTGCAGCATGGGTATGCTGTAGTGGGCTGAGTTCCAGGACCTTCTCCTGGCTCCCTTTGCACGTCCGCAGCGAGGCCATGTGGGTTTGGGTGTGAATGCACGTGTGTGCGCGCGTGACTGTGCATGTGAGTGTGTGAGTATGCACGTGCGTGTGCATGTGTGTGTGCTGCCCTGTGTCACTGGGCTCTGCTTGTGACTGCAGATCCTCCTGGGTGCTCGGCGGGGGTGCCCTGCGCCATCCGCCGAGGGCCACTAGGTGGTGCTCCTGCTCTTCCCGGGGCCGCGCTCACTCATGCCTGGAATCTTCCCAGGCCGTCCTGGCACTGGATGAGGAAGGACGGAGCCTCTGCCTGGAGGGCGCAGGAGCTCCGCCCTGCCTGGCCCTTCGCTGGGTTGGGGTTGTAAGAGGGGGGAGAATGCTTTACCTCTTCCTTTAAAAAAGCACAATGAGCAGGAAGGGGTGAGCTGTGCGCACCCTCACCCGCATCCCGAGCACAGGTGGAGCCCTAGGGGAACGCCCTATAGAGGACCCCGTGTGACTTGGGGTGAAGTGTGTGGCCTCCCAGGGGTGCGTGGGTGGTGGGACGCCCACTGTGTGACCGGGTTTGTGCCTCCATAGGTACCGTCTGCCCTGCTCAGAGAGTCCTTGCTGGGCGGGAGGTGGCAAGCAGCCGGCGAGGGGACCCGGTCAGACAGAAGCAGGGGGTCAGGGACATGGGAGGTGGGGGACCAGCCAGTGAGTCAGACATGAGGATGTCAGTGCCAAGGACCGCAGCACCGGCAGCTCTGTCTCCTGTGAAGGGCCCCGAGAGTTGCTGGCTGTTGCGGGAGCCTGGGCTGGGGCTGCTGTGGGTCAGATGCCAGGGCTGGGGGTGCCTGCTGCCACGTCAGAGGGGCCTCTGCAGGGAGAGGGGACAGTGGCTCCCTGGAGGTGGCAGTTGGTCCTGGCAACAGCCCGTCGGAGGGGCTGACAGGGACACGCCAGGAGCCGAGGGCCTCTCCTGAGCTGGTTCGTCCAGGACACAGTCCCTGAGGACATCCTGCACCTCTCCCCGACTGCCCCTCACTGCCCACCTCCTCTGCTTCACCTGATGCCGCAGGTGTCCAGCTGCCACCCCCATGTCTACCCTTCCCCGCGCCCCGTCGTGGGAGACGGCTCAGGGGAGACACCCAGGGCGAGGCAGTGTTCAGTAGGCAACAGTTCCTCTAGGAAGGGAATTCCAGAAGCACGCTGACCTCGGTCTTGGTTTCTGCCCAGGAAGGGGTGGGAATGGCAGGGATGGGACCTCATGCTGCCCGAGTGTGGCCTGGCATAAGGGGCCTGAGAGGAGCCGCAATGTGGACTCAAGCTGCAGGGCGTGCCCCCCAATCCCCCAGAGCTCCCCACTCGGCCCCACTGTCAGCTCAGCCTGCTTAGCACGCCGGACCCCTTCCCTGCTGTCTCACCAGGGCTGAGGCGGGACCCCAGATGTTCCCACAGCACCCCATGCCTGTCCTTTGGGGCAGGCATAGACCAGGTGACCCCAGCATTAGGGAAGGTCTACTACGGGCCATCAGTCCTCCCCAGCAGATAGCAGGATCCCTGGTCACCCCGTGTCCCAGCTCCCAGCAGGGGCCTGGCACAGAGAGGCTCAGTGACTTGCTGGAGCCTCTGGGATCCTCACTGTGTGCTGTGGAAGCTGACTCCCCCTCTAGGCTGCTCTCCCAACTTGCAGGGGGTGGGGGCAAGGTAGCTGAAACCTGGCCTCTGGTCCCTGGGCTGGGCTTCAGGAAGCTACTGGGGCCCCTGGGAGGTGCTTCCCCCCTCTCCCCTCCTTGGGCCCTTGGGGTTGGTAGGGCTCCCAGCC
The DNA here is from genome assembly GCF_007565055.1 of Rhinopithecus roxellana. Taxonomy (NCBI): domain Eukaryota; kingdom Metazoa; phylum Chordata; class Mammalia; order Primates; family Cercopithecidae; genus Rhinopithecus; species Rhinopithecus roxellana. Next base: position 14,720,175 of record NC_044556.1, read on the forward strand.
AAGAGATCACCAAGGCTGCACCCCGTCTGTCTCCTAATTACACCACTCTGCTTGCATCTGCAGCTGCGTAATTGCAACCATTTCAGAGTATTCCGGTGGCATTTTAAAGAAAGCGTCAATGTACTCAGGTTTACAGCGTTTTATTAAACCTTTCTGGGTCTGCTGCTACTTTGGTAGCTTGATTTGTGTGTCAAAGTGACGTGAACAGCCTGGTGTCAATAACAGACAGAAACGTGCTTCAAAAGGCCAGCCTCTGTGGTGCTCTCAGGCAGTGGGGCTAAGAATATCTGAAGCGACTGAATGCCTCAAAATCTCTTTGGCAATGGAGATTGAAACCAGAGCCAGCACCTGCAACTTCCCCCTGCCGGACTTCCCGCAGCCCCTTCCTCACCCAGGCTGGGGGGCCAGAGTGCAGGTGGGTATGGGGAGGGTCCAAGCTTTCCACTTGACCCTGTATTCCAGGGTCTTCCTGGGTGGGGTAGTGGCCTGGGGTCGGTGTCTTGAAGCCCGTGCCCCATAGAAGCCACTGTCCAGGCCACACTCCTTGCCATAGATCAAGACTCTCCTGGGGCCGGGCCTGGTGGCTCATGCCTGTAATCCCAGCACTTTGGGAGGCAGAGGCGGGCGGATCACAAGGTCAGGAGATTGAGACCATCCTGGCTAACACGGTGAAACCCCGTCTCTACTAAAAATGCAAAAAACTAGCCGGGCGAGGTGGCGGGCACCTATAGTCCCAGCTACTCAGGAGGCTGAAGCAGGAGAATGGCGTGAACCCAGGAGGCGGAGCTTGCAGTGAGCGGAGATCACGCCATTGCACTCCAGCCTGGGTGACAGAGCAAGACTCCGTCTCAAAAAAAAAAAAAAAAAGGACTCTCCTGGAACCTGAGGTGGGGATGGTTTAGCTGAGCTGACCCTCCAAGGCCAGTCCTGCGGCTGCTCCCCTCCAGGCCTCCCCTCCCTGACCTGCACTTGTGGCAGCCCCTGCAGGGCCCACCCTTCTGAGCCGCCCAGGCCAGGCACTAAACACAGGCGTCCCCATGAGGTTGAGCACAGTGCCGCCAGCGGCATCACATGCTACATGGCTCCTAGAAGAGAGTCCCAGGCTGGGTGGGAGTACGTCAGGTCTTGGCCAGCCCTGGGAGAGTTGCTGGTCCCAGGGTACTTCTGGGCCATTTGGGTTGTGCTGTGCACCCCATAGAAGAGAGTGGAGCGGCCATCCCCCCTCTACAGCCCTGGCCCAAGCTGCCCGGGAAAGTGCCCACTGTTCAGTCCTGTGCACCCACGCGCTGGGCTGGGGTCTGGCCAAGGCTTTGGGTGCCCTTTTGCCCCCAACCCATCAGACACCCTGCAGGGCAGTGTTAGGGGTCTGCAGGGGGCTGTGGGCCACCGCCAAGAGCAGAAGCCTTGGCTCTCACTGCAGCAGGGAAGCCAGATGGGGGAGCAGTGAGTTCCCGGGGCTGCAGGGACTCCCAAGGACGTCATGAGCTGATGGGACGTGGTCAGCTGCTTGCACCTGCTCTGAGGCGGCCAGAGGAAGGCCCTCCTGAGGAGTGCTGCGGGGCCAGCACATGTGCATGGCAGCCACAGAGACCTCTGCTCAGGCTTAGGGGAGGGGTTGTCTCCCAGGCTCTCTCCAGCTCTGCTTGTCAGGAGCGGGGTTATCCTGTACCCGGGTGAAGTCCCCAAGAGCAGCTGGGCGGAGGAACGCTTGTCCTGACTGACCTTGACCTGCCCATGACCCACGGCAGTCTGGAAATCCTCCATTGCGCCAGGCGGGATGCAGGTCCCACGCAGTGTCATCTCTGGCTGTTTCCTCAGGGGATATCTCCGCCCACCCCTTCCTGCCTCCGTTTACCTTGGACACACTCTTAGTCTCCTATGCAGGTGCGGGAGGTGGGGGTCTCGGAGCTTGTGCTCCCGTGAAGGGTGCGGAGCCCCCAGTTGCTTTTGGCTGCTATGGGGAGCCAGACCCTGGTTTGGGCTGCTCCCTTTCAAACCAGTGCTCAGCTCTGGCAACGCCGCCCTCATGGGGGCGCTGTGAGCCAGACCCTCCTGAGCGCTGAGGGGAGGGCTGCCAGGGAGGCTGGGGAAGAGGGGATTATCAGAGAACTCCAGCAGCCTCCCTTGACCTTTAAGGAGCTGCAAGCTGAGAATTTTCCGTTTTGATTGAGCTGCACCTTGAGTTTTCTCTCTGGCGTTTTCACTCGGGGGAATTTCACAGCATCTTTTCTTCTTGCTGCCAGAGAAACTTGACTCCTAGCAGGCACAGCCGTCTTTTGCTTCATGGGCGTCCCTGGAGGTGTGCACGTGTGCGCGTGTGCATGGGCGCGTGCGTGCACCGAGGAGCCGCGCTCCCGACGCTGGGGGGTGGGGGTGTGGAGAGTGGGTGCCGGGGCTATAGTGGACCCGCCCGGGCTTCCACCACCTGTGGCCGCAGGTGGGTGGAAGGCAGAGCCTGGGGTCGATGGGTCTGTCGCCCACCCAGGCCAAGACAGGCTTTTCTTGGGGTGGAAGCTGCTGGGCTGCTCCCTCGCCCCTCTGCTGCCCTCCTGACTGCCCCTCAGGACTTCCCCGGCCCACCTGCCTCTCAGCTCTGTCTCCTGCTGCAAGCTCTTGCCTGGTGGGGAGACACCTCCCTCCCTCCTGGGCTCCCTCAGCCTGGCTGCAGGTGGTGCTGTTGGGCCCCACGATGGCCTCTGCCCTGTCCCTTGGAGTGGGACCCAGGAGTCTGGTGGGTGATGGAGCCGGCGAGCCCATCCCAGGCACCAGCCTGAAGGCCCACGGGGTAGCGCGCTGGTGCCTGGGGACCCTGGTGTGGGTTTGTGCTGCTGCTGCTGGCGAGCCAACCACTGGGAATTCCAGCTTCTGAGCCCAGGACCTGGGGGGTCCTACCAGCAGTGGGGACCCAGGAGTCCCAGTCTACTGACCCTAAGGCACAGCGCCCGTCAGTGATCCGGGGCACTCCTCCCAGCCGCCTTGCTTTGGCTGGGCCGCCAGAGGTTGGGTGGCTGCAGAAGTAGCTCCGGCAGAGATTGGTGTCCCCATGGGGACGGCAGTCCCCAGTTGCCAGAGCTGAGCAGTGGTTTGAAATGGAGATTGCCTGGAGCCTGACAGCTTCACAGATTGGTTTTAATAACTCAGCTTCCCCACACTGCACCCTGTCACCAGAACAAGATGCAGGAGCGAGATAGTTGCTCCCTCCTCTCCTCCGCCGCCCCAGGCCCAACCCTGGCTAGGGTGCCTAGGGACAGAGTTGCATTGGCAGCTCAGAACCACTGCAGTGCCCGGGGAGGTCAGACTGAGAAGACCCACCAGGCTGATGGGGGCAGCCCGATGTGTGCCTCGCTCCCCGGCAGGGGACCGCAGCCAGGTCTCTTCCCAGCCACACGCACTGAGCCAGGATGCCAGAAATAGGAAAGGAGAAAGCGGTTTAGAACAGAGAGCTCCCACGGAGAGCAGATTGGATCCAGCAGGGAGGCAGAGGGACCCTGGTCATTAGAAAATGATAAAGTGTCAGGAGCCGAGGCAGCTTGCTCAGGACCTGGGTTCCTGCCCTCCAAGGCCTCAGCGCTGCCTCCCTGGCTCACTGAGACCTGCTGCAGTGGCCCCAGCCCATGGTCCCTGGGAGCCGTATCCTTGTAGAGACAGCCGTCTAGCCTGCGTGAGGTTATCTGGGGAGTATTTTGATGAGGGGGTGTTCCCTCTCTGCAGAAAGAACCTCTTTTTGAGAGAAGACAGTTGTCACAAGCAAGTGAGGCCCCCAGGCCCAGTGCCCAGGCCAGCTGCTACCCCTGACTAGTAGTTACCACCAGCCCAGACCAGCTGCTACCCCCCAGCAGCGCTCAGCACCAGCCCAGACCAGCCGCTCCCCGCCAGCAGTGCTCAGCACCAGCCCAGGGGCCCAGTGTCCTGGCTGACTGGCCCTGGGTCCACATGGGTTACCATGTGGCCAGGCACACCTGGTGCCCAGCTTCCCTGTTTGAGGAGCATGACCGTGGGCAGGCAGGAAGCTCCCTTGTGGTCACCTGTCCCAATCCTCTGCTTCTGATGGTGACTGTGGCCACAGCATCAGTGCAGCAGTTCTTTATTTCTGTGTGTGCCTGACCACATGCCTGAAAGTGTGTGTGAGTGGGTCTGAGTGACCAGCTCAGCTCTCCTAGCTTTATTTTATTTTACATGGAGTCCTGCTGTGTCACCCAGGCTGGAGTGCAGTGGTGTGATCATAGCTCACTGCAACCTCCACCTCCTGGGCTCAGGTGGTCCTCCTGCCTCAGCCTCCTAAGTAGCTGGGACCACTGGCACATGCTACCACAACTGGCAAATTTTTAAATTTTTTTGTAGAGACGGGGTCTCCCCATGTTGCCTGGGCTGGTCTGGAACTCCTGGGATCAAATAGTGCTCCTGCCTCGGCCTCCCAAAGTATTGGGATTGCAGGTGTGAGCCCAACCCTTTCCCAGTTTTAAAACTGGAAGTCCCGTATCTTGGAACCTGCTCAGATCCAGTGAACTGTGATGCTCAATTCCCCGAGAGCAAGAGCAAGAAAGAAAGTGTGTGTGTATGTGTAGGTACACATGTGCATGTGTTAGAGAAACAAGGGTCTCCGGTCACATAGGTTGTCTGGGAGGGAGTCTGGCCCCCTGGGACTATGCCCAGAAGACGAGACTTGGGATTCTGCTGGACAACTGAGAGCTGGACTAAGTGGGTAACACTTAGCTGCAAGAACCCGGGCCAGGAACTGAGCTGCCAGCAGGGCATTGCAGCCATGCGGCCTGGAGCGTGGCGTGTGGTGCTGTGCTTGGATAAGTGGTCCAGGCTACGGCCAGGAGGGCCAGCACATGGGAGCTATGGATGGCAGCTGTGTTTTCCCTGGCCTGTTCTCCTCCCGGGCCCTCATCATCAAGCCCTCTGCCTTGTTCTTGTCACCACCACTCTGTCAGCCTGACGCCATCAGCCCAGACCTGCTTATCAAGATTGGGGAGTGAATTGAGCACCAGAAGCTGGCTTTGGCTTTCAAAAAATTAACTCCTGATGCTGCAAAGACCTTTGAGCCTCACACTGGGGCGTCCACAGCAAGGCTGGGATTGCATCTGTGCGCCTGGCGCGTGGGGCACAGGTGCCAGAATCACAGCCCCTCCCGCTGACCTGATCAGCCTCCTACCAACCTCACTCCTATTAAGCAATCACAGCCCAATCGTGCCCCCAGGACAGGCAGGGCCCTCAGCTGTGTCTCGTGATGGTGTCCCCAAGGACTGGGAGAACACCTCTGGGCCAGGGTGACTGGGAAACCCAGGGCACATGGGGCCACTCACTGGGGCTCCCGCCATACCCGTTGGTGGGATCTGTCCCAGCAGACTGGCTCCTGGCTCTTGCTGAGAGCTGGCAGGGACAGATACAGAGACACTTGGTGTTTGTTCAGGGACGACAGAGCAATTTTCATATCGCCTTTTGCTGTGTGAAAGTCGCACTCCAAGCCGTGCTGCTGAGTCGGGGACTTCCCGGTGTTCAGATGGTCAGTTGCCCTGCTGTGCGTCTGGACAGCAGGCACCGTTGCCCATGGATTTGGGAAACTGGCTTCTTGGTGAGCAGAGGTGGTGGCCATGATGGGGGCCGGGAGGGCACCCCGCAGCAGGCGAGTGTCGGGCGGTGGCCGTGGTGGGGGCCGGGAGGGCGCCCCGCAGAGTGTCGGGCAGTGGCCATGATGGGGGCCGGGAGGGCGCCCCGCAGCAGGCGAGTGTCGGGCGGTGGCCGTGGTGGGGGCCGGGAGGGCGCCCCGCAGCAGGCGAGTGTCGGGCGGTGGCCGTGGTGGGGGCCGGGAGGGCGCCCCGCAGCAGGCGAGTGTCGGGCGGTGGCTGTGGTGGGGGCCGGGAGGGCGCCCCGCAGCAGGCCAGTGTCGGGCGGGTCCCTCTTCTCATTCTCATCCCAGGCTTGTGCTTGTGTTTTTCGTCCACTTTTTGGTGAGGTATTCTTCCCCTTTCTGTCTCTTTAAATAGATCTTTATTAGACCTGTTTTTGAGTTACTGAAGAAGTGGGAAGGTAGTAAGCACAGAGCTCCCCACCGGGCTCCCTGTTAGGAGCATGTTCTGTCAGGGTGGCACACTTATGGTCATTGATGGACCCCACTGATGCGCTATCAACTAAGATCCATGCTCCAGATTTCCTCTGTCTTCCCCCATTGTCTTTTCTGTCCCCTGGACCCATCCGGGTCCCACGTGATGTTGTTCCGTCTCCGTAGGGCCCTGGGCTATGACAGTGTGTTCGATGCCCTGGACAGTGTTGAAGGGGGGCTGGCCAGGGGGTTTATAGAACGTCCCCTAATCCACATGTCCCCTAATCAGCATGTCTGATGTTTTTCTTGTGATTAGACTAGGGTGATGGGTTTTACAGAGGAAGACCACAGGGGTGAAGGACCCTCCCATCACATCCTACCAAGGGTCAAAGGTGCAGCCGTCAGCATGACGTCATTGCTGGTGTTGGCCCCGGTCCCCCGGCTTGGGTATGGATGTCCAGTGTCTCCACTGCAGAGTGGCACTTTCCTCCCTTTCCATGCTGTCGTCTTTGAATGTCGGGCCCACCTGGATCATCTCTGGATCATCTCCCTTTTTTTTTTTTTTTTTTTTTTGTTTTGAGATGGAGTCTCACTCTGTTGCCTAGGCTGGAGTGCCGTGGTATGATCTCGGCTCACCGCAACCTCCACCTCCCGGGTTCAGGTGATTCTCCTGCCTCGGCCTCGCGAGTAGCTGAGATTACAGGTGCGCGCCGCCACGTTTGGCTGATTTTTGTATTTTTAGGAGAGGTGGGGTTTCACCATGTTGTCCAGGCTGGTCTGGAATTCCTGACATCAGGTAATCTGCCCGCCTCGGCCTCACAAAGTGCTGGGATTACAGACGTGTGTCACTGTGCCCGGCCACCTCCCTTTCTTAAGGTTAAGAAATGATGGGGACCTTTATCACATCTTCGAGGTCCTCACGGCAGCAGCACGAGGCATGTGTCACACTAGGAGTGTGGGAGCCCTGGGGCGGGGAGTCCTGGGGTATCTAGAGCTCTGCCTGTCCCAGGGCTTCCCTTTTGTAGGCATTCTTGCTGTGAAACATGATTTGGTACAGAAATGGATATAAAGTATGTAAGTACTGGATATATATATATATGCGCACGTGTGTGTGTGCACGCGTTAGCAAATGACTCTGTGGCTGTCCCCTGTGTACCCCGATGTCAGGACACGGCCCCCACCTGTGCCTCCTTTTCCCAGCCCCCTCTGCATGCTGTGGTGGCGGCTTCTTCCCGGCTCTGCTGGCGGCGCCCTTGCCTCTCCCCTTTGCCAGGCCGTGTGTGCCTGTGGCCCGGGCAGTGAAGCTGTGTGTTGGCTACATTGGAAGGTCTTACAAATGGGCTGATTTCCTTGCCTTTCTGCTCGGTGGTCTGTGTGTAAGATTCGTCTGGCTGTGTGTGGTGGCCGCGCACTCATTGTCACGGCTGTGCAATTCCCCACTGTATGGCTGGACTTCAGTCGACTTCTCCATTCTGCCGTGGACGGACGTTTGCACTGTTGCCAGCATAAGGCTCCTGCGAAAGACCTACCATCTCTTCACCTGCTGCTCGTGTGAGAAATTCGTTTGGATCGTCAGCCTTGCTGTCCATCACTGTGGCTGGGGCTGCGTTTCTCATGTTCTGTTCCTCGTGCGACAGCTTTGCCTGGAGTAACCCTTTGACTTGTGCCCTGGCTCCACGTCCTTGTTCGGACAAGGCACAGATTGAGGAGACGTCTGACCTGCCCTTGAAGCGTTGCCCTGTGGGATCAGGAGGGCGGCAGGTCCTGGGAGTAGGTGCCAGGACGTTGTGCTGCCTTAAGGACAGGGTGTGTCCCAGTTGGTGAGGGTGGCCTGGGTGAGGAAGGTCTGGGTGAGGAGGGACCCGTTTCTAATGGAGTCACCATATTAAGCCCTGCTTAGCCAAACTTGAAGGTGACAGTTTGTTGTGGGAGATGGAGATGGTGCAGGGATGCAGGGACCGAGGCCAGCGTGTGTGGTGTCCAAGGTCGCCCTGGGTGCTGCTGTGCAGATGAGGGAAGAGGGATTGATGGGCTGCTTAAGGGGCCATGTCTGAGGGCAGGGCCCACCACTTCTGCCCACACCTCATTGGCCAGCACCCAATCACGTGACCACACCTTGCATCAAGGGAGCCTGGGAAATGTAGTCTGACCACGTGTCCAGCTGGGAAAGGGCGGGTAAGCCTTCTCTTTCCTGCCATGTGTGCCCTGCAGGGTCTCAGCCAACAGGGTCTCAAGGTTGAAGAGATGGGTCTGCTCAAGCCCTGACAGAGTTTTTATGCCTGCTCAGGGCCCAGCATGAGCTGCGTCAGAAGCAGAAGCCATTGGGAAGGGCCTTTGGTGTGGCTGGGCAGCCAGACACCCCACGCCTAACCCCCAGAGCAGTGCCAGGCCTAGGAGCCCTTGGGATGGAGGCAGGGAGACCGGGGGTCTCTGAGGACTGAGGGAGGAGGGGAGCCTGGTGAGGGGAGGACGAATGACCAGCTCAGGAGCAGGGGCATGAGGGGGGCACAGAAGATTCCTAAGTAGGGGAGCTACTACTCTTGGCCATGTTCCAGGAGAATGGAGTGGTTGTGGGAGCGGGCTGTCGGGCCAGGGCCTGGGTGTGGTGGGAGCCAGCGCTGGCTCTGGACCTTGCAGGGGCCGCCTTAGCCTCACACTGTCTGACCAGCCCCTGCCCCACGTCGTGTGCTGAGTCCTGAATGCTGCCCCTTACTCACCCGCTGGCTTGGTCTGGCAGGAGCAGATGGCCTTCATTTTGGAGTCTTTTGTTCAAAGCAGGCGCTTCGGGTTGGAGTGGCAGTGCACACGCTGGCTCGTGTTGCTTGTGAGGCCGCAGGATTTTTGCTTTAGGGAGGCAGGAGCCAAACAAACCCGGCGCCTGCTTCTAGGCTGTGGCGTGCCAGGCGAGTCACCGGCATCCTGTCCCTGCCCACCACTTTAAAAAACTGTTAGTTCTGTTTGAAATGTCATCACTGGGCGTGAATTCCCATCTTCAGATAATCCCGCCAGGCACTGTTTGGATGAGGAGTTTATTCAGGCTGTGGGGGTCTGTGTGCGCCCACGGGTCCCTCCTACCGCAGCCAGTAAGGCTGGCCCTGACCCGGAGTCGCCCGCCCACCCGGTCTCCGTAGGCATCAGAGGTTTGGGTTCTGAGTGCAGGGCCTAGTTTCCATGCAAATTTCTCTCCCTTCAGCAAGGCTGGTGCCGGCGGGGTTCGGCTCCCCAGAAGGGAGATGGCTGCAAATCTGCGGGAGGAGAGAGTTTTCGTTATCTTTGCTTAAAAATTGGGCAGCACACAGCTTCCTCCCCTCCACACTCGCCAGCAGCAGGGGACAGGAGCGCTGGCTGCCTTCCGATGAAACGGGGCGGGCGCAGGATGGGGCCGATGACAGCGATGCTAATGGCTCTCATTCAGCAGCCTCCTGCCGAGGGCTCGGGTCGCCTGCTCTCCCTGACCTGATTGCGAGCCGAGCAGACTTAACCTGTGCGTGAGCCAAACCGTCTCGGAGGTCCAGAGCCCAGCCCCAGTCCCCGAGGCCCAGGGAGGGACCCGATATCTTCCTGCGGCCTCTGCCTGTGGTGGGCACAGGCTAAGGCTTAGGTCATAGAAGCAGAAGTGTGTATTCCCATGGCCGTCGGCCTGTGTGTCAGACAGTTTCACTCCCGTGCTCTCCAAAGCTGGTCCCATCATTAAGTGCGCCATTTAGGATGCCCCGGGCCATCTGGGTCACCGGGGCCTGGCTGTCACCGTGTTTCCTCATGAGGTTCAGTGGGTGCTGTGTGTCTGTGGACGCCGGTGGTGAAATAAATGTAAGCCTAGAGGCATCAGTGCATTTTAATAGATGGGAGCCTCCACAGCCTGCAGGTGTCCAGACCGCGCTCTGCACACAAAGACTCAGACTCCCACCAGCGCCTCACGCCCCATTGCCTCTCCGGGATGCCTGCGTGTGGCTCACTCCTGCCATGGGTGCATCGGCCTGGTGCCCAACTGGCCTTCTGCAGAGCTTGGTGCCAGAGCAGCTTCTCAAATTCTCTGCTGCCTCCTCCCCACAGCCTTTCAGGGCCTCAGAGCTGCCACCAGTCCAGCACCTCCTTGGGCCCGTGTCGAGGCCCCATGGGGCTGGGCTTATGTGGGTGCTGATCTTGGCTGGGTGATCCCTCACTGCTCTGGACAAAAGGGAGCCATGGGCCGGGCACGGTGGCTCATGCCTGTAATCCTAGCACTTTGGGAGGCCAAGGTGGGCGGATCACCTGAGGCTGGAGTTTGAGACCAGCCTGACCAATGTGGTGAAACCCTGTCTCTACTGTAAATACAAAACTTAGCTGGACGTGGTGGTGGGCACCTGTAGTCCCAGCTACTCGGGAGGCTGAGGCAAGAGAATCACTTGAACCTGGGAAGTAGAGGTTGCAGTGAGCCGAGATTGCCCCACTGCACTCCAGCCTGGGCGACAAGACCCCACCCAGGTCGAGTAACGCTGGAGGAGGGCCGTGGGTCTGGGCATGGTGGGGGCTGCCTCCTGGTTGTTGATGAGCAGAAATTCAGGCCGGTTTGACAGCGGGCACTTGAGGGAGGTTGCTGTGTGCCAATGGCCCTGTGTCCCTGGCACTGTGTCCAAACCTGACAGCCACCACTGTGTCGCTGGGCACCTGCCCTGCATGCCCTCCCCTGTGACGGGCACTCCCACAGCTTTCCTGGCAAGGCTGCAGGAAAAACATCGCAAACAACTTGCACATGACTTTGCATTTTTGGCCTTGTCATATAATAAAAGTAATTTGTGGGCCTAAAATAAATCAGGGCTGGGGATCAGATGCCTCCAATCCGGCCTTTAATTGCAGGCACGACACGGCTTGCCTCGGGCAGTCTGCTCCTAATTAAAGTGGGTTGGTGGTGTGTGAAGTTTGCACGGTTCCTCGGGGTGCTGACCCAGCCCAGGTTCCTGAGGGCCAGTGTGGTGACACCTCGTGGCCTGGGAGAGCAGGGCGGGCCACCCACGGCACCGTGCCAGGAATGAAGTCTTCTGGCTGGCCCTGCAAGAGCTGAGAGCTCTGTGTCTCCTCCCACCTGTGGCTCCTGTTTGTCTGGCATTGCTGTGGGTGGCTCTCCCCATCCGAGGCTCCCCATCTTCCCTGAGCCAGCGCTCCCAGGACTCTGTTGGTCTCCTGTGTGTCTCAATAAAAATGTCATTATTTGAAATCATTGACACTGCTGGTTTAAGATACCAAATTCCATCATCTATTGTCCTGTAAAACGATCCATTAAAGATAAAGCCGCTTCAGCTCAATAAGGCTGTTTCCTGGGAACAAACCTCCCTGGTCCCTGGCAGATCCTATCTCCCGAGCAAGTGTTAGTATCTGTCACATAAAGGGGCCCCTGTGCTGGGGACAAATGAGGGAGGTGGCCTCTCCCCAGGACAAGGTTCCATGGAAGAGGATTTTTCCAGTAGAAATAGGCAGGCTGGCTGATGCCTGTAATTCCAGAGGTTTGGGTGACTGAGGCCGGAGGATTGCTTGAGCCAGCCATTGGAGCTCGAGACCAGCCTGGGCAACGTTGCGAGATTCCATCTCTACAAAAAAAGAAGAAAAAATTAGGTGTGGTGGTGCACACCTGTCATCTTTCAGCTACATGGGAGGTTGAGGAGGGAATATTGCTCGAGCCTGAGAATTTGAGGCTGCAGCAAAGACCCTGTCTCAAAAAAAGAAAAAGGGAAGGAAGAAATAGGGTAGCTTTCCATGAGACATAGGAGGAGTTCTGTCGCCGCCTCGGGAGGAGCTGTGCAGCCCAGGCCTGGCTCCATTTCTGCAGCGCGGGTGTCTGGGGGAACAGGGCCGGCCCGGCAGAATGCCAGGGCTAGAGCCTTCCCCATGGGACCTACACCTGCTCTGGGACTTCCATTTCTTCTGTGAGTCTTTGGGAAAGGGTCTCACTCTTCCTTTTCCCGCCCTCTGTCCGGTCCCCTGTGATCTCTCCCTCCCAACAGGCTGGGGTTGGTGACAGCTCCTCTCCCTCTCTCTCCGCCGGGATACGGGACCTCAGTGTTCTTGGCAGTTCCCGGGTTGTCTGTGTGTCCTGGCCTGTGGATCCACTCCCTTGCCTGCGCAGGTGTTTTTTCTAACATCTTCATCTTGCCAGACTGATCTGTGGGGTGGTCACCTGTCCTGGGCGACCCGTCTTCCTGGGGTGGCCGTTGGTAGCATACTTTTCCTGCTTCTCGTGCCTGTGTGGTGAGCTCTGGCACCTGCCCTTCCTTCCGCCCGTCCCCATGCACTGTTGCAGGGGTGTGGAGGGGTTTTACCCAGGTGGGTGCCCGCTTCCCAGGTCAGAGCCTGTGAGTACAGCAGGTAAGCACGCTACCAGGTCTGTGTGTGACCTTGTTTGTGGTGAAAATTCCTGCTCCTCCACCCTAGACGAGGGACAGGTTTACCCTAGTGGGTTTAGACTGTTCTGTTAATGTTCTTTCTGCTGTAGAGGAAACCCTCTTTTTGTTTATTTTTTTTTTTTAATTCTGCCACCTCACTGGGCTGTGTTTAATTCTATAGTTTTACCAGTTTGTTTGCTTAGATTTCCTAAGTAGAAACTTATGTTATAATTAAGCTTTTTCTTTTTTTCTTTTTCCTTTTTTTTTTTTTTTTTTAAGAGACAGGGTCTCCCTCTGTTGCCCAGGCTGGAGTGCATGCAGTGGTGTAGTCATGGCTCACTGCAGCCTCAACCTCCTGGACTCAAGTGATCCTCCTGCCTCAGCATCCTGAGGAGCTGGGAACACAGGCATGCACCATCACACCTTGTTTAGATGTTTATATTATGATTTTAAGAAGTTTGGGCCAGGCGCAGTGGCTCAAGCCTGTAATCCCAGCACTTTGGGAGGCCGAGATGGGCGGATCATGAGGTCAGGAGATCGAGACCATCCTGGCTAACATGGTGAAACCCCATCTCTACTAAAAAATACAAAAAAACTAGCCAGGTGAGGTGGCGGGCGCCTGTAGTCCCAGCTACTCGGGAGGCTGAGGCAGGAGAATGGCGTGAACCCGGGAGGCGGAGCTTGCAGTGAGCTGAGATCCGGCCACTGCACTCCAGCCTGGGCGACAGTGCAAGACTCTGTCTCAAAAAAAAAAAAAAAGAAGTTTGTATTATCCCTTCTGCTTGTTAAACTGTTTGTCTTTTTCTTGATGTATCACATTGGCAGTGTGATGCGTGCTGTGATGACGGGCAGATTATGTCCTCTCCTGCCTCGCCGTGAAGGTGATTGTGGGAGAGTCCCTGTTAGTCCTGGTTGCCTGAGAATTTTGTACCGAATGCTTTGGAATTTTCGATAGATATTAATTTTTGGAATGTCTCTGCAACCTTGGTGATAAACTCTTCTTGGTCTTGCCATAGCCTACTGTGCTTGACTCACTAATATTGTGTTTAGGATTTTTACATACAGGTGGGACTGACGGACCATTTTCTTGTGTGTTCTTTGTTGGTGATAGGGTTTCCCATTCGTTCATTTATTCATCCATTGGGAAAATATGCCAGATGCAGAAAACGAGCTCAGTAACATCAGATCTTCCCTGCTGCTTGCCAGCCGTGTGTGTACATGAGCACTGTCCCTTTTGATGAAGGTTATTGGGTAGGATTCATTAAAACCACCTGGGCCTGGTGCCTTTTCCAGAGAGGATGTCTGTGACCTGGTCTCTTCAGGGTTTCTGGTGGGGCCTGTGTTAACTTGGTGGACACCCTGGACTCCACAACACTGAAGACACTCCGAAGAGCCAAGTGCGTCTGTGGCACTGAGCCCAGCAGCTCAGGCAGGGACTGTGGCTCGCTGGTCCTTGTGTCCTCAGTGTGGTGAACAGGTCCTCAGTTTCCTGTGAACAGCTTTGTTTGAGGTGTAATTTCCATAGCATACATGGAAGGCGCTTGGAGAACTTGGCCATTTTCGTGGACGGAGTTGACATGGTGCAGCACAGTGCCACCGCACAGGCCTGTGCATCCTTGGCCTAGTCACCTCCGGCTCTGAGGAGTAGAGCAGAGGAGCCGCCCTGGCCTGGCTCGTCTTCAGCTAGCTCCGGGACTGCATGTCGGCTGAGGGGCTTGCATGGGTGTGGGGCTGAGACAACAGCTCTCTGTTGGGTCTCACAGGAAGCCCACCCTGTAGCCGGCTTGTTCTCCTTCCCAGCCTGTGCCAGCCACAGGGCAGTGGGCCAGAGCCATCTTGCTGGGTCGCAGGCCAGGGCCACTGTAGGGCTTTGTTGCAAGGGTGGCGATCACCATGGCTTTTCTGTTCTGCTTGCCACTTGGGGTCCTGGGGGCGCCGCTGGCATTTGGATCTGCCATGGCCTTCCTGAGCTTGCGTGGGCGGCTCACTCTGCCAGGTGGCCTCTGTCCAACCTGACACCTGGTCTCGGGTACTTGCAGCATGGTGTGCACGGGCTCTGCCTCCCTGGTTCTGTGTCTGTGATGATAGCGCATTAAATGGCGAGGGCCCGTCTGCCCAGGCCTGTGCAGACACTGTGAAATTAACTTCCTCACCCTCCAGCACGCGTTGGGCTGCGCCGACATCTCTGAAGGGCTCCCGGTCGGACCCCCGCTCTTGGCACACGTACCTCGGCGGTGGGGGCGGGGAGCGGGGGACAGGGAGGAGAGCGTTTTCATCCCTGACACCTAGTTGCCGAGAGCCTCCACTGGCAGGAGCTGTCAGGCTGGGCCATGGAATGGATTCCAAGTGCCACTGTCACCTGGGAGAAAGGTGCACGAATCTTAAAAGAAAACCTTCCACTGTGATGTCTCGTCTCCTGGTTCGGAGCCATCCACAGGGACCGAGCAAGATGGTACCAGGCAGGGGCCACTGCCAGAGGTGAGGGGCCACAGAGCCCTGGCTTGAGAACCTCCAAGGAGCCCATTCCCCTTGCAGCAGGAGGGAGAGGGCGTGGGAGTTACCTGGTCGTTGTGGAAGGGCCGCCCAGGTAGGGAGCCTGGGGCAGCTGGTAGGTGTGGTGGGGACATGTGTGGCTGGCGCCAGCATTACACCCCTCATCTAGAGACTTTGCCCGATCTCAGGTTTCCTGCCTGGTCTGAGAGGCAGTGGCCCTGCTGGCATTGCCTGCCCATGGCTGGGGGAGGCAGAGGCTGTGAGGGGGGCAGGATATTGGACCCCCACCCCCTCTGCCTCGGGTTCCGAGGCCAGGTGCGGTGTGCTTCGGCCGTGGCAGGCAGGGTGTTTGGGGGTGCTGGGGCATCAGCTAGGCGGGCAGTGCCCACAGGTGAAGCAGGCAGGTGAAGCAGGCAGGTGAAGCAGGCAGCCCCACCATGCAGCATCACCCAGCCCAGGAGGAGCCACAGCACCTGCTTCGCAGAGCCCAGTGAGGGCCATGCTTTTATGGAGCCGGATAGGGCTCTGTGAGATGGCACCCAGGGGTGGCCTGGGCCGTGCGGCCCCAAGCCCGTCTGCTCACCATTGTCGTAGCTAAGGGCTCCCGGGCAGGTCCCGGCTGCCCAGGACGGCCTGTGTTCCCTTTCCTGACACACTCATTTAATTTTTAACTCAAAGGCATTTGCTTATTTATTTTCATTGTTCTTGAAATAATTCTAAGCCATTAGAGGGGAAAATTATATTCAAAAATGCTGTTTCACACTTTATTTGTTTGATGATTTAGAGCGATAGAAAATAGCACATTTGCTGGCTTTTATAGTCTGGTAATTATTCACATCCATCAAGCCATTCCGGGGGAATAAACAAAACACCAAGAAAATTACACTATTAATAGCATCCTCTGCAGCGGACGGGAAGACTCTTCCCCGGGCCGGGTGGCGGCGAGATGACAGCGGCCCGTTCCCTGGCTGGAGGTGAGCACCTGCCTGCAGAGAACGCCTTTGCTTTGATTCCCTGGCTCTGGCTCCGGCTCCAGCTCCAGCTTCAGCTTCATCTCATGAGCTGCTTGCCGTCCATCCCCTCCTCTGCACGGCCGGGGGCTTCTGCTGGGGCCCTTGGCAAAGCTTCGCCCACCCCTCGCCAGGAGCCCCTGGGGAACTGCACAAGCAGAAGCAAGGCTGTCAGGGCCCGGGACAGCTCTGCCACCTTCCCGGACAGGCCTGATCTCAGCACACTGGCTGAGCCTGGTGGGGCGTCCCCACCCTCTGGCCTCCGCACTGAAACAGAAACATGCGGCTCGTTGCTGCCCACGTCGGGGCCCGGTCCTTGCTGCAACCCTGACCTCCCGTGTGACTGGCGTCTTTGGACACTGGTCAGACTCGTGCGTGTCAGGCCGCAGGGCTCAACCTCAGTCGCTCTCTGCTTGTGGGTCCCAGCCCCTGAGAGGTGCCTGGCCCCACTCTTGTCTGTGGGTGGCTTTGAGGCTTTTAGCTTTGCCTTTCTTGGGTGGCAGTAAGTGTAAGGTTGGTGACATTCACTACTCAAAGCACCTCAAAGTGTAAAAGAGAAACCTGGGAAGGCAGAGGGTCCGGGGGCAGCTCCCCTGCTGGTGCCTGCACACCCACCTTCCCTGCGGCAGGGTGTCCTTCCTTCCGGAACTCGTGTCCTCGTTGGTGGGTCACTGTGCCGCCTCACATGTGTCTTCCCACGGGTCTAGGAGCTGGTGCACTGCTGGGCCATCGTCTTGTTTGTTCACCATCGTGTGACCTCGTGTGTCTCGTGTCCCCGGCTCCAGGGGGGCCACATCCTGGTGTCTGTCTCTCCTATTGTTTTATTTTCTCACCCTTGCTGCTTTGGCTTGCACACGACTGACTGTCCGAAAGGGCGTCCGATGCCTGGGTTTCTTTCTCGGCCTGCCGGTCACCACCACGTGTGGCTCTTACGGAGCTTGTGGAGCCCTCCGCGGCCAGCACCAGGCACCAGGAGTGGTTACCAGGTAGATGGCTCCAGAGCCCAGGCTGGAGACGCGGAGCTGAGTTTCTTTGACTTTGTGGTTTACCGTCTTCCAGAAAGGCTTGTATAGAGCGTTTTAGAACAGAGGGAGTGGGTGCAGGGGGCAGGCAGGCAGGGCTTTGAGAACATGGAGATGGAGACCCTGCAGGCGGTGCTATGGACAGAGGTGCAGAGAAATGGCGATGCCTGGGTCCTAGGTCCTGGGTCCCATGTCCCGGTCGATGTGAGTCCTCAGAGGGGCACTTGCTTATTGCATTTGCCCTGATTTAGAACCAGATTCCTCCAGGAAAGGCCAGGGGTACCTGAGGCACCTGTACAGGCCGCCCCTCCCTCCCAAAGGTTCCCCTGGCAGCCTCCTCAACGGCACTGTCTTCAGCCCCCGCCCAGACACCCCAAGGTGCCTGCTCCGTGCTCGGAGAGCTTCGCTTGCTGGAAGAATCCTCACTGCACTGAGCTAAGTCTCCCATCCCCTTAACATTTCTGACTCTGCCCTCCGAAGCCCTGTGGCCTGTTCTGCCTTGCACAGACCCACCAGGTTCCAGGAGTTGCTCTTCCTGGTTCCTTTGTCTTGACCTCTGCAGCTTCTTCCAGCAATCCCTGTGCGCTGGGCCACAGACCCTCCGCACCCTGCCCCTGGCTTAGGGAGAGCTGATGGCTGCAGAGGGCCAGCCACCCACAGCCCCAGTCCTGGGGATGTGCTCTGAAGATGCCAGAAAGGAGGGACACGTGCGTTGACCTGGCCTCCAGGGCTCTAGCGGGTGAGAAGTGGCCAGCCCTTGCGGGGGCCTGGGGAGGTTGATGGAGTCAGAGGACAGAGGCTGGTGTGGGGGCCTTTGTGTCAGCAGGAGGTGGTGCTGGCATGGGGGAGGGAGAGGAGGGAGAGAATGCTGGGGGCTTGTGGGCAGGGCCCGTGCAGGACATGGAGCCAGTAGCATCTCAGAGCTGGACGGAAGAGGAAGGCTGGGAGCAGGCCCACCTAGGGACCAGTGGCCCCTGCACGGGAGCCAGAGGGCCTGGGCAGCCGTCTGTCCAGAAAGCATGCAAGAGCCCCATGCTACCCGGGCACACAGGGCTGTCGTGTCCAGAAAGAGACCTCTTGGGGTCGCAGGCAGGCAAAGCTGATTGATTTTAGCCATGAAGTTTGGCCTTGCGATGGGAACCGAGCTCCCAGGGAGCGAGACAAACTGCCTCCCCGTGTCGGTGGCCGATAAGCCTGACTTGGTTTTACAGCCCGAGAAGTTGCTCGCTGATAGCCAGACAGATGCTCCCCTGCCTCGAGCTTTAGTGAACAAACATTTCCAACCCAAATAGCTGCTTTTGCCTGTTTGTTTTTTCCTCCAGAGCCAAGGCCAAATGTCAGGGATGCCCCAGCATGGCCCCGAGCAGGGACTACAAGGAGAGGGCTATGCATCCTTCGCTCTTTGGGGGCCTGGGCGGAGGACCCCGCTGAGACGCCCCTCTGGGAGGCCCGAAGCCTCCCTGAGTCTCTTCTCCTGTGGTGACTGTGGGTCTCTGTCGTGCGTCTGCTTCAATCCGCCAGCTCCCTGGCCTGCCCACCGGTGCCGTTGCAACCCTGTCCTTTGAACTGGGCTTTTCCGGACACCCAGAGAGCCTTGGTGTGAGAAGCAGGCCCCGAGGCCAATTCTAGTCCCCCATCCTGGGGTTGCTCCCCTAAGTGAACCTGAGCGAGCCTTCAGCCCGGCGTGGATGGAGCATGGTGCCTCCAGCCTCGCTCAGCTCTGGCTGTCCTTAGAGCCCTATCCTGGCACTTTCTCTTGGAAACTGAGGTTTTTCTTCCACCTGCGTCCTTGGGGGTGGCTGGGAGGTGGGTCTGCCAGCAGCAGGTCATCTGGTCCCCGAGGCCGTCGCTGGGTTGTTCTGGGCGGTGGGAGGTGCAGCTCGCTGTTGGGCGCTGGCAGTGGCGGAGCCTGGAAGTCTCTGTGGCTGTCCTGTCTCCTGTCCAAGAGTCCCTTGTGATTTCTCTGGGGGCCGCTCCTCTGAACGCTGGGCCGGCGTCCCGCAGTCTGTGCTTTCTGATAACGCCGGAGCCACGTTCCAATGTATTAAACTTTTAACATTCACCAGATTCAATTAATCTTATCTTTACAACTCCCAATTACAGGCAGTAATTAAGTGGAGCAGCATTGTAGGCTGGGGATACGGCATTAATCATCGCAGCCTTGGAGCTATAAATTAGTTCCTTCCCGCCCCCGGCATCTTCCCGGAAGGAGCAGAGGGTTTTATTCCCTGTGTGGAGGGGGTCTTTAATCCCACAAAGGTGCTTTGGATTGGGATTAACTTTTCTTATCTTGATGTAAACGGTAAAAGCCCATTTAAAAAAGAGGAACGCACCTCTGTCCAGACAATGGAAGAAAGACTTTCTGAGGACGACAGAGTTGAAGGTGCTGGGGTCGCCTCGGCCAGGGACCCTGGGAGCATGCCCAGAAATTAATTACTTGTGTCCTGTTAGAGCAGAAACTCTGTGATGTTCGCCTCATCTCCAGCTCTTGCCCCCTCCTTATTTATTTTTATTTTTATTTTTTTTAATTTTTTTGAGACAGTCTCGCTCTGTTGCCCAGGCTGGAGTGCTCTGGTGCGATCTCAGCTCACTGCAGCCTCCACTTCCTGGATCCAAGCAATTCTCCTGCCTCAGCCTCCTGAGTAGCTGGGATTACAGGCGCCTGCCACCACGCCCGGCTAATTTTTGTATTTTAAGTAGAGACGGGGTTTCACCTTGTTGGTCAGGCTGGTCTCAAACTCCTGACCTTGTGATCCACCCACCTCAGTCCCCTAAAGTGCTGGGATTACAGGCGTGAGCCACCGCACCGGCTTTTTTTTTTTTTTTTTTTTTTTTTTTTTTTTTTTTTGAGGTCTCACTCTGTCGCCCAGGCCGGAGTGCAGTGGCACCATCTTGGCTCACTGCTTCTTTGCCTCCCAGGTGCAAACACTTCTCTTGCCTCAGCCTCCCGAGTAACTGGTATTACAGGCCACCGCCACCAGGCCCAGCTAATTTTTGTATTTTTGGTAGAGGAGGGGTTTCACCATGTTGGCCAGGCTGGTCTTAAACTCCTGACCTCAGATGATCTGCCTGCCTCGGCCTCCTGAAGTGCTGGGATGACATGCATGAGCCACCGCGCCTGGCTTCTTTATTTCATTAAAAAGCAAAGTGGCCTTTCAGTTGGAAGGGGCTGTAGCGGAGCAGGGGCTGTCTCCCACCCTCTGAACGTTCCTTTGTCTTGCTTCTGCCCTGGGGGGTGTGGGGGAGAGACCATGTCGCGTCGCGTGTCCTCTCATCTGTGTGACTGTTCTAGAACGGGAACTGTTGGCCTTGTTACTCTGGAGCGGGGGTTGGGGGCAGGACTTGGCCAACCTCAGCCGGCAGTCAGCTGTGCGTCCTCGTCCTCGTCCTTGTCCTGGTCCCCTTCGCTTGGAGATGAGGTTTCTGTTTTGCCGGAGGTCTCGGGTGGGCTGGGTGGTGTCCCTGTTGGCATTGGGGCTTCTCGCTCCCCTCAAGGCTGCAGCTCCTGGTGCCCACCTTCCCTCCGGGGAAGAGAGTCCCAGCTTCGCAGGTCTCCAGCTTCCGGTGCAGCGCGAGCGGGACGCCCCCCACTTGGCTTCCTCTGTTCACAAACTTGATCCCACGTCTCTTCTTATTCACGACGTGGCCTTGGTGACAGACTCGATCCCGCGCCCCTTCTTATTCACGACGTGGCCTTGGTGACAGACTCGATCCCGCGCCCCTTCTTATTCACGACGTGGCCTTGCTGACAGACTCGATCCCGCGCCCCTTCTTATTCACGACGTGGCCTTGCTGACAGACTCGATCCCGCGCCCCTTCTTCCTCACGACGTGGCCTTGCTGACAGACTCGATCCCGCGCCCCTTCTTATTCACGACGTGGCCTTGCTGACAGACTCGATCCCGCGCCCCTTCTTCCTCACGACGTGGCCTTGCTGACAGACTCGATCCCGCGCCCCTTCTTATTCACGACGTGGCCTTGCTGACAGACTCGATCCCGCGCCCCTTCTTATTCACGACGTGGCCTTGCTGACAGACTCGATCCCGCGCCCCTTCTTATTCACGACGTGGCCTTGCTGACAGACTCGATCCCGCGCCCCTTCTTCCTCACGACGTGGCCTTGCTGACAGACTCGATCCCGCGCCCCTTCTTATTCACGACGTGGCCTTGCTGACAGACTCGATCCCGCGCCCCTTCTTCCTCACGACGTGGCCTTGCTGACAGACTCGATCCCGCGCCCCTTCTTATTCACGACGTGGCCTTGCTGACAGACTCGATCCCGCGCCCCTTCTTCCTCACGACGTGGCCTTGCTGACAGACTCGATCCCGCGCCCCTTCTTCCTCACGACGTGGCCTTGCTGACAGACTCGATCCCGCGCCCCTTCTTCCTCACGACGTGGCCTTGCTGACAGACTCGATCCCGCGCCCCTTCTTCCTCACGACGTGGCCTTGCTGACAGACTCGATCCCGCGCCCCTTCTTCCTCACGACGTGGCCTTGCTGACAGACTCGATCCCGCGCCCCTTCTTCCTCACGACGTGGCCTTGCTGACAGACTCGATCCCGCGCCCCTTCTTCCTCACGACGTGGCCTTGCTGACAGACTCGATCCCGCGCCCCTTCTTCCTCACGACGTGGCCTTGCTGACAGACTCGATCCCGCGCCCCTTCTTCCTCACGACGTGGCCTTGCTGACAGACTCGATCCCGCGCCCCTTCTTCCTCACGACGTGGCCTTGCTGACAGACTCGATCCCGCGCCCCTTCTTCCTCACGACGTGGCCTTGCTGACAGACTCGATCCCGCGCCCCTTCTTCCTCACGACGTGGCCTTGCTGACAGACTCGATCCCGCGCCCCTTCTTCCTCACGACGTGGCCTTGCTGACAGACTCGATCCCGCGCCCCTTCTTATTCACGACGTGGCCTTGCTGACAGACTCGATCCCGCGCCCCTTCTTATTCACGACGTGGCCTTGCTGACAGACTCGATCCCGCGCCCCTTCTTATTCACGACGTGGCCTTGCTGACAGACTCGATCCCGCGCCCCTTCTTCCCCACGACGTGGCCTTGCTGACAGACTCGATCCCGCGCCCCTTCTTATTCACGACGTGGCCTTGCTGACAGACTCGATCCCGCGCCCCTTCTTCCTCACGACGTGGCCTTGCTGACAGACTCGATCCCGCGCCCCTTCTTCCTCACGACGTGGCCTTGCTGACCTTTCACACGTAAAATGTGCGAAAATAAAACTTACCAAGTCGGTGACAAATGCAACTTTTCTCCTTCCCAAAGCTGCTTTTCCCTGTTGGCTCCCGGTGCCAGGAAACGGGGGACGTGGGCCTGGAGACCATGACGTGGGCTGGCAGCTCCAGGGGCCCCAGATGCTTCCTCCTCCAAACTCGGTCCCCCAGGACCTGCTCGCCACCTGCAGTTCCAGTACTTTCTTTTATCTATTGCCTTTTCAGCCTCCTCGAAGTATAATGCCGCTTAGCCGGGAGCGCCCGCCCTCCTGGCTTTCTGAGTGTGTCACAAGCCACCGAGCCATGGTCCTCACTCCCTGCTCCTCCACCCGCCCCCCTCGCTTCCTTATGGATTCCATCCTGAAAGCCCCCGCCCCCAGCCATCCCCTCCACACAGCCCTGACCATGACTGCACTTTGTTTCTGCCCTGGGCACTGTCTGTGTCTCCCCGAGGCAGGTCCCACCAGGGACACCCCCACACGTGGCCCCCACTGACCTTGCCTCTGACGTGCCTCCCTTCTCTCGCAGGTACGCCATCCCGCCAGAGCACGGCAAGCGCCTGGAGCGGCTGGCCATCGGTAGGTGACTGCCCCGAGGGCCCTGGGGACCAGGGACCGGGTGGGTGGGGCCTGTGGGAGGGGAGGAGCAGCTGGCATCCCCCGGGCTCTGATGCGGTTTGGGTTTGGGTTTTGGGGAGTGGTGACATTCTTTGAGCCATTACTGTGTGATTTTTCCATTTCCTCCCACCCTCGTGGTCAGATTCAAGCCCTTCTGCTGTGCGATTTGTCTCCATGAAATTCACACAGAATGCCCAGACACTCCTGTTTTCCAGTTTTCTTAGTGCAAACTTCTTGGGCCTGGTCAAAGGCTGCCAGGGCCCAGGGAGGGCAGCCTGTGTTCATTTTTCTTCCATCACCCGGCCCCACACTGTGCCCTTGCTAATTCTGAGAAAGCCTAGGAAAGGGGACAGTTCAGCCAGCAGTCTGCCCACCTGCGCGGGGGCTGACATGGTGGCCACACGGCATTTGCCCTTGCTCTACTGGGACCCAGCCTGGACACCTTCAGCACATGTCCTCACCAGCGATGCCACCAGCCCGCGTTCACATGCTCCCTGGGGACTCTTGGGAAAGGAGGGGTTTGTCATAGAGGTCCCCAGCATGTGCCTGAGGGAGTGCTTGGAAACAAGTCAGACACCTGGAGACACCCAGGGTAGGGCCACCCTGAACTCCCCGACCACCCAGCCCTGAGGCACCTGAGCAGGGTTCCCATGTCAGCACCGGCGTCACAGCACAACAGGGGTGCGAGTTTCATGACACCTCACTGTTCCTGAGTGCCCAGAAAGTCATGAAAAGACAGCTGGCTAAAGCAGTTCCTCCCTCCTGCTGGTCCGTTCCTAGCCGCTCACAAGCTGGCTCCTCCGGGCTGGCAGGTGGACAGCTTGGGGCGCATGCAGAGTGAGGGTCAGTGAGGACCCATCGTTCCTCTGACAGCACCGAAAGGGCCCTGGCCGAGCACCGCGCCCTTCAGGGACGGCATCGGGCAGGTCAGCACACGACAGCCGCGGCTTTTCCAGGAGCTCTCGCCCAGCCTCAGTACAGGCTCCCGGGACTGCCTGGTTGCCGTCCTCTGTCCCTTCCAAACCTTCGAGCCGAAGAATGCCCGCCACACGCTCTCTTCCCCCTTCCCATGGGCTTTTGGCTTTGGAGATGGGAACTGTCAGTCTTTCTAGGGAAATCAGGGTCTCCTGTCACAGAGATCGCGCCAGGAGCTGCGTGGCTGTGCAGGAAATGTTGCCCAAGCGCGGCAGATTCAGTGGCGGGGATGGACGGGAAGGCAAGTCCTTGAGGAGTGGGCTGGGCGCTCTCCTGGCACGCAGTCTCCTGGTTTCTGGACTGAGGGCTTTGCTCTTGGTATTTTTGAGCATTTCTGTTGGAAACCTGGGCCCTGTTCTTATGCACAGGTGAACCCTGGTCTTAGGAGCATGCTTCTGATAGTAGAAATTCTGCAGTCACAGGCAAGCTGTAGCAAAGGTCCAGCTCACTTACATACTAAAGCTGGGAAAGAAAAGCCAGATTAAAGCATTTCTCCCATTGTATTTTTTTAATACCAAGTTCCAAAACACATTTGAAGACATAAGCTAAGACACATTCCCCGCATTGCGTTAGCGTCCTGAGGCTCCTGTAACAAATGACCACAGAATTAGTGGCTGAAAACAGCACACATTTATTTCCTCACAGTTCTGGAGGCCAGGGATCTAAAATGCCCATTAAGGAGCTAAAACTCAGGTGCAGGCAGGGCCAGCTCCATCTGGAGGCCTCAGGGGAGAATCCATTTCCCGCCTTTTCCAGCGTCTAGAGGCCGCCCTCATCCTTTGACTCGGCCCCAGGGGAGAACCCGTTTCCCGCCTTCTACAGCATCTAGAGGCCGCCCGCATCCCTTGGCCTGGGCCACATCACTCCAGCCTCTGTCTCTGGTCTCCTCACTTTCCTCTGCTCTCCTCACTTGCCTCTGCTCTAACCAAATGTTCCTCTGCTTCGCTGTTCTGAGGACCTGCGGAACGACATCGGACCACCCGGGTAGCCAGGGCGCTCCCCCACCTCAAGAGCCTTAACTCAGTCCCATCTGCAAAGTCCTTTTCACCATGGAAGGTGTCACACTCACAGGCCCCGGGGGTCAGCACATGGATGCCTTGAAGTTCCATTATTCAGCCAGCCACACTTAGAAAGCCACAGAAGAAAACTTCACTGAGCGGTCAGGGAGTGCCTGTGGGCTCCCAGTCTGCTGCAGGCGTGACACCCCACATCTCTGTCGTCCACACGGCAGTACCTCTGTTGCCACTGGGATGGGGACGCAGACGCAGCGTGGGGAGTGCCAGCAGCCCTGGTGAGGAGCAGGCCCTAGGCTCCGCAGTCTGTACTGGAGCTGGGCTTCACCCAGGTGGGCCCTTCCTGGTGCTCTCTGGTGCCCAGATCCAGAGGCCACCCCATCCTTGCCAGTCACTTCTCCCCCTCCATATTCAATGGAGACTACAGTTAGCCACTGTCTCCTCCCTTCTCACCCAGTGTGACTTTTGCATTAGAAAAGCAGAGGTTGATAAGAGCCTGCTGGAGAGGCCGCAGGCAGGGTCTGGCAGGGCCACCACTGTCCCCAAGCACTGCCACATCCTCTCTCCCTGCAATGTGACCAGTTCTACCCTGAGGCCAGGCCAGGCACCTGGAGGGCTGGTTCGGTTTCTAGGTGTGCAGAGGGCTCAGTGCCTGGGCTAGGTGAGGGGGAGCCAGGGAAGAATTAGTTCTTTGTGGTGCTTTCACAGGGGTTCTTAGAAAATATGGACTCTCTGGCCAGGTGCAGTGGCTCACACCTGGAATCCCAGTGCTTTGGGAGGCTGACATCAGAGGATCGTTTGAGCCCAGGAGTTCAATACCAGCCTTGGGAACATAATGAGACTCTGTCTCTGTAAAAATTAGTCAGGCGTGGTGGCGCGCATCTGTAGTCTCAGCTACTCAGGAGGCTGAGGCGGGAGGATAGCTTGAGCCTGGGAAGTCGAGGCTACAGTAAGCTGTGATCAAGCCACTGCACTGCAGCCGGGGTGACAGAGTGAGACCCTAGTCCCTCCTCAGCAGGGCAGAGCAGCTCCCAGAATTCTGGGAGCCAGCCTAGCTGGGAACCCCGAGGAGGGTCAGGAAGGGCGGTGGGATGTGCCAGATGCCTGTGGCTGCGTGGAAACACCTTGAGCCCGCTGTGGCCTCTGGCTCAGGCCTGTCCTGCCCTCTGGATGGCAGCGAGGGGCAGGTTGGGGCAGTGCTGGGGAGAGCAAAGCCGACCCCGCTTGTGTTCCTAGGTGCCCCTCCCAGACTCTTTGGGGGAGGTGTTGGGCTCCGTCATTGGGACGGTGGAAGGGATGTGCGATTAATATGGAAAATGAATAGCTGTGCTCCACATGGGCTCGCCGGGAGAGTTGTGGAGCCTATGGAGAGAGCATTAATGTGCTGGTGCCTTATTGGTGCTAATCACTTAAAATGTGCGCCTTTGTTAGAGCTTTAATGAGAGCCACTTAAACTGTGCATTAAAAAGAGGAACTGCGGAGAGGCCGGCAGGCTGGGTGGCAGGCAGTCATAATTCTAATTGAAATGCTTTTAGTGCAGAGAAAAGTTGCTGGATTCGACAAACCCCTATACTTTGCAAAACCTCACCGTGGTGCCTGTGCGGCCAGGTGTCACCAGAAACACCGTGGCCCTGCTCTCCGGCCTCCCCGTGTGCCTGGGCCTCTGTGTGCTGGTGCTGTCACATACACGTGTGCCACCTTCCACCAACGACCCACTGAGTGTGTGTCCTGGCCTGGAGGCGCTTGAGGTCTGTGCAGGCTTCTCGAAGGGCCCTCGGGCTGGCCGAGGCTGTTGGTCAGTCCGGGCGGGAGGTGGACGCCTGTGGGCTCCCTGTCTGCTGCAGGCATGACACCCCACACCTCTGTCATCCACTCAGCAGTAGCTCTCTACCGCCACAGGGCAGAGGACCCAGGCGCAGCCCGGGGAGAGCCAGCAGCGCTGGTGGGGAGCAGGCCCTAGGCTCTGCAGTCTGTACTGGAGCTGGGCTTCACCCGGGCGGGCCTCCCCTAGTCCACACCTGACCCCCGTCCTCCTGCCTCCTGGGCCAGCCTCCTGCCCGTTGCCACTGGCAGAGTGGGTGGTGGAGCAGGAAGTGCCTGAGATGAGGCGACGAGTCCCCTCCCTGAACTGCCTTTCCTGGCTCGGGCCCGTCTGGCTCCCCCGGTGCTGGTTCCGGGGGCCCAGCTGCTGCCGGGAAGCCCCTTCGGTACAGGGATTGTGCTGAACATGGGGGGTGTGGGCCTCAGCAGCTGCTGCCGGGAAGCCGGGGCGTCCTTACCTTACCCTTAAATGCACGGGTCTTCACCTTATGATTTGGAAACGTCCCTAAACTGTGCTAGTTAGGAAGCTTGGTTTATTTTTTATTTTTATTTTTGTGGCGACGGGGTCTTGTGATGTTGACCAGGTTGGTCTCCAACTCCTGGCCTCAAGAGATCCATTCACCTGCCTTGGCCTCCCAAAGTGCCGAGATTCCCAGTGTGAGCCACCGTGCCCAGCCTGGCTATGAGGTTTGGGAAGGCACTGAGCCGCTGGTGTGAGTGCCTGTTTTCCAGGCACTGCTTTAAGCTGTGGCGTGCACTGCTGGACAGCCAGCCCCACACATGTGCACACAGCCCGCCGCTTTGAGCTCGGCCTAACAGGAAGAGGTTGTGAGCCCCGACCACAGCCGGGGTCAGGCCCACTCTGCCACTTCCTGGCAGTGCTGGGGCTGAGGGTGAGTCAGTTGCTGGCCCGGGCCTCGATTTCCTCACCCGTGCAGTGATAGTGAGGACACCCGCGGTGCTGTGTGGGGCAGGCGCACAGTCTCGTTCGTGGCCTTGAAGGCAGGTACCTAAGTGGGAGGCAGCAATGCTCACTCCCCACCATCCCTGGCTGGTCTGGTTCTAGAACATCAGCTCCGGGAGGCGAGCGGCCACACTGTGTCCTTTCCCTAGGGTCATGTCCTCTCGTTGACCAAGTGACGAGAGCAGCCATACCACATCCTTTACCCAGGATTGTGCTCTCTCGTTGACCGAGTGACCGTGTGGGCTGTGGTATGGTGGATTTAGTCTCAGGGGAGGTCAGAGGGGGAAGTCTCTGCATAGCCGTGCCCTGTGAGGGATCCAAGTGTATGCCATGGGTGGGCACCTTGTCACACAAGTAACCCTGGTCCTTCCCATGGTGAGGAGGCTCCGGGCTGCCCCCGCCGCTGGGCAGAGATGAGTCCCGGCATCTGCTCACATGGTTGCTGCGCAGAGGCCAGAAGGTGTGACCACTGGGCGGCTCCTGTGCATCTCCTTCCCCCTGACCTGCGGGCACTGGGGCCCTGAGAACCAAGGGCAGGTCCGACTGTGCTCTGTGCTCCCACATGCCCGCTCTCCGTGGGAGGAAAGAGCCTGCCTGCCCAGAGGGCAGCATCCTCACCGACCCTGGCTGGCTGTGGCCAGGAGACCGATGTCTGTCTTTTCTGCCCTAGGCTTCTTCCCCGGGAGCTCGCAGGGCTGCGACGCCTTCCTGCGGCACAAGATGACCCTCATCTCACCCATCATCCTGAAGAAGTACGGGATCCCCTTCAGCCGGGTGCGTACGGGGCGGAGCCTGCACGCCTGTGGGTGGAGTGGGTACTGGGCCCAAGCCCGGGTGGCCACACACACCCCAGGAGATAAGCTGCTTAACCCTGGAGAAGATTCTAGAACAGTGATTAGCAAGCCAGAGGAGGGCCGCGTGGCTCAGCAGTTAGCCTCCAGCTCTTCCACGGGGGAGAGAGGATGACAGAGCTTGAATCTGGTGGAGTGTTAACCTCCCCTCCCCTCCCAAACCAAACCAAAACTTCCTCCTGGGTGTGGTCATCAGAGGCCCCTCTGCAGGGACTGACCGCAGGGGTGGAAGGGCAGGGCTGGCCCTTGCTGACCTGGCAGGAAGCCGCCAAAGAAACAGAGGGCAGAGCCCTTCGCCCCGTCCAAGGTGGGAACTCGGTTGCTACTGCCCCAGGCCACACCCTCAGTCTCAGGCACCCCACGGCCCATGTCACCTGGCCGTGGTGAGAACTGCCTGTTTAGAAATGATATATCAGGCTCTCCTGCACTGTGAAGACTGTGAACTCATTCAGTTCACAGCTTCAGGGGCTGCTGGCGGAGGCTGTGATGGAGGAGACCTGAGGCCAGGGGTGGGGCCTCCCTGCACCTGGTTTGACGGACGGGGTTTGGTGTCCCAGGAGCAGAGCAGGCTGTTCTTAGGGTCTGGCTCAGTAGCTGCACCCACTCGAGGCAGTTCCTTCCCCATGGGGAAGCCTTCATGCATGGGAGAGTCTAGGCCTGTGTCCCCAGTTCTGTCTAGGTGAGACGCACGTGCCAGGAACCTGCAAGGCAGGTCTGGGCCGCAGCCCCGAGTGCTGGGCAGGAGTGGGGAGCAGCTGGGGAGCCCAGCTCACGAGGTTCCACGGGAAGAGTGATGTGCAGGCTCGGGAGTGTGCTCTGTGGTGAGGCCCTGAGTGTCTGCCAGCCAGAAATCGCTTCTGACGTTTCAATCAGACCGCCAAAGCATCAGCTCGCACATCAGGGACCCGCTCTTCCCGGCGGGGCCGCAACCCAGAGGCTGCCTCCCGGCCGCTGCGGGCATTCATCAGACAGCGCGGATCTCGCTTGGAGAAGTGCGGGTTTCCGGTCTTTCCTCTCCTGCCCCGTCTTCTGGTTGGAACATCATTTGTTACCAGCAAAACCAGACAGACCACGGCGTTGCTCGGGGAAGCAAGAAGCACTGATTTCCTGGCTGGTTTGTCTGAAACCTTCTCCAAAGTGGTGCTTCCTGGAGGGGGCTGCCCATCGAAGGGATGGGCAGGCGGTGAGTGGCCTGGACGCCCGGGTCAGCGTCTGTATCGCACTGTGGCTTGTCTGTGAAGTCCCTGAACCACCGGCCCCGGAGCGGCTGCTGGCAGCGTCCATGGGTAGCAGGCGGGCTCCAGGCAGGGTGGTTGCACTCCCCCACACCCCCAGCTGCTTGATGGGGCTGGGCACCGGTTTCTGCAGAGGCCACCACGGTGAAGACCCCTGTCCCACTGCAGCGAGCAGCACCTGTGCCGCCCCGCCTGGGGACCATCCTTCAGCCCCTCAGACCCTGCGGGCTCGAGATGAACGTCCCTTCCAGAGAGCTGCGTGGGTCCCTCATCTGAATTCCTTGCAGCCTTCAAACGAGTGACTCCCCACACTCCACTTAAAAATCTTTGTAATGGTATTTACTTCTAGGAGAAAAAGCCGATCAATAGCAGAGCTTTTTAATAATTAAAAGTGTGTATTTCTGTAATCTGCCATTGACTCCCTCATTTATTCTGCAAGAGGTCGCAGAGGAAACCGAGTTCTGGGTTTTCTCCGTGCCTGGTGTCTGGGGCTGCGTCCTGTCACTGCTGATGACTTTGCCGCAAAGCCTATTCATCATCCCAATGCCTTCTAATTGATTGTTGGATAATGTTGACAGCAGTGACACTGGGGACAGACACTGTGAGTGTGGAATGAAGCCACCAGGACGCAGGTTTCCTCACAGGAACATAATCATGTCCTAACCGAGCGCATTTTCTGTTCTAGGCCTCGCTTCAGAGGAGGGGTCGGGCTTGGGGAGTGAGGTCCTTACATCCGTGAGAGCCTGGCTCTCTGCTGCCATCACCCCCATTCGATCTTGGCATTCCGGGGGCCCAGCTGGATCCCTGAAGGCTGTGAGTCTGACGTCTGCCTGACGCGTGCCTGCAGGCCTGGTTCTCCACCACACCGGGATGGGCCCAAGGGAGAGACAGGGAGCGTCACTTGGCCTTAGAGGAGGTGGTCGGGGGAAGCTTTCCGAAGTCAGCTGAGATAGGATAAAGGAATCAGTAATGGCATTTACTTTAATTTTTTAACTTTTTTTTTTTTTTTTTTTTTTTTTCCGCTAGAGATGGGGTCTCACTCTGCTGTCCAGGCTGGTCTCAAGCTCCTGGACTTAAGCATTTCTCTTGTCTTGGCCTTTTCCCAAAATGCTGGGATTAAAGGTGTGAACCACCATGCCCGGCCCAGTAATTACATTTTTTTAAAAAAAAACCCAAACTCTAATTTTATTTGCCCCTCATTTCACGGAGCTCCAAGCTTAGTGGGGAGAAGCTGGCCCAGAGAACCCCATGTCCTGCACAGCGGGGGCCAGGCCCTGGGTCAACGTGTGCTCCCCCCACCCCCTGTTTTCTGTTGTGTGCTCATTCTGATGCACGTGGCTGTCACTTGGACGGGAATTTAAAAATATAACTTAATCCACACTGACTTTCCTTGATTGCTGCAATTAATTATTTGAAAAGAAAAATATCAGTGTTCTTAAGGACTGGCGTTTTTCCAAGCTGTGTCGGTTTTGATTGATGTCTGATGCCGTGGCTGGCTTCCGAAAGCCTCTCCAGTTCTGACGGCTTGTTGCTGACTTCAGGGTATCCAGCGGTCTCTGCTCATCTTTCTGGAGGAGTAAGTAATGATCAGCAGGCCTGAGAGCTCCTACGAATCAGAGATAAGAAAACAAACGGCCCGACGCATTGGGGGTGAGGGGCTTGAGCAGACGTGTTACGAAGGAGCCGCAGGAACGAAAGCCATGGTTCGGTGCCCAGCGTTGGTAGAAGTTAGAGAGAGGCGGCCAGCTGGGAGATGCTGCCAGCCCCAGGACGGCCACGTCAGAACACCGCTGCCAGTTGCCAGTGAGGAGGGCGCAGCCGCACACTGCTCACGGCCGGGGTGGGTGCGGGGCGGTGCCACCGCCGTGGAAGACTGGCAGTTTCTTGGAAACGGAAGCATGTACCCTGTGCCCCAGCAATGCCGCGCTGTGCATATTTACCCCGGAGAAATGAAAACGTGTGTCTACAGAAAGATTGGTACGTAAGTGTTTTTGCAGCTTTCTTCACAAGAGCCCCAAACTGGAAACAGCCCGCACGTCCGTCAACAGGAGGATAGATAATAACCACAGATCCACGCACAACCAAGTACTGTTTAGGATTGAAAAGGAGTGGTCGCCTGGTGCACATGACAGTGGGAACAAATCTCAGAAACGCGCGCCGGGCGGAAGACACCAGGCACATGTCCCTGCCGTACAACGCCGTTCATGTGAACCTCTAGGAGGAAACGAGGTCTGTGGTGACCAAGAGCGTGGCTGGGTGGGGATGACCTGGTAGAGGGCTGGTGGGAGGGGTGCCCGGGGGCCCGGCATGTTCTATTCCTGTCTGGAGCAGGGGTTACTCCCAGAACTCCGAGCAGCCTGTAATCCCTGTGTTTTACTGGATGTTAAATAAAGATGAGAAGCCCACTTGACTTCAAGGGGAGTCACTTCTAGTCCATGAGCCTCAGTTTCCATATCTGTGGATTGGGCCCACAGCCCCACCTCCCAGAAGCCCTTGGCCTGAGCCCCGGGGTACAGCAGGTGGGAGCCATCACTCCAGATTTGTCATTGATCTTTCTGGGTGATCGTCTTTCAAAGCCTTTATCGACAGGCTTAGCAGTGAGCAGAGAGTGGGGGGACGGTGTGGCCATCTCGAGTGTCCCGGAGTGGGGAGGGTTCCTAGGGCGCGAGGCTGCAGCCCCCCCAGCACTGGTAGGCAGCCCTGCCTCTTCTTCCAGGCCTTGGGGTGGCTGTTGGGAAACCTTAGGTCTGGGGTCATTGTGGGCACCACCCCAGCCACGCACGCCTCGGCCCCTCAGTTTAGGGGGTCCTGCTTCAGAGACCTGCGGAGTCGGATGGGCCAGCCGTCGGAATTGGACTTGGGTCTGGAAGCATCGGCCCGCTCTCCAGGGTGCTGGTCTGTGGTGTCAGGTCCTGCTGTCAGTGTGCAGGTGTTTCTGGATCTCCATGACCTCGTGGAGACCCCCTTGCTGGGATATGATGGAAGGGTGGCTTGGGATGGCGGCGTGTCGCAGGCCCCTTCCTGGCATGTTTTGCACGTGCAGTGGTGGCTCCTTTCTCATGTGAGGGCAGAAGGTGTCCTGAGCAGTGTCTTGTCTTCGGAGCACTCTAAAGCTGCTGCCAGCACCACCCACCCCAACCCCAGCCCCAGCTGCTTCAGGACGTGTCACAGTGACTGTGAGTGTGACTCAGCCACCTCCAAAGTGGAAGGCCCCCATCGCTCCCGTGAAGGTCCGGCTGGAGACGCCCCCCAGGCATCGTGTCCAGCCACGGCTCCATCCGTAGTTCTCCCACTGGAGTGGTGCTGGCGGCCGCCTTGGGGCAGGGCAGGGCCTGCTGGGGCTGGAGGGGCCCGGCTGAGCCGAGTGGAGGTTGCAGAGCTGTGGCCACGCCTGCTCACCCTGTCCTTCGTGAACCGTGTGGGAAATGGGCTGGAGCCCCGGAGCCCCTGGGTCCATCTTTGACTTCATGAAACCCCCTTGGCTTGTGAGCCAGGCTTGCTGGCACCCGCTGGGAAGTCCCTGCGCCCCATCCCCTGGTGCACTTCCAGTGGCCCTGCCCTCACCCGTCCCCTTTCCCTCCTCAGATCACACAGGAGGCTGGGGAATTCATGATCACCTTTCCATACGGCTACCACGCCGGCTTCAATCACGGGTTCAACTGTGCAGAATCTACCAACTTCGCCACCCTACGGTGGATTGACTACGGCAAAGTGGCCACTCAGGTAAGAGCTTGCCGGCTGGGAACGGGACACAGCAGGGCGGAGAGAGGCTCTTTTTTGCCTCTGCTCTGCAGCCACCTGCCTATGGCTGGTCCAGCAGCCGTTTTGCTCAGCCCAAGGCCCGGACTCTCCACCAGGGTCTGTTTCTGGGCTTCTCAGAGAACTTTTGCCCAGAACGCTCCTTACCTTGAAGACTAGAGAGGAGGTGGGCAGACCAGGTGGACGGCGGTGGCCCAGGGCCCATCTCCAGTTAGTTCTATGTACCAGCTAGCCCGCCGCCCACGTGGGCCTCCGGGGCGTGGCCGACTGCTTGGGTCGGGAGTTTGAGGTGTCTCCTCCACCGGCACCATTACATATATTTATATAAATATATAAATAATTTATATGGATTGTATATAAATATAAATTACATATAAATTACATAATTCATATATATGTTATATATGTGTATATAATTAAGATGGATTTTGGCCGGACATGGTGGCTTCACGCCTGTAATCCCAGCACTTTGGGAGGCTGAGGCAGGAGGATCTCTTGAGCCCTGGAGGTCAAGGCATTGATGAGCTATGATTGCACCATTGCACTCCAGCCTGGGCAACAGTGAGGCCCTGTCTCAAAGAAAAAAAATGAATTTCACTTGTTTCTTTTTACTTTTCCCCCACCCCCCTTTTACAGAGACAGGGTCTTAATACGTTGGCCAGGCTGGTCTGCAGCTCCTGGGCTCAAGTGATCCACCCCCCTCGGCCTCCCAGAGTGCTAGGATTACAGGTGTGAGCCGCTGCGGCACGCCAGCTCTTTTTGCTTTTTTCGCCTGGCTGCTGGGAAAATGGAGACAGCATAGGTGGCCTGTGTGACGTCTCTCCTGGCTGCGCTGGTCTGGACGAATGAGCCAACCTCTATTTTTCTGGCTATTTCTCTGCTTTCGGTGCGGTTAAGAAAAAGAACAGGGGTCTACAGCAGGCAAGGCTTTGAGAGTTGCCCCCAGGACTCAGTTCAGAAAATCCCGAATGTCTCTGGTGAAGACTCTGGGCTTAGCTAAAGGAAGAGAGATCCGGAAGTTGGGATTTCGGCTTTTTGATCTAAGGGAGTAGTTAGGTATCTCAGGGCTGTCACTGTGTTGAAAGGGCATGTGTCTATGTGTTTGTGCCGCTGTGCGGGCGCCGCGGGTGTTGTGACCAGGCCAGCAGCAGATAGAGCTGTAAGCCTCAGACCTCGGGCTTGTCCTAGAGGTGCTGTCAGAACTGAAATTGCAGCGGGGCAGTAGGGACTGCCCAGATATTAAAAGCAATTTGGGGTTCAGCCATGTGTTCACAAACAAGTGACTTTTGGGAAGTGCAGACTGAGATTGGGCTCCACACTTCCATTGTCAGGCGGCGTAGCGTGAAATTGCTGAACAGGCAGCATGCAGCATGTGAAACACACCAGGGGTTCCAGGCAGGCCCTCTCCTGGAGCCCCCAGCCCCGCTGTCCCAGCCCCTGCTCAGGCACCCCCTGGTGTAGTCAGACCTGGCCTGGGCGGCGAGGGCCTTACGCAGGGAGTGTCATTAGCCACGAGGCCTCTGTGGCTGTCTGGGGGGTGTCGGTGGCTCTCGGGCTTCTTGGCGGGGCAGCCCGCCCCTGACTCTGGCAGGGTTTTCTGCTCCCATAAGCAGCCCAGGCTGGAGAGGCTATTAGAGCATCTCGCCGCACAGATGACAGGAGCATTAAAAGGCAGGGAAACGGTGCGGGTTAGGTGGGGCTCGGGCCTTGTCCAGATCTGTGTGCAGCCCAATTGGAGGGAAGGGGCAGCCCAGAATCCCCCTTTGCTGGTGTCCCTCTGGCCGGCCCAGCTGCCCCGTCCCATTTGCATTTTGGGCCACTTTCTTTTGAGCACATTCTTCAGAGGAGAGCCGGGGAGGCGGCTTTCCACCCCTCGATTTGCTTAGAGACGTTTTTGCTTGTCAGCTTGTTCGCCTTCCTTGACCCCTAGGGACCCCTGCCCCCGACCCCGCTGTCCCCTTTCTGTCATTTTTGTGCTCAGGAGCTGACGGGTGGAAAGCTGCCCTCCCGCCCTGGCCGGGCCCTGTGAATTTTGGGTGTCTGTGTTCACGGGTTGGCAAGCTAGGGCTCCAGTCTGGCAGGCCGACATCATGCCGTCTGCAAACTGAGCAGGAGGTTTACATCTTCAAAGGGTTGTGGTAGGAGGACAATTCAAAGGACGTGTGACCTGTGACAGCCAGATGAAACTGAAATCTCGCTTAACAAATGAGCATCCTGTGCAAAGCCACACCCTGGCATGGAGGTGGCGTCTGCGTCCTCTTCGCCCTGCCGAGTTGAGTAGTTCTGGAAGGCCAAGAGACATGTGCTGCCTGGCCTTTGCAGAGGAAGTTTGTCCTTGTCTCCCCCTCCCTGTCTGCAGAACCCAGAGGGGCGCATGGCTTGCAGGACAGCCACCTCCTCCCCCGCCCAGCCCCCAGAGCCTGCTGCGAAAGCAGGTTGGCCCCCACCCCCTCACCACACCCTGAGCCAGTGCAGCTGCCTCTGGAGTTCCGGATGGGCCTGCCAGCAGCTGCAGCCCTGAGCAGGCCAGGTCAGTGCCGTGGACGTGCTGCCACCTGCCCGCGGAGCATCCCTGGCTGCACCATGGCAGGCAGGAGGCCCAGCCCTTGGCCCAGGTCTGCCCCCACAGGCCAGAAGCTCTCCAGGGTTCCCCCGGCTGTAAAATCCCCAAGAAATACGATCTCCCTGCAGCAGGTAGCTTGTCTAGATACCCAGCCTTGTACCAGAGCCCCTGTGTAGAGCTTCCAGGGCCCTGTGCACACACACAAGAGGCAGCGTGGGGCTCTCCCCTCCCAGCCTCTGCAGCAGGGCTGGTGCCTGCCTGAGCTCACAGGTGAGATGGAGCAGCCCAGGCCTGCGCTTGTGGCGGAAGCAAGGCCTCATTCACTCCCCATCAGCAGAATGCCTTGGGCACATGGAGGCCGTTGTCAAGGAGGGGGTGGGATTTATTCCCGTGGGTGTTTTTCCTTTCCAGCCGGTCTGCGGGCATTCACCCTCGCCCCCTGTCTGTGCAGCAGGCGACAGAGTGCCTCTCAGGGCAGGAGGAGGCCTGGTGGCCCCGGCCCTGTGTGTCTTTGTGGGGGAGGTACGGCTGTGTCCCCACCCCAGCTCTCTACTCCCACTCATCCCCTATGACACCTGGTGTCATGGACCTGCTCCTCTCAGGGCTGGTGACCTTTGGACCCCAGTGGTGATAACCGCAAAGGTCCCCAGACATCATGCAGCATCCCTTGAAGGCAGGATTGGCCGCAGTGAGAGCTGCTGGCCAGGGCCACTTTCGAGGTCAGTCCTCTCTTTTTGGGGGGTAGGGGTAGGTAGTGCTGCTGTCATTTTTGACTGCCCTGCTGGTGTGGCCTCCTAGACCCAGGTTTCCCGGCGTCTCCCCTCCTGCCGAGCGCCTGTTTCTGAGTATCTGAGTGTTCTATTTGAGCTCCTCATCTCTGTGCCACTTTCCCAGACCTAAGGCGGCTGAGCTCTGTAGCCGTCCGCAGCCTCGGTGTGCCACCCTCTTTAAGCACACAGGTGTTAAGTATCTCAGAGCCGCGAAGCCTTGACCAGCTGCCTTGCCTGACAGACTCCCACCTTGGGACAGACCCCGGCTTCAGGGCTGGGATTTCATTCACTTCACTTGAATCTCTTCTCCGGAAGTGGGCCGGACTGATAGGAGGGTTTGGGGAATGAGGGTGCTGGGCAGTGCAGGTTTAAGTCTCCTCTGTAGGAATCTCGTGTCTTTCAGGAGCCCAATGCCAGGCAGGAGATTGCTTTCCCCTCGGGAACTAGAAGTTCTTTACCACCTGCTCTTCATGCCCACCTGTTGGGGAGAACCCCATTCCTTGTATTCACTGCCTGCCGGAGAGCGGGAGGGAGCCTGTTTCCTCGTGGGTGGGATGTGCCCCCCGACTCGGGTAGGCCCCGGGCATCTGAGGGCCCCCAAGGGCCCATCATTGTCAGGGTGACCGTCCATCCCTGCGGGGGCAGGGAGCTGACAGCTTAGCTTCCTCTGGAGCACGGTTCCATCAGCCAGATGCGCTCACATCCAGCTCTTAGCAGCCCCTGCAAAAACCCTCTCTGATCAAAGAGAGGTGGGTGTAAAAATGCGGCCCAGGCTTTGTCTCCAACTCCCTCCATGATTCCTGGACCGTACAGGCCGCATCACTCGGACACCATGGATACAAACCCTCACTCCCCCGGCCCCTAGACCTGAGCAGAGCCCTGGGCTCAACTTCCAGCTAGAGCAGAGGTCGATGGGGGGAGGTGGCCCCTGCCCACAGCTCCACCCGTGATAAGTAGACAGGCTTTTCCATAATTAGTCAAAACCTAGGCTGTTCATCTGTGGGCCACGGCTGAGCAGAGACCACCGGAGTCCCTGAGGGGGCCCTGAGGCTGCAGAGAACGGGCCAGGGCCCCAAAAGAGCGGGTTGTGGTTACAGGGGCAGGATGACAGTGGGAGATTTTGGCATCTTCAAGAGGCAGAGGAGCAGGGCGCCCCTGCCAGCTGCATCCACACATCCCTTGGGGCAGATACAGAAGGAAGAATGTGCAGTTGGAAATTGGGGAATATGGTAAACAAAGAGAAGTGGGAGCTGACCTTACCATCCGCTCAGCCATGAGAAGGAGTGAGGCCCAGTATGGGTGAACCCTGAGGACACCCCGCTCAGTGAGAGAAGCCAGACCCAGAGGCCACACCGTGCGAGACCCCATTTCTATGAAATGTCCAGGACAGGCCAGTGCTCAGAGGCAGGAAGGGGTGTGTAGGTGTGGGGGCTGGAGGGTGACAGCGGATGCGGATGGGGTTTTCTTTGGAGGGTGAAAATGCTCTACATTTGAAGGCAAAGATGGTTGCCCCACTCTGTGGGTACACGAGCTCCTGTGTCGCACACCTGGTGAGTTGTAGGGCACGCGAATCTCACTGAAATCATCCAGAAACATCTTTCCCCCAGATCAGTTCTTAGCAAATGAGGAACAGTAATCCAGAATCAGAAATGGGCGGCCTTTCTGGAAGGCTGTCTGCCGTGGATTACACGTGTGTCTCCTGTGGCCTGGCGCTTCTGTCTCGGGAACACGTGCATACTGGTTTCATGTCTAAGAATAGCTGTAGCCTCGTTTGTTGTAGTGGGAAGTTGTATGACCAGGGGTGGGTTGAGCCAGTGGAACGTTGTGCAGCTGGGAAAATGGGTTTGCTCCGTGGGGTGTGCTCTGTGTCTTTGGGCTTGGAGAGATGCACGCAGCACTTTAAGTGAAAAAGTAGGCTCCAGACGGCGAGTATGGTGATTCCCATTTGTCGTGGGGTTGTGGGGTGGTGGGGTTGTGATTCTCAAGCTGGGAAAGGGAGATTTGCCCAACTATTGGTTGATATTAGTTTGATGTCATGGAATTTGGGATACCTTAAAAATACGTGCTAATTTTTCAATATGGTTCTGTCTTTTTTTGTACTAAAAAAAAAAAAAAAAAACCACCACTTACTCCTCTTTTCATAGTCAGAGGCGCGTAGCTCTGGGGAGGGAAGAGGAGCTGGCCATTCCTAGCTGCTTGTTGAGCAAGCACCCCACGGTTCCCAAGTGGGAGAAGTTTTTGTTGTTGTTGCTTCGTTGGTTTGTTTTTGGAATGGGAATTAAAAACCCAAACAAAAGGCCAAACACAGTAACTCACGCCTGTAATCCCAGCATCTAGGGAGGCCGAGGTAGGAGGACTGCATGGCTCCAGAGGTTCAGGGCCAGCCTGGGCAACATCGTGAGACCCCACTCTCCACAAAAAGGGAAAACAAGACCAAAAAACAAAAACAGTGAAGACGGCAAAGCCTGTTCCCCTTCCTCCCTGCTGAGCAGGTGAGGCAGTGCCAGAGAGAGGGCAGAGTGGCAGGTCCTGGAAGCCCAGCCCAGCATTGCTGAGCGCCTGCTGTGTGCTGGGGAGGGATCCCAGCCCCCAGGTCTGCCAAGGAGAGGTGAGAGTGCAGAGGGCAGCAGGCTTGCCTCCCTAGCCACACGCCTTGCTCCATGCCCTGACCTCGCCAGGCTGAGGCTTAGGGAGCAGTACTGGGTTTGTTTTGAGAGGTCTCTTCTCAACTACAGCCATCTCAGTGGTAACGTCTTCTCTCTCCCTCCCCCCTCTCTCCCTCTCCCCCCCCCCGACAATATAACCCTCCGTCTAGTGCCAACTCTGGGCCTTGTCACCTTGGGAGGACCAGGGTAGTGCAGTGACTTTGCCAAGGTCACATAGCAGGAGGCCGGGCCCAGCACACCCTTGACCTTCCTCTGCTTTCCTTGCCTCACTTGGAGGCACAAGCCGATGGGGCATCTGGGAGCCCATACCCTCCCTGCCCACCAGGTGTCCCCTGGGCCAGTGGCTTCGTGTCCTGGGCATGTGTCATGTGCACAGCCCGGTAGGGGCGGGTGGAGGGGCCTCAAGAGGCGGTGGCTCGGTGTCTCAGAGCAGAATCCCTGGCATGTGCTCCAGCAGGCAGGCTTTGTAGTGGGATTACTAACGGGGCAGATCACGAGGATGTTCCCGTTTCACTGGAAGAAATAAAATGTGCACGCAGCAGCCTTTCTCACGCCGAACTCAAGTTAGTCCTACAAGCCTGCATGCCATGTTAGATTAGCTCAGCACGCGGCCAGGCTGACCCCACGGTGGGTGGCGCCTGGTGCTGGTAGACAAGGGTCTGTCCTCCAGAGCCTGGGATTCAGCGGCGTCCCGAAAATCCCCTGTCACGTGGAGAGTTGATTGAGGATTAAACAGAGCGCAAGAGATGGGAAGCCCGGCTCGAAGGCCAGGGAGCCACATGCTCTTAACTGGTTCCATGCCAGCTGTCTGTGGGTGAGGCCTGCTGTGCACCAGCCTCCCCGGGACATCTCGGGCTCTCGGGAGGTGTCTGGCAGGGAGAACTTCTACTGAGCTTGGGAAGGGGACGACGACTTGGATTCCCCAGAAGCACCACCACCCATCTCCCCCCACCTCCCGCATCCGGCCGGGGTGGGGGCTCCGCAGGAACCAGGCCTCTCCTGAAACCCCAGCCCTGGGGTGTACTGAACTTAATTACTGTAAAATTCAAACCAAATTGTTTCTGCTGCCTGCGAGAACTGTGTGTTCCTTCTGTTTGGTAATGAGGCCGCCTGCTCCGGGTGATTAACCCGAGCCCAGGGGGAGGCGGCAGAAGGAAGGCGGGAGCTGGGGAAGGGTGGGAGGGAGGAGGGACCACAGAGGCCCGGGAAACTCCAGCCCCTCCTCTGACCCACTGGAGCCCACACCAGCCTGTGCCCTGCCTTTGGCTTCCTGCCTCAGTGAGCCTCTGATTTATGGTGTTGCAGGGCTGGATGTAAAATATGTCTCCATTGCTCCTTCTCCCAGATCTTCCCTGTCTCTCTGACCCTGGTCAGGGCTTTTGGGGCCCCTTCCCATGTGTGGGCTTAGGGGGTGTCACAGTCATGCAGAAGCATGGGGAGAATCTACAGCAAAGACCATGCAGAGCAGGTCCCGGGCCGGGTCAGAGTGATTGGGCCCTGTGCTGGCTCTTGGCCTAGCGTTTATGCTGCACGTCTAGAGAGTGAGCTAGGAGAGGAGTGGTCTGGAAAGAAGGCCTCGTTTAGTCTCTCCCCCAGCACTGCGGACATTGGGGCCAGATCCTTCTCTGGGCTGGGGCCATCCTGGGCACTGCAGGGTGCTGAGCAGCACCCCTGGCCTCCGCCCACCCCATGCCAGGCACACCCCAACCCAGCTGTTTCAACCACAACGTCTGCAGACACATCCACTCCCATGGGGGCAGAGCCACCCATCAGACACCTGGGTCTCCGGGCTCCCTGCTGGGCCCCTCCTTCCTTTCTCCTGCTGCTCTCAGCTTTCGGGATCACGCCCTCTAATGCTCCCGGTTCTGCTGCCCAGGAGCTGCGGTGGGGGGTGGGGGGCACATCTCCCCAGAGGAGGGTCAGGGGCTCTTCTAGTCTGAGGCTCGTGATGTGGCTCCAGGGCCTTTGCCGGCTCGGCATCACCCAGTCTTCTCTACCATCCTTCTTGGACGGAGCTGGTTCGGCGGCTGCAGCTGGATGCTGCCTAGCATCTGAGGAGCGGGTCTGCTCATGGGGTCAGGCAGAGGCGGGACCCCCTCGAGGGGCACCGGCGAGGGATCCCAGGGGGTAGCCGTCGGAGAAGCAGGAGAGCCGGACAAGGGGGCTCGCAGGGCCTGGCCCTGAGTCAGAACTGGTGGAGCTCTCCCCTCTCCCATATCAGAGCCTCCCAGCTCATGGCCGATCTTCGGCCGTTGTACATGAGTTGTAACCTGGAGAGTGAGAGAGAACCTCCAGGAGCAAGTGCTGGCAAGGGATTGCGGGGGGGGGGGGGGGCGGGCCCCTGCACCCCTGACTGCGTGTCCTCTCCCCACCCAAGGTGTGACCCTTCATGGGGCCCACGGTTCAGACCTGGAGCCGTCTGCCTGGGACAGACCCTCCCCTCCTAGGGCCGTTCCTCTGTTTCCCTCCTCGGGCTGTTGGAAGTGACATGGAACAGCACTTGAGTGGCACCTGGCACAGAAGCAGGACTGTCGTGGCCGTTGAGGCCCCTTCAGGGCAGCATGTGGAGGAGAAAGGCCGGTCCTAGTGGCCCGGAGTCAGGCGTACAGTTGCCTGCTTGTCATGTCCCTGCAGGGGCTCACAACACTGATAGACACATGCGAGGTTACTTTCATTTAGGGAGGGCCAGAGGGGACGTCGGAGCCTCCCCTGGCACCTGGTGGATGTGCGGGCAGCATGGAAGGCTGTGGAAGGCCATGGAAGGCCCGTGACCTTGCCTGGCCTGGCTGGCCCGGAGAGGCAGGGAGCCGCTCGCTGTGCTGCCGGGAATGGCCCCGCGGCCAAGGCCCAGGGAGCCCTGGGAGTGGGCGCCTAATTGTTTTGTTGACGCGGCTGCCGAGTGCTTCCAGTGGGTTTCCTAATGAACTGGTTTGTTATCGGCCCCGCTGCAGCACTGATAATTACATCAGAAACGGGGGGCCCGCTCATCCTTCCCACGCCTTCTGTGAGCCATCAGTGCGGGTGCGGGCGCCTCTGCCCTTCCTCAGTGTTTAACGCCTTGTGTGCCAAGGCACCTGCCACCCGTGCCCACCTCAGCCAGATGGTCAAGATGGCTGTGAGAGGAGTGTGACCACCACTCGCCCTGGTCGGCATCCACTGGGCAGTGGTCACCACGCAGGTCACTGTTCAGCTGCTGGGGAGGCAGCGGGTGAGGCCATCGAGGTCCTGGGAGGAGACAGGACACAAATAAGGGTGGGAAGAGGAATTTCTGCTCCTAGAGAGGGCGCAGGGATGTTGCAGCTGCGGCCTGGTGTGTCTGCCCACTGGGTAGACCAGTCCACAGCC
This sequence comes from Rhinopithecus roxellana, assembly GCF_007565055.1. Taxonomy (NCBI): domain Eukaryota; kingdom Metazoa; phylum Chordata; class Mammalia; order Primates; family Cercopithecidae; genus Rhinopithecus; species Rhinopithecus roxellana. Next base: position 14,762,909 of record NC_044556.1, read on the forward strand.
CGGGCAGCTAAAAGCACCAGACGTGTATCCTCTCGCAGTTCTGGAGGCAGAGGCTGAGATGAGTGTGTGGCAGGCCGAGCCCCCTCAGGGTGCCAGAGAGACTCCCCCCTGCCTCTCCTGGCTTCGGGGCTGGCCGAGATCTCAGGGCTGCTTGGCTTGCAGGGGTGTCGCCCTCTCCTCTGCCCGGTGGCCACGTGGCCCCTCCTCCCTGCCTTTGTATCCTGTTGTCTGCTTCTAAGGACACCAGGCGCTGGCCCCGGGCAGGCCCTGATCCCACGTGTGAATCACGCACCGACGACAGCTGCTACCACGCTGCTTCTGAACACTCCTCTGTGAGGCCCTGGGTGCAGGCTGCTGAGGAGCGCAGGGAACAGCACTGCGGAGGAGGAACGGAAATCGCGAGGTCCCTGAATGGGGGTCCTGGCAGAGGCCAAATGTCAGAGGTCGTGGGCTGCAACAGGGGCCCTCGAAGTTAGGTTTCATCACCATGTGCTGGGGGAGGCACTGGGCATTTCAGCAAGGGAGAGGGGCCACTGGCTGGAGAAGGGATTATGGGAGAGATGGGGCAGGGAGCCTGGCATAGATGGCTGCCGTCTAGGCGGGCATGGGGTTTGTGGGCTTGGGAAGAAGGGGACAGCGTGATGGGAAGAAGGGAACAGCATGGGCCTGTGTTTTAGGGGTGGGCCTGATAGGATGGAGGTGGGGGCGCAGGCGAGGGGTGAGGACTTGGGTGTGTGGGTGTGTGCTGGTGCCGGGAGTGCACAGAGGGACGTGGAGGAGCCAGGACTGGCTGTGGTGTTCAGATGCGTCAGAGCCTGCCGTCCAGTGTGGGAGCCACGGGCCACACATGGCACCATATCCATTAACCAAAATGAAATAGGATGCACTCTCCACCTTCAGTCGGGCCAGCTGTGGGTCAAGCCCTTGCTAATAGCCAGGTGGGCTGGCGGCCGTGTCCTGGGCAGCGCAGGTGCACGTCATCACCGTCCCCACAGGCAGTCCTGTCGCAGTGCTGCCGATGTGTCCTGTGGAGGGGTCTCCAGCTCGGGGTCGGCGCTGAGGCGTCTGTGGAGGGATCTTCAGCTTGGGGTCGGCACCGAGGGCAGGGCAGAGGCAGCGTGAGGGATGGGACGTGGTAGCCATAGATGTCTCGTCGGCAGCCGTGGGATGCTGCACCCTCTCCACACCAGGCTGGCTGCTTCTCAGGCCCCCTCCCATCCCTGTCTCCGTCCACAGCAGGGCAAGCACCAGCCATGCAATGTCTGTTGCCATCAGCTGTGGAACCACCCGCTGGCAGCTGGCATCGTCCTAAATGTTCCGCCCTGGTTCCTGGATCAGGGGGCTGGGAGTTGGCGCCACAGCTGACGAGAGCATTCATGAGCCCCGTGGTCAGATGCTCTTTGGGTTGATGATTTTATTGGACCACATATAATCATTTTCTCTTTAGGCTGGTAGCTGCGTCTTCTGCCACTTTACTGTTTTACATGAGCAGACTCTAGTATCTGTTAAGGCTTTTAAAAAGAGATGACCTCTTGTGAAAGCTCAGTGCTGTTTAAATCAGGGGAAGGTGGCGGATGAGCCCCCTGGGCTCCAGGGCAGCAGTGGTAGCCCACTGCATCTACAGGTAGCCAGGGTCCTGCGATGGCGCTGCCAGCCAGGCTGCTGCACACTGAGAGCTGGGGGTCCATGAGCCTGGTGCTGGACGCCCCCATAGCGTGGGTCCAATCGCAAGGGGCTGGCCAGGGCAGGGCAGGGCCTACTAGGAGCGGGGGGGCCGGGAGCAGCCAGGGTGGACCCCTCAACTTGGATCAGATCACAAGGGGCTGGCCAGGGCAGGGCAGAGCCTGCTAGGAGGAGGGAGGGGCCCGGAACAGCCAGGTCAGACTCTTCAACCTGGGGACCCTCCCCCAGCAGCTGCAGACTTGAGTGTGTGTGGTGCTTGTGTGCGAGCATGTGGTTTGTGTGTGCGTTTCCCTGGGAATCAGACCCCCTTCTATAGAGTGGGTGCTATAGACAGACCCCAGCTGCTGGCAGACAAAGTGTGTGCCCCACCAAGGGGCAGGCTGCTGAAAAGTTAGGTTCACAGGGAGCTTGTTTTAGGAGGAGGTCCTCATGTTATGGAAATGCAGGCCACAGACTGAGGTGGACACAGGGCCGGTGTACAGTGTGGGGAATCTTTTTTTTTTTTGAGATGGAGTCTCGCACTGTCACCCAGGCTGGAGTGCAGTGGTGCGATCTCGGCTCACTGCACCCTCTGCCTCCCGGGCTCAAGTGAGTCTCCTGCCTCAGCCTCCTGACTAGCTGGGACTACAGGTGCGCCACCACACCTGGATAATTTTTGTATTTTTAGTAGAGGTGGGGTTTCTGCCTGTTGGCCAGACTGGTCCTGAACTCCTGACCTCAAGTGATCCACCTGCCTTGGCCTCCCAAAGTGTTGGGATTACAGGCGTGAGCCATTGCGCCTGACCATGGCATGGGAAATCTTCACAGCCTTCCCCCATCCGGACTCCTTGCCGCATGGAGTGATCTCACCTTGGATGGGGAGCACAGTCCCAGGTCTCCACGGGTTTGGGGAACCCCCTGGGGTTCCTGCTGACCTCAGTGCCCCTGCCCAGACCCCAGTTTCTCACTTCCGTGCGATATGGCATTTCTGCACTTGAGTCGCTGGTGACTGGTGGCGCCTGTTGCCGCGGTGCCTCCCTGTGGTGTTGGCGGTGCGGATTGCCGTGGCGCCTGCCTGGTGGGGGAAGTGTTCCTCCGTTTCTGGGCTTGCCTTAACAGCTCAGAGAAGGCTGAGGGGACCCTGTGAATGATTTTAAACATCCCACGCTAGGGAAGGACTTGTAAGGTCACACAGGGTGGCTTCCATCAGAATCTATACTTTAAAGAGCGTGGGCTGGCGGCATGTGTGGTGTGGAGTCAGCAGGGCGGGGAGAAAAGGACAAGGCACGTGCCCCATGGCCATCGGGTGATGGGGATGGCACCTGTTCACGAAGAAGAGTTGCCAAGGGAAGGAGGTGAGTGGTAACCAAAGCCACCAAGATGTCGATCTCACCGTACACAGGATTCCTAAATATGTAGTAAAAGGCTGTAAAGCCCCAAATGGCGCATCAGCCGGCCATCCAGGCTTCGTGGTTTTGTTTTTTTGAAATAGAGTCTTTAAAAACTCCAGGTTGGAGTGCAGTGTTACAATCATAGTTCACTGCAGCCTTGACCTCCTGAGATCAAGCAATCCTCCTAACTCAGCCTCCCAGGTAGCTGAGACTACAGGCATTGCACCACCATGCCCAGCTAATTTTTTGTAGTTTTTGTAGAGATGGGATCTCACTATGTTGTCTAGGCTGGCCTTGAACTCCTGAGCTCAAGGGGTCCTCCTGCCTTGGCCTCCTAAAGCACTGGGATGACAGGCGTGAGCCGCTGCGCCTGGTCTGTGCAGGCCTTGGTGGAGCTGCCCCTTCGGTCCTGATGGGGAGCATTTCCCAGATGTGCCCCGTGGAAAAGGCAAGGCGCAGAGCAGGGACTGTAGGATGTCATTGACACGAAAAGCAGAGGACCGCGCCCTGTGTGTCGGGAGGGTGGGGCCCTGGGGCAGAGAGTGCATTGGCCACCTTCCCTTTTGTTCTTCCGCAGCTGGGTATTGGGTGCAGCGTTGCCTGTTCTAGAAAGTCTGTGAGTTCTGTCTCCGTTTTGGCTCAGACTTCTCCTGTGGGAGATGCCCAGCGAGAGTGATTCCCCTCTGTCACCAATGAGATGTGAACCCTCCTCCTACTCTTAGCTCAGCAGAGCCTCGTGGATCTGGGGCCCCCAGCTTCTTTGGATCTCAGACATGGGGGGCTCAAATGTCAGTCAGGAGCTGCCAAAGCTCTGTGGAAGGTTTCTGCATGTTTGCCCAAGCCCCGCCAGGAGGGGCTTCAGAAGCGCTTGTCTGATTGCAGCCCATGAGCCCTGCAGAGCAAGGCAGGATGCAGAGGCAGAGGCTGACACAGCCCCCAGCTGGGCCGGGGCTGGTGGCCAAGGAGCTTCCTGCATGAGCAGTGGCAGCCTCCGCGTCAGTACATGGTCCGTGGAAGCCCCGTTAACAGCAGGGGGACTCGGCCTCTGGGGAGTGGATTTCTTTTGCAATATGATGTTAAAGGAAGGTCTGGCATTCCGTATGTTTTCTATTTTATTTCTTATTACAATTTGCAAAAGCACGCCAGTTTCATTGGATTTCAGGCATTTTTCATGGGATCGTTATGGCTCAGAAGGCATAATCTCAGACATTAGATTAGAGTGACAGGCTTGGGAATTCAGACCCGAGAACAGCTGCCCTGCCTGTTCCCTTGTAGGTGACTGGCAGGTCTTGCTTTATAACAGGAAGTGCTCCCATGGTGGCCCTGACTTGTCCAGCCTATGAGGTTCGCTTGTGTTATCTCATTTAAAACCCCCGGCGGCACGAGGTTGGTCCACCTAGTTCTCTAGAAAGGGACCATGAACTGAAAGTCTGTGTCCCCTCAGAGTCATCTGTCAAGTCCTCATACCCCTCCCTAGGGTGATGGTATTAAGAGATGGAGCCTCAGGCCGGGCGCAGTGGCTCAAGCCTGTAATCCCAGCACTTTGGGAGGCCAAGACGGGTGGATCACGAGGTCAGGAGATCGAGACCATCCTGGCGAACATGGTGAAACCCCGTCTCTACTAAAAAATACAAAAAACTAGCCGGGCGAGGTGGCGGGCGCCTGTAGTCCCAGCTACTCCAGAGGCTGAGGCAGGAGAATGGCGTAAACCCGGGAGGCGGAGCTTGCAGTGAGCTGAGATCCAGCCACTGCACTCCAGCCCGGGCGACAGAGCGAGACTCTGTCTCAAAAATAAAAAAAAGAGATGGGGCCTCTGGGAGGCGACGAGGGCATGAGGGCGATGCCCTCATTGATGGGATCAGTGGCCTTATGAAAGAGCTCCCAGAGAGCTCCCTCGCCCCCTCCACCATGAGAGGACTCAGTGAGAAGACGCCAAGAACCAGGAAGTGACCCTCACCAGACCCCAGACCTGCCGGTGTTCTGATCTTGGACTTCCCAGCCTCCAGAACCATAAGAAATAAGCAATTTGCTTATAAGCCCCCAGCTTATGGTATTTTGTTCCAAGAATGGACTAAGACAAAAGGTTCATCACAGTCACTTCCTCACATGCCATTTCCCTCATCCCTGCCTCTGAGGAATGTGCGGGGTGGATTTCTGAGCCTTTAGTTGCTGCTTTCTTTCCATTTGGCAGGCATCCTTTGAGGGGAACCTGGGTCACATAGAACAACCTCCAGTTCTGGTAGCACTGGGCACACACTGGGTAGCAGTGGGCAGTGGAGAGGATTGTGGGGTGCCAGAAGGCCCATTTGTTTCCTTTCTCTTTAAACATGATGAGCAGGTCTGTGCAAATCTACCCCAAGGTCCAAGGATGCTGAGAGGCTAAAGAAAGAGGCTGGCATTCAGTTTCTCAGAGAGAAACATTTAATAAGGATTTACGAAGAGAAGCCATGTCTGTGTCTTGGGTGGCAGCAGTGAGACAAGACGATGGATCCCTGCACCATCATCCCCAGACCCAGGGCTTATATACCGTAGGGAAGGGTGGTTCAGGGATGTGCAAGACAATTGAAATATGGAAACCTCAGGGCCATTTGACCAAAGGGCAAGATTTACAGTAAGTACCTTCTCGTATACAAGGAGTGGTAGATGAACTGGAAATCTCAGAGGCCTTCCCAGAATGGGGGTTAATCAGAAGCCAACATGGCAGGTTAGCATCCAAGATGGAGTTACTGTGGCCTCCACACCTGCTGTGACCTCATTTCTGAGGGACATACCTTCCAGGGGCTTCTTGAGAAAGGAACACAGGCAGTAAAGTTTTGAGAGTTTTCTCGTTTGAAAACAGGGCCTGAGGGTGGCACCCTCGTGGAGGAGAGCAGAGCCCTTGTAGAAGAGCCCCCAGAGAGCTCCCTCACCCTTTCCACCAGAGGAGGACACAGTGAGAAGGCACCGTCTAGGAACCAGGAAGTGACCCTCACCAGACTCCAAATCTGCCAGTGCTTTGATCTTGGACTTTCCAGCCTCCAGAACCATGAGAACTAAGGAAAGGGCAGAGATTGAAAATGAAACCAAAAACTCCACAGGATGGTTAGGCAACAAAGTAGAAGAACTTGTGCAGGAAAGGCTGCTGTCTGTGTGGTGGATAGTTTGGCTGGGTATTGAAGTCCCTTTGAAGGCCACACCGATCCGTGGTTCTCATCCAGTGCTGCTGGCACAAAGATGCTCCTCTGATTCCTCATCCTTGATGTGGAACCTGTTTTTCTCCCTTCTGGAAGCTTATTGAACCCTCTTTGTGTCCCAGGTGTCCTGAAGTCCCCTCACTGGGTACCTGGTGTGTGTCTGATTTTTGTCACTTCCCCCTCCTTGGGCCTTTCCATCCATCTTTTCCAACCTTTCCCATGATTCTGGTCAACTTTCTTGAATGGTTTCATTGATTATTTGCTCTCCTGTTTCTATTTTCTTGTTTCTGTTTCAAACTCCTGTGACTCACTGTTGGGCTTTCAGAACTAGCGCTCCGCTTTCTTTATCTTCCCCACCTCCATTTCCTACTTGGCCTTGTTGTTGTTTTCCTTGTTCTTGTTTTCAAGGCAGGATCTCGCTGTGGAATGAGACAGGGTCTTAGGCTGGAGTGAAGCCCTCTTCTTCTTTCACGATGTAGTATCTTTCTTTCCTGAGGATGTTGATTGATGATAGGTTTAAATTCCTTTTGAAAATGTCTTCTCTGACTGGACATGATGGCTCACACCTGTGATTCCAGCACTTTGGGAGGCCGAAGCAGGCAGATCACCTGAGGTCAGGAGTTCGAGACCAGCCTGGCCAATGTGGTGAAACCCCGTTGCTACTCAAAGTACAAAAAATTAGCCGGGCGTGGCAGTGGGTACCTGTAATCCCAGCTACTCGGGAGGCTGAAGTAGGAGAATCACTTGAACCCAGGAGGCGGAGGTTGCAGTGAACCGAGGTTGTGCCATTGCACTCCAACCTGGGTGACAAGAGCGAGACTCCATCTCAAAAAAGAAGAAAGAAAAAAGAAAATATCTTCTCTGTCCTCTGTTTCTTACCAGTTTTTTGTTTTTTGGGGTTTATTTTGATTGTTTATTTTAATCTCTGGGGATCATAGTGCAGGCCCATCTCTCTGATGCTTGGGGGTAATGATCGAGTGTAATGATTACAAGTGAGGGGCTGGGTACAGTGGCTCACGCCTGTAATGCAGCACTTTGGGAGGCTGAGGCAGGAGAATTGCTCGAACCCAGGGCTTGGAGTCTACAGTGCGCCTCTGTGATCACGCCACCACACTCCAGCTCCAGCCTGGGTAATAGAGTGAGATTCTGTCTCAAAAAAAAAAAAAAAAAACCCAAAAACCCAAGCAGGCAACGGAGGCTGATGATGGCTCGGGATGCAAGGAGATAGCGGGGAGGGCCTCATTCAGTGCTTTACCCCGGGAAATCCGGGTGGGCTCTGGATGCAGGGGAAGGGCGGGGAGGGGCTCACTCAGTGCTATACCCCGGGAGATCCGGGTGGGCTGTGGATGCAGGGGAAGGGCGGGGAGGGGCTCACTCAGTGCTTTACCCCGGGAGATCCGGGTGGGCTCTGGATGCAGGGGAAGGGCGGGGAGGGGCTCACTCAGTGCTTTACCCCGGGAGATCCGGGTGGGCTGTGGATGCAGGGGAAGGGCGGGGAGGGCCTCACTCAGTGCTTTACCCAGGGAGATCCGGGTGGGCTGTGGATGCAGGGGAAGGGCAGGGAGGGGCTCACTCGGTGCTTTACCCGGGGAGATCTGGGTGGGCTGTGGATGCAGGGGACGGGCGGGGAGGGCCTCACTCAGTGCTTTACTCAGGGAGATCCGGGTGGGCTGTGGATGCAGGGGAAGGGCGGGGAGGGCCTCACTCAGTGCTTTACCCGGGGAGATCCGGGTGGGCTGTGGATGCAGGGGAAGGGAGGGGAGGGCCTCACTCGGTGCTTTACCAAGGGAGATCCAGGTAGGCTGTGGATGCAGGGGAAGGGAGGGGAGGGCCTCACTTGGTGCTTTACCCGGGGAGATCCTGGGTCGGCTGTGGATGCAGGGGAAGGGCAGGGAGGGGCTCACTCAGTGCTTTACCCTGGGATACCTGGGTGCACTGTTATGGGGGGGCCCACATCAGGCCCTTTGGGTCTCTCCCCTTGGGCCAGCCAGATTGTGCAGGGAGTAGCCCTCCAGCCTCCTGCCTGGGCTCCTAAGGGTGGCACCCACATCCTCCACTGTGCCCAGTGTCCCCAGCCCAGACACCCACCTTCTCTGGCCTCTCCAGTAAATGAGCCTATGGAGTCCAGCGAGGAGGGACAGGTGGCCACCAGGGCGCCAGGAGGGGTTGGGTGCTCCAGCAGTCCTCACCCAGACCTCCGTGGTGAGCGATGCCACCCTCGTTTCCAGGGAACCCTGGGCTGTGAGGCGTGAGGTGTGCTCCCGCCACCACCGTCCGTGTCTCTGCTGGGATTGGCCCCTGGTGGCTGTCAGCCTGCTCGCCACGTCCCACCACCAGCCTGCCGTCGTCTCCTTTTCTGTCTTCCCTGTCCTGGCAGGTGTGTCCTCCCTAAAGCCACTTTCCCGTAGCTTTAGGAGAGAGATGGGTGGCGTGGGCTTGGCAACCAACCAGGGCGTCACTTACAGCCAGGCGCCGTGAGCGTGGCCTCCTTCCTGCAGTTGCCTCTGGCTGCCCAGGAGGGGCATGGTATTGCCTGGCAGGGAGTGGAGGCAGTGGGGCCTTCTCGGTGTCCCTTGAAGGATCAGCAGGTCAGTGTGGAAGTCGCCAACGATGAAGGCCGGAGCCTGGGGGAGGGTGGAGCTGGGCACCCCTGGGAAGTCTGGGAGAGGGGCTGAGCCTCCACAGGCCAGGGGAGCAGGAGAGGAATGGGGCCAGGGCCGGGGTGGCCTCTGGGGCTCCTCCCGGTCTCTTGCTGGTCTGAGGGGTCTTGTACCGCAGCAGGGAATCGAGGCCCCGGCTCCCCTCAGGCTCTCCTTTCACCAGCAACGGGCGGGGGGCGATGGGTGACGGGTGACAGGTGGTGGGTGCGGCACCTGCCCCGCCCACAGGAGAGCCCTGGTCCACTGTGGCCTGTGGATGTGGCCCCTGACGTCAGCGTCTCTCTCCCCACTCCCTTCCCCCGGCCTGCCTGGGAGCAGTCTGAGCAGTGAAGAGCTCTGCACGTCCGGTGCTATGGCGGTGCTAAGTAATAAGATCTCCAGGTTTTTTTGGGCATTAATATTTATTCCCATGAAAAGGTTAAATTTATTTCACTTTAAAGCCCTGGGGAGTGCAAGATAGAGCCAAAGCCGCCTCTCCTGGCAACGGCCCTGCCCACCACGCACCCACCCCTTCCGCCTTCCGCACAGTCCTGTGACAGCCTGCAGGACAGGGCAGGGTGTGTGGGGCAGTTGGTGGCACCCCCTTTTGGAAGGCACTGCTGCCAGTGAGGCCGGTGAGTATGCAGAGCCCAGGGCCAGTGTTCGCTTCCTGCAGGCACCGGGCAGGCCTGGCCACTCCTGGACTCTCTGACCCCTTCCCCCGCTCTCTGCAGCAGGCACCACACGAGCCAATTTCGGTTGGCACAACGTCCTAAAGCAGGCCCTGGGCTCTGCGACTGCCAGCTCCGAGCCCATCGACATTCTGATTTCTATTTTTTTCATGCTTTGGAAAAAAGAAATCTATTTATCTCTACATCGGGCTCTGCTCTGCATAACCAGAGGCAAACCAGCAGCCCCGCCTGCTTTTGGATTTTCCTGGGAATGTAGCAGCGGATCCTCTGAGGCCTGCGTCGGGAATATCGGGCTGTCGGATGCGTCAGCCTTCCGGGACAGATGACGGCCACACTGCTTCTAGCTAGTTGGCTTGGTGTTTGGGCACCAGGTGACAGGGGCCAGCCAGCCAGCAGCCGTGCTGAGATTAGTCCAGGTCCCCTGAACTCGACGGCCATCAGTCCTGGGCCTGTCATTTGCAAACAGCAGCTGCAGCTTGTCCAGCCTCCTGCTAGACCCTCTCTCCACCCCAGGTTTTTCTTAAGGGTCTGTGACAGCATCTGTCAGTGGAGACTCATGTTAGCCACGTCAGGAGGGTCCGTGTTGGAGAAGGATGGAGGGAACGGCCCCGAGCCCGGGGAGCCTGGCTTCTGCTCTGTGAGGCTCGCTCCACACCCTGTTCCCTTCCCGATTCCCTTCCCCATCCTGCCCTGGTCCTAAAGGAGGTGACATGGGGCACGGGGGTGCACGGCCACCTTCTGTAGAGCCAGGGCAGGCCAGCCACCTTCTGAGTGGCTTCCAAGCTCCTGAGGCTTGGCCACCCGCACATCATGGGGTGAGTGAGGGGCAGGAGGAGGGCCCCTCCCGACAGCTGCCTGCAGCCTGGCCCTCCCCTTTTTATCTGGAGAAAAGTGTCCTGTGGCTGCTGGGTGGGTGGCAGGGAGGCTGGCCGAATCCCTGGCCAATGAGTCCCACTGGCAGGACCCCGAGAAGCAGAGGAGCTCACTCCGGCTGGTGCACTCCCACCCCGGCAACAACAGGACAAGCAGGCATGCCGGTACAGCTCCTGGGCACATGGCCCCATTCTGCTCCCGGGTCCCCCGGCTTCTCGTATGTGTTTGTTTTGTCTCCCAGTTACACTATGAGCTGCTTCAGGGCAGGGCCCGGCGTTGCATGGTAAAACTACATTAATTCAGACTTATTAATTCAGACTTATTAATTCATAGCCTATTATAGATTGGACATGGGAGACGTGACTCTTTCTGAACTAGAAGTTAGAAACCGTTTTGCTCTGGGTTTTTATGGCCACAATTGCAGAACCTAATCTAAGATCAGTACCTTTTTTTTTTCCCCCCAGCAACTAAAATCTTGTGAAATTAAAGGTCCTTAAAACGTGCTTTCAATTCTGAGCCAGACAGTTCTGAACCCAGCAAGGAGCAGCACAGGGATGCTCTGGCTTGGAAGGGGGTTTTTCTGGGAATGCCACTTCCAGGATTTGGACCTCATGTGTGTCCCTTGGGAGCTTCCAAAATAGGACTGCTTTTAGGTGGAGCTGATGTATTGGAACTGATGTCACGGATATAATGGACATCCTCACACCCCCCAAAAATTAGAAACAGAAGACGTCACTCCTCAGGCCGTGCCTCTTCTCTTCCCCAGACCCTGGGCAGGTCTCAGCGAACCCGGGAGAACCAGAGCCTGACTCTGGGTCCCGAAGTTGTCATTTCAGGGACCCGAATTGCTGTTTTCTCCCGTATATGAGTATCTGGGCTCATTAAGACAACTGGGGCCATCCCCGCTGGAATGTGCGAAGTCTGTGGGCTCTGGGAGTTTGGAGCTGGGTCAGGTGGTGAGGCCGGGAGAGTCGCACCCCCTGGGCCCCGTCCGGGCAGCAGGATCCAGGCCCCCATGAGGCTGAGGTGTGGTGGGCCCAGCTCCCTGAGCTGCACCTGAGTTCCTGGGGCAGCATGCCCACAGTGCATGGCCAACTTGGGCTGATGATGCAGAGGGCACAGGACCCAGAGCGGGGCCGAGCAGGAGGCCAGGGCTGTCCATGCCTGGAGCGGGGCTGCTTTCCGGCAGGGGCAGTCAGAGGCCCAGAAGCCAGTGGTGGGGCGTGCGCGGCCGCCATGCTCAGTACAAACTGGGACTGCCGCCCATGTCTACACAGACACATCTGCGATTGCTCCCAGAGTGTGCTGAAGCTGGTCTGTGGAATGTGATGTTCACCCCGAGGCTGTTACACTGCGAGTTACACTAGAAAGGTAACTTCATGACTTAAATCAGGCTTCAGCAAGCTTTTTCTTTTGAGACAGGGTCTCAGTCTGTCACCTGGGCTGGAGAGCTGTGGCATGATCACAGGTCACTGCAGCCTCAACCTCCTGGGCTCAGATGATCCTCCCACCTCGGCCTCCCAAGTAGCTAGGACAATAGGCGTGCACCACCACACTCACCTAATTTTAAAAATAAATTTTTGTAGAGACAGTGTCTCACTATGTTGCCCAGGCTGGTTTTGAACTCCTGGCCTCAAGCGATCCGCCTGCCTCAGCCTCCCAAAGTGCTGGGATGACAGGTGTGAGCCACCATTTGAGCCAGCCCACTTACTGTGAAGGACCTGATAGTAACTGTTTGCAGCTTCGCAGGCTGTGCTATTCCCCATTGTGAGCGTTCTGCCCTGCCCTTGTAGCATGAACACAGCTGTGGATGATACGAACGGGCGTGGCTGTGTGAATAAAACTTCACAAATAACAAGTGGTAAGCCAGATGTGGCCCATGGGCCCACCTTAGGTGATATGCCTTCTCAATAAAGAGATTTAGAGAAATAAGTAGGACAGAAGTGTTTACTCCCACAATTGAAAGAACCACAGTGAGTGTTTTGATGCAGGTGTGTCTGTGTAGACATGGGCGGCAGTCCCAGTTTGTACTGAGCATGGCGGCCGCGCACGCCCCACCACCGGCTTCTGGGCCTCTGCCCCTGCCGGGAAGCAGCCCCGCTCCAGGCATGGACAGCCCTGGCCTCCTGCTCGGCCCCGCTCTGGGTCCTGTGCCCTCTGCATCATCAGCCCAAGTTGGCCATGCACTGTGGGCATTCTCTTTAGAGACCTCTGTTCATAATCGGACTCTTGCTGTATTCATGACTGTGCACTTTGTGTTTCTTCAGATAACAGACACATCCTGAGGACGTTTCTGTCATTGAAAGGGTCCTGTAGACCACATCTTCCTAGCGCACGCCTCCCTGTCGTGTGTCATTTATTTATTCTGTCCACGACGGTTGAACGGTTTGGTTAGAGTCATTGTGATGTGTGTGTGTGCACAAGCATACTTGTCTTTCAATATAAAAGCAAAGGACGTCTTTGAATTCCTTCCTTCCTCAGGCAAGATCACGGGCAGGGGGAGGTTAGGGACGAGCTTGCCCGGAGTGTGCAAAGATCCACGTTCCGCCCATCGTCTGCAGCTTGGCAGAGCTGCTCGTCTCCTCCCTGCATCCTCCCAAGGCTGCCGGGGTCTGCTCCGTGCTTCCTGGGGGCCAAGTAGGGGCCGTGATGCTGACCCACCCTCCTCCTCTGGGGGATTCCGCAGGACCCAGCAGCCACCTCTCCCTCTGCTGATTCGCTGGGAAGCGGTGCTGTCCAGGTCCCCAGAGGTGCACTTGGCAGGGTGGTCAGGCCGCCCCCTGACATGGGCGCTGTCCAAGAACCCGGTTCTGCTTGGCATCTGGGGCACCAAGAGGGGTGGTCTTGCTTTGAGACTCTGCTCTGCTAGCTTCACCTGGGAATGAGAAGGAACTTATGGGTTCGAGCCCAACCCAGAGCAGTGAGACCAGGACCTTAGCGTTGGGGAGAGTGGTGGGGGCAGAGAACTTGCAGTTGGGTCCAACCTGTCGACGAGAGGCTGATCCCAAGGCCAGGCAACCTGAGGCCGTGACCCGCAGAGAATGCAGCGTATTTGGGAACAAAGACCCTCCGTGGAGACTGGCGGTGGGACCCTGGCTTCATGCTCCACGTTCCTCACCTGAGTCCCCGCCTCCTGGTCTTGGACCGCCACCCTTCCTTGGCCAGACTTGCCCAGCTTCCCCCGCAGCTCTCAGGGCAGCCTCACCCATACACACAGCTCTGGTGGCTGCATGTATCACGCCACACGATGGAACACAGGGCCCTGGGGTGTGCTCAGGCCTTCGGGGGCCGCGCAGACCTTCTCTTGCCGTTTGTGCCTGATTTCTCCGTCAGAAACTAATGACACGGCCAGATTCCCCCAGACGGCACCTTCCTTCTCTGTCGCGAGTGCTGACGGACGACCACTAAGTCGGGGAGCAGGAAATTGTAGCGGGCAGGGCCCGTCCCCTCCAGTCACTCCTGCACAGCTTCGCAGACACACGTGTCCCACAGAGTGGGCAGCTAGACAGGGCTGTGGTGAGGACAATCAGGGGCCTCGCTAATGAATGAAAATAGACAGCGAGGTCCGCCCTGCCCGAGGACTCTGTGGTGGAGCTCTCTTCAGCCTGCTCTGAACCCTTCCCAGCCACAGTAGAACAGCCCACAGAAGTCCTCACGTGCCTGGCTCACCCTTTTCTTGGGCACGTGGCTCCCACAGGCACGCAGCCGATCCGAAGAGGCCGGAGTTGGTGGCTTGCAGTGGGGGCTGGGCATGTTCAGCAGGAGGCTGCTGCTGAGGGGAGCTGGGTCTCCTCACCAGCCCCAGCGGTTTCTCTCCCACACTGTGGCCCTGCGGAGCTGCCCAGCACTCGGAAGTGACTGCCCTGTGTCCTCGATCCACGAGGCCATGCTTCCCTCCCCACGACCCACCGGCCTTGCCTCCTTCCTACTGTTTGCTTCTTGGGTGTCCCAGCTCCCCAGCTCCCTGCAGGGCCACATGGAGACTCGCAGGAATGCTCCCAGCCGCCACCTCCTTCCAGTCCAGCCGTGGGCGGGCTGGCACCAGCAGCTTTGTCCTGACAGTGGGGCCAGCCCCCGGGGCAGGGGACGCATCTCTGGAGCCTGGCCAGTCCCAGCCGGGCGAGGGGGCTCAGGCCAGGCTCCAGGCCACGGCAGTGTGCTCCATGGAGCGTGTCTGCCTGTCCCATCCATGGGTGCACACAGGTGCTTTTTTTAATTACTTAAGGAAAAGCAATTGCAAAGCCGCTCAATACAAATCCCCTAAGCTGCTGTGGATGGGGATGCCGGAGCGGCTGGCCCAGCCAGGAGTCTGAAACGCGGGCACCATCTGTGCTCCTGCCACTCCACGGCCAAATGACACCACCAGCCTTCCTCTCCCGCGCCATCTTTCATTGAATGAATTGAGTTTGCTGGGAATTGCTTGGCCATAAATATTCCCTCCTGCTCAGCATGGTCAGGCTCTAACTGTTCCCAAGCCCCTGCTCCTGGATCCAGCAGAAGGTTCCATGGCTCCCTCAGGACTGGGGAAGGTGGGAGGAGGCACGAGCTGCAGGAAATTCCACAGGAAGGTTTCTGCTGTCCCCAGCCCCACAGCTTCAGATTTGGGGTTGTAAATATGTCAGTGTCTCCAAGCAAAGGGCGGGCCACCTGGAAAGGTTTGTCAGGGCAAGGGAATAGTCGCGTTGAATTAAGTCTTTCCCTTTCTGTTTCCTTCATCCTGTTGAGCACGGGTAGTGACAGCAAGACAGGTACTTGAAACGGAAGACTGTCTTACGATGTTTGGGAATGGGCTTCTTCTCCTTTGCGTGTTTGATGGAGAGGCAGAAAGTTCCCCGTGGGCTTCTGAGGCTGGGATGAGGGTTGGCAGAGGTGGGGGCAGTCTGTGTCTGGCATGTGGTCCCTGGGCCTGCCTCTCCCTAGCAGGAGACGAGGGCTGTGCCCCCTTCAGAGGGGGGGCCCGTGCCTCTGCCCCCCACCCTCCAAGCTTCTGCATGGCCCTCCCCAATGCCTGTGGGGACTCCCAGGGATACTTTGTCCCCTAGAGTCTAGACCAGGAGTTTCCAAACTGCAGCCCGTGGTTCAACTCTGGCCCTGGCCTGTGTTTGTCAATAGTTTTATTAACACACAACCACGTGCATGCATTTGCCCATCGTCTGTGATGCTTTTGAGGCATGGTGGCAGAGTTTCTCGAAGCTGAAAACACTTAGCGTTTGGGCCTGTGTGACACTGTTTGCCAGCCCTGCCCTTTCCCCCTTCCTCTCGAGGCTGGTGTTTTTCCAGCCCCATCTCAGCGGGTAAGCGACAGACCAGAGCTTCCTGGCCGCCTCCTGGGATCTGAGTGCCGTGGTGGGAATTGCCGCTTGGGCATCTGGCTTCATGCCTTGTAGAAACAGGGTCTCCCTATGTTGCCCTGTTCATGCCTTCTGGGGCCTGGCTTCTCTGGCCCCAAGTCCCTGAAATGTTGAGTGTCACCAGGTCACCTGCACAACATCCTTCACAGTGCCCAGTGTGACCAAAGTGATGCAGCAGCAGAGCCACCAGGAACAGTGACCTGGGAAGGGCTGAGGGCGTGAGAGCGGCAGGTCTGCCCGGGAGGCAGCTAGAGGGCACTTCAGCTCATCCTTGCCACTCGCTTGAGGTTCCCAAACACAAGGGCTGCAGGAAATTCCTATTGGGTGTTTGCTCACTTCCTGCAAGACCCTAGGCAAGCCAGCCACAGCACGTGGCATGTTCATGTCCTTTCGTAGCCACTAAGTCCCTGAGCCTCCCAGACCCTCAGCGTCGTCTTCATTAACATTGGCGTCCCTCCAGCCCTGCAAGCTGGGGGCAGTCAGGTGAGGTGTGCGGGAGCCCGTGGGCCACCATTGCCCTCGTGAGGCCTCCTGAGGAGTGGCCATTGTCACATTCCGGAATTCCTGTCAGTCCTCTCAGCTCTTTGGGGACTGCCATCATTTCCCCTCTTCCCGGCCCTCTTGGAACAATTGCTGTTATAAAATACCCCGTATCCATTTTTACCTACCTGGGGGCAACCGCATCTGACGGGAGGGAGATTTTTGCCTGAACCAACAGGAAGCATCTGAATCTCAGCCTCGCTGGTCTCTGGACAACTGTGCGTGGGGTGGTGCCCAGTCCTGAACCTCAGGCCCCTCATCAAGCCGTGCGCCCAGCCCCCATTTCTCTTGGGTGTTTGCTCAGTGGCCATTACGACTCCATGGAGGCAAACCAGGGACTCACAACTAGGGGCCGCCATTTCCTGACTTGTGATAGAAGTTCTAGAAACAGACCTGGAGTGGTAGTGCACACCTGTAATCCCAGGGCTTTGGGAGGCTGAGGCAGGAGGATCACTTGAACCCAGGAGTTCAATACTAGCCTGAACAACATAGCGAGACCCCATCTCTAAAAAGTCTCCTAAGAATTAGCCAGACGTGTTGGTGGGTTCCTGTAGTCCCAGCTACTTAGGAGGCTGAGGCGGGAGGATCGCTTGAGCCTGAGAGGCTGAGGCTGCAGTGAGCCATGATTGCACCACTGCGCTCCAGCCTTGGTGACAGAGTGAGACCCTGTCTCGAAAAGAAAAATGTTCTAGAAGTGGAAGGCTCAGCGGTGGGATGGGGTGTGGGAGGCCCGGGCCGTGGGCCCCACCTGCCCTGGAGTAGGGTGTGTGGAGCCAGCCATCCAGGTGCGGTGCAGGGAGAGGCTCAGGTGCCTGTCTCCTGCCACAGTGCACGTGCCGGAAGGACATGGTCAAGATCTCCATGGACGTGTTCGTGCGCATCCTGCAGCCCGAGCGCTACGAGCTGTGGAAGCAGGGCAAGGACCTCACGGTGCTGGACCACACGCGGCCCACGGCGCTCACCAGCCCTGAGCTGAGCTCCTGGAGCGCGTCCCGGGCCTCGCTGAAGGCCAAGCTCCTCCGCAGGTGAGTTGCCAAGGGGCTGCTGCGTGACTGGCCCAGCGTGACGGAGGGTGGCCCTGCCAGGTGGCCCAGGCTCCTTCCCACCTGCAGGGACTCCAGGCCGTGTCCTGCTCCTCCCTTTCTTCCTATTCCCACCCCGCCTCCTCGTTCGTTCTCCTCCTCCTGTTCTGTCTGTTTCTCCTCGAGTCTGAGACAGCGTTTTCTCGAGGCCTTGCCTTGCTGGGGTGGGTGGGCCCCGCTCCGGCGGGCAGTGTCTGTGCCGTTCACACGCGCGGGCTCCCCATACTCCCTGTCACGTCCCTGCCAGGAGGCTGACCCTCAGCATGGCATGCTTCCAGGCCCATGCCACTGCCTCAGCAGAGTCACCAGGCGACATGGTTCCCTGTTACTCTCACTCACGGCGTTTCTGCTGTCGGGCTCCTCGGGCCCCTCCCTGGCACTGAGAGCAGGCGGGTCCTGTGCAAGGACTCACATGGCATCAGATGGGCTACAGAGCCCCTGCCCTTCTGTGTCTGCGGTTGCTCCTTCGGTGTAAAGGTGCTGCTTGGATTTGAGATCGTGGAGAGGATTGCAGAAGGCTGGCCCCTGGCATGACCCTGGATGCCCTTCTCCTACTCAGAACCCCTCCCTGCACATCGGTGTCTCCACTGCCGCACAGATCTTCCAGCCAGGTGTCTGATGTCCACCTGGAGGAGAGGGCAGAGCGTTTGCAGCCTCTTGGCTTCTGACTATAAGAGGCCATGGGGACACAGAGGCAGGTCCTAGCCAAGGAGGAGGTCCACTTCATGCCCAGAGTGAAGACGAGTGCTGGCCTCCCCGGCCGCCACTCTGGGAAGCGTCCAGGCTTCCAGGGCTCTGAGCTGCTCCCGGCACAATTATCGACAGATCTCACTCCTGTTTGGTGCCCAAGAAACATTCAGGGAGCCCCTGAGCATGAGCTGGAGCCCGGAGGGACGGCACAGAGTGGGCTCAGCTGACTTCTCCTGGGTAGGGCCAGAGAGCAAACATTTGTGACTTGCCAACTTGGCAGGCCAGACCTCCTGTGTCTCGATGTCTCGCCGACTCATGGCATCTCAAGGCCCCTGCAGATGATAGACAGAGAAGAAATGTGCGGGGCTGTGTCCGTGAAGCTTTGTTTACACACCCTGAAATCCAGATCTCATGATTTTCACATGCTACCAAATATTATAATTTTTCTGTTTTGAGCCACTTAAAAATGTGAATATTGGCCAGGCACAGTCGCTCACACTTGTAATCTCTGCGCTTTGGAGGCCAAGGAAGATGGATTGCTTGAGTCCAGGGGTTTGAGACCAGCCCGGGCAACATATTGAGACCCCATCTCTAAACAAAATTTAAAAATTAGCTGGGTGTGGTGGTGTGCTCCTGTGGTCCCAGCTACTCAGGAGGCTGAGACGGGAAGATCACTTGAGCCCAGGAGGTGGAGGCTGCAGCGAACTGAGATCATACCACTGCACTCCAGCCTGAATGACGGAGCAAGACCTTGTCTCTCCGGGAAAAAAAAAACAAAACAAAACCTGTAAACACTGTTCCTACCTTGTGGGCCGTACCCAGACTAGCTGCTGGCAGGTCTGGTCTTTGGGCCAACAGTGGTGGCCCTGGTGTGGGGGCAGCCTCCGCCTTCCCTTTGAACAGTGGCCTGCCTTCTGCAGCCATCCAGTCACTGCTGGCTTGATCTTATCCCAGCTGGCGATGGATGGTGCCCACTCGAGACCCAGCCACTGAGCACCAAGGTTGGGGACGGCTCAGCCTCGGCCCCCACACCACACTCTGAAGAAACAGGCCTTGGAACTGGTTTCTGAAAAGTCACTCCTGGTCCAGTAACTTCTCCTGGAACTGGGCATGTCCATCTGTCTGTGAGTCTGGGACTCCTGGGTGGTCTGGGCGTCTGCCTGGGCCTCCTCTGTCTTCCCTGCCCCCTGGCCTGTCTCGGAGAATGTTCCCTCCACCCTGATGCCATCCCTTGGTGTAGGGCAGCCCCACCTGACAGCCCCGCCGAGGTGAAGCCGTCTTTTCTGCTCTTGTGATCTGTCCTTTTGATTTCCTGCCTTCTGCGTGCTCCTCGTGAAGAGCCGCCTCCTGGGGAGGCCACTCCAGGCGGCCACACCAGCACAGAGCTCGTGTACCCAACTCCCAGGCCCAGCCGGACGTGCTATTTGCATAATGGTTAAATTGATTGTGGCTCAGGCTAATTGGTCAACAGAGCGGATTGCCAATAGACTGGCACCAAGTTCCAGGAGTGGAATGGGACTAGAGGCCGTCTAAATTGCCTGCCAGGAGGAGATGCGGAAGCCACTGCGCTCACCGCTGCTCGGAACCATCTTTGCACGCAGGAAGTGGACCCCCCCAGAACCAGCCCTTGCGTGGCCTGGCCTCCCTGCCCCAGCCGCCCCCTCGCTCCTAGTCATGACCTGCTCCTCCCAGGAGCCCCCTCCCGCCCTCTCCTGTGCACTCCATCCTGGGGGCTGCCTTCACCCAGCAGCGAGCCTGAATAACAAATGAAGTCAGCTTCCCAAGGGTCTAGTTTTCTTTAAAGCCTTCAGTATGTAACACAAGGCTGATTCGCTTATTTTTTTTTTTTTTTTTTTAAGTCATGGTGGGTGCTTTTCTCTGGAGAGGCGGATGGGTGACTCACGTTTCAAATCCCAAGCTGCCCCTCCCGCCACTGGGGAGGTGGTCGGTTCTCCCCTGAGCAGTGCTCTCTCCACATGGCCTGCCTTCTCCCCTGACCCAGGCTCCCTCCCTGAGGGCGTGTCTTGGGGCCAGGGCAGCCCTGTCTGAGCATCTGTGGCTCAGGCTGGATCGGGAGACACGGTAGACTGGCACTGTCTCCCAGACAAGGGGCTTGTGGACACAGGCTGGATCCTTCTCTGGTGGGGGGAGCATCCTGGGCCCCGCAGGGTGCTGAGCAGCATCCCTGGCCTCCACCCACTCCATGCCAGGAGCACACCCCAAGTCGTGATAACCACAGATATCCCCAGACATCGCCCAGTTCCGCAAGTGGGACCCCTGCCCTACACCAAGGGATGGCATCAGGGTGGGCGCTGTGCCCTCACCCTGGTGCAGTCCAGCTTTCCCTGCCCTCAGCGTGGCTGTGGGACGACCCCATGCATTTACCAGGTGCCCCGTGGGGTGCGGATGGTTCGGCACAGCCGCCTGAGCTCAGAGGACATGGCTTGCTCCCCGCTCGCCACCTTACACGGGTCTCTTCCGGAGCTAAATCTTGTCGGGCGAGCGTTGGGGGCTGTTTGTATTCTTCCCCTGATGGATGGGTTGCCTAAAACGGCAGCCTGGCTCCTGGCGGGTGTCCTCGGCCTCCCCACGCCTTGTGTTGCTGTGCGTTCCGGAGCCCTCACAGTGCTCTCTGGCACCCACGCGGCGCTCCTCCGTACAGACTCCTTCCATGCGAGAAGCGCCGTGTACACACGCTCCAGCATGTACGCGCTCCCTGCAGGACATCTGTGCACCCGCCTCACCACAGCCTCCCTGGCCCACTGCTGCTCTGTGAGCCCGGCTGGGCCCAGGTCTCGTCTCCCCTACCCCTCTGAACTCCGTGCTGCCAGTCCCCTCCGGTCTGCCTTGGCCTGTCGCCCCCGCACCACTGCAGGACACCACCCCAGCTGCACCCCAGCTGCGTTCCTGAGCCCTCCCCACCAACAGGGACCTCAGCCCTCAGGGACAGAACCTCACGAGCACAGGGACCTGCCAGCCCCTGCAGGGAGCATGCAGCCTCAGGGACTCACTGTCTCCTGTCTCTTTCCTAGAGCTGCCGTTCACTTTCTCAAAGGTGAAATTCCTCAGCACAGGGTCTAGTCTTGGGGGCGGGGAGCACTGGGCCACTTGGGGGCAGGGGGTGGGTGGGCGGCTCTGAGGGCTCAGTCTGGGGCCAACCTCCCAGCCATCCCTAAGCCTGGGGCCAGGGCTGGGGCAGCCCCAGTCCTCCCCGCCCTGTGAGAAGCCCTGAGCCAGCCCGGCACTGAGAGCTGATGGTCCCACTCTGGGTGCTGCAGGTGGCCCGTGTTACTGGGTGACAGGGCCAGAGGCCGTCCACCCTGCCTCCTGCCATACAAGCTGCAAAGGACACCTGCGTCCACCTTGGAAATATTAGAGCAGTTATCTGAACTACGTCCCGACATTTGGCTCATAGGAATGAGCCCAGGGGCGTCCAGTTAAGCCTGGCAGGCTAAGTGCTTATTTATCTCCACTCTCTCCTGAAACACCCCTGAAACGCCACAGAGTGAAGTGCAGAGAATAGGAGAGGGGGCAGTGGCAGCTGAGCATGTCTACAGGCTTTGAGAAGCAGGGAAGGGTGGGCAGGAGACCTCCTGGGCCAGCAAGCAGGAGGACAGCCAGCAGGGAGCGGCTGGTCTGCACCACGGGGCCACAGAAAGACAGCAGGCAGACATGGGCAGCTCCTGGGGGGCTGGGGGGATGCAGGGGTAACCAGCAGAAGACAGTGGGTGGCTCTGAGCAGGAGGGAGCCACCTTCCTGGGGTTGGCAGTGGGGCCCAGCTGCTAGCCTCACATCCCCCCACCCCCAAGGCCAGAAGAGACAGTAGAGGGGGTAGGGTCCTCTCCCAGAGAACAAAGGGGCCCAGTGGATCAAAGCCACAGATGCTGATACTGGGGCTCCCCTAAAGTCACAGGCTCCTGCCCTCAGCAGCCCCTGCCACTGCCTTCACCAGGCCCAGCTCACACAAGACTTGTCACCGTGCACAGAGGGATCAACGGCCAGGGGGCCCAACACATTGGAGGCCACGCTCCCATGACAAAGCAGGGCCTGCACAGAAGAAGGGAAGAGCTCCGAGGAAGGAGGATGCAGTGAGCTCAGGGCCCTGGAGCAGCTTGGGACTTTGCATTATGGAAGAAGAACCATTGCTGTGAAGAAGAAACATTCCAGGAACGAGCGGCTCTCAGATGTTACCATCTAGAGGAGAGAAGCGCCCTGGTGGATTGGGAGGCTCTTGAAGAAGCCCCTCCCACAGCACAGACCCTCAGAGCTGGAAGATACGAAGGATCAGGAAGTCAGAGGCGTAGTCTAGGAAATCTAGCCCCTGATAGGAGTTTCAGAAAAAAAGAAAAGGAAAGTATCCCAGGACCCAAAGACTTTGCATTTCCAGGTTTAAAAGTCCAGAAAGTCCACCCAAGAATGGAAATTACCCAAACGACAACACATCGCTGTGAAACTTCACAACTCCTGGATTAAACAAAGGCCGTGAAAGCTTCCAAAGCAAACAGATCATATAAACAGCCTACCAGACTGAGGCTGGGCATGGTAGCTCACGCCTGTGATCCCTGCACTGTGGGAGGCCAAGGCAGGAGGATCACTTGAGGCCAAGAGTTCTAGGTCAGCCTGGGTGACATAGCTAGACCCTGTCTCTCCAAAAAAAAAAAAAAAAAGAGCAGGAGACCCTATCAGCTTTGGATCTACAATCATAATGCCACAAGCTAAAAGACAAAGGAGAAAGGCCTTCAAAAGTCAGAAGAGGAATAATTCTCCCCAAATCTTTCACCTAGCCAAATTGTCAAGAAATGTGTGAGGGGAATAAGGATCTTTGTAGACACACAGAGTCTCGTATTCCATCTCCTTTCTCAGGAGGCTGCTGCAGGATGTGCTCCAGCCAAACAAGGATGTAAACCAAGGAAGCCATGGGATTGAGGAAACAAGATCTAACCCAGGAGAGTCAAGGGGAGTCTCAAGATCATGGGAGAAGGAACCAAGACTCCTAGGGGTATCATGGAGAGAAGGGGACACCCTGCACAGGAGACCACAGCAGGAATTTAAGAGCAACGGCAGGGAGCTCAGAGATACCAAGGAAGCTAGGCTTCCAAAGCAGGCCAGTTCCAGACCCCTGTTGGGGGGGCAGGGAATGTGGCCCGAGTTGCTCTGTGGCTCATGGATGCACAATGTTTATGGGGCATAAAAGTGTAAACATGTAATTTGGCTGCAGTGGAAGACAGTGGTAGGTGCAGGGAGAGAAGGGGACGGTCATGGAGGGGAGCAAGGACGGCCACACCCTCAGCACCTGTGCCGGGAGCCAGACCCAGAAATAAGCATCGGGTGCAGAAACACGCGAAAGGGGATGAAGGCATCAGGGTCAGGAAGAGGCGTGCCCTTAAGACCCCACAGATGCCCCAAGTGATGGATGCCCCTCTGCCGTGGGCTGTGCCCCCCTTGTTGTGTCTGTGTATTGAGCCCTACCCAGTTCTATGTAGTGTGGGACCCAGGGGTCTCAGCCTGGCACTGCTGCAGGTAGGAAAGGGCTGGGCTGCAAGGATGAGGCCCCAGAGCTCTGATTGGACACCAGGACGGTCCTGGGCCCTCTGGGGCAGACACAGAAGGCTTGAAGGCTGTGGGGGTGTACCTGGAAGGCTGTGGCAGGGGAGGGCCATGGTCAGAAGCGACCTCTAGGGTGGGTTTTCAGGGTGGGAGTGGAGGGAGGGACTGCAGTGGGTGGGAGAAGGGGCTATGGAGCTGGAGGCAGCCAAGGCCAGGTGAGTGGAGTGGGAGGGCACCCTTCTGCTGGTGTTGTCTGGGACCAGGGCAGGTCCACTGTAGGATCCTGGCCCTGCAGCCCTGGGGCATTCCCAGACCAGGAGGGCAGCCCACCTTGGGATGACAGTGGTTACAAGAGCCAGTTGCACCCAGCACCAATCTGAAGCTTCCTATTCCTGAGCCTGCTGTCCCCACATGGGGCAGGCACCCAGCATTTCCCCAGCCCTCAAGTGGACCCTGAGGCTGCCTGCCCGGAGCCGTCCTTGGGCTGCTGTTGTGGAGAACGTTCTCTGGAGGGCAGAGGCAGCTCCCGTGTCCCCCACCCACCTCCTGCTCCCTGTGTTAGTGACTCTGGCCCCACGCCCGCTCCTGCCTGCCTCCCGCCCCTGCCCGGCCGCCCCACAGCGACCTTGTGTGCACCATGCTGTGTGATGCCATGCCTCTGGGCCACCCGCTTTCTGCCTTGAGTCATTGTGGTGGGCCATGCTGCAGACATCGGGGAGCACTGATTCTAGTGAGTTAGGCAGCTGAGGAGCAAGGAGGGCTGGCAGTGACTAGTGTTCTAGGAAGGCTTCCTGGAGGAGGCGCCCCAGAAGCCAGCATGGAGCACAGGGCGGGCAGAGTGGCTGGGAGCAGCGGTGGGCAGGGGTCAGGTCCGAGTGTCCTGAGGGAGCATGGGCTGTTGCTGGCCCATGTGACAGCCTGGCTCAGGCAGAGGCAAGGAGGTCCTGGTGACAGAAGCCCCGCCAGTGGACCCACCCCACCCCCGTCAGATGAACCTGCCCCACCCTGGTGACCACTTGGTCCTTGGAGGGGCAGCTGCCACAGGGACCCCTGTGGGATTGAGGTGACTGAGTCTGAGCCCACAGGGACAGGGGACACGGGAAGCACCCAGAAGCCGCAGCCGGCATTGGTAATTGTCCTGGAAACACTGGTGCTCCCAGCTCTGCCTGGCTGCTGGCGGGCTTGACACAGCTAGCTCTCATCTGGGAAGGGGAGAAAGGCCTCTGGGGAGCCGGGCTGTGCAGCCTCGAGCTCATGGCCTAGTGAGGCCCCTGGCCAGGCCAGGGCTTAGGGCAGCTGCAGGGGGTGGGCCCGGAGGAGGTGTAGACATCACACGCCCAGGGGAGGCGCCAGGCCTCGGCTTCTCCGCACTCCCGGCTTCTGCCTGAGCTCCCTGGGAGCCACCCCCTCCGCATCTCCAAAAACTTTTGCTTCCTTCCTGGAAAGGCCCTGGAGGTCCCCGGGGGAACCTGGTGCAAGGCCCTGGCCACTCAGCTGCAGGTTCACACCCGGCTGTCACTTTTCCTCCTTCCTTTTGCAGCCCCCTCTCATTTCTAAGGAGTCCTAGCTCAGCCAAGTCTGTAAGCCTTGGGTTGAATCCCTCACTTGGGGCTGGTGTGCAGGGATCAGGACCTCCCTGATGTACCCCGGGATTGTGGGTGTCCAGGCTGGGCATGCAGGATGCGCCTCCTCTTGGCCCACGCCTGCCCTGTGAGCAGATCCAGGGCTCAGGGTGCAGAGGAGGCCCTGGCGGACCCTGGGGCGTGGGCACAGGTCAGAGCAGCGGAGTGTGAGCTGGGGCTCCCATGCGCCTCAAAGGCTGCAGAGAGAGGACCCAGGGAGTCGGGGACAGAGCCAGGTGCCCAGGACCAGGCGTCCTGGGGAGTTGAGCAGAAGTCCTAGAGAAAAACCCCGTGAAATTTACATTCTAGACAAATTAGTCTGAAAGAAAACAGACACTGGAAAAAGACTGAGGAGGAGAGGAAACCAAGTCTAGAGAGGAAGAAAGAGCAGACCAAAAGGCCGGGGCTGTCGTAAGTGTCTTCTTCGTTCCGTTTGTCGTCTAGGCGTTTTCCACGAGCTGCTGTTTCCCTCGGAGCTCACACCCCCTGTGTCTCTGTCCCGTGGCACACGTGGCTCTTGCCGCCCCGTCCCGCCCGCCATCCCACCTGGTGTCAGTCGGCTTCCCATCTCCAGCTGTCATCAGCGTCCCCTGCTTGACACCGTCCCCACCATGTCCATCGCCCCATCTCCCTTCGGTCTTTCCTCCCAACACAGCTCCTGCCCCGCAAAAGCAGAACCCCACCCAGGGTTCCCTTTACCCCCGGCCTCCAGCCAGGAGGCTCCTGCTCATGGGGCACTCTTCTGGGGGTGGGCGGGGCTGCGCGCTGCCGGACAGAGTGCACGGACCTGGGGCTCTTCCCTCCCTGGTCTCCTCTCCTGCCTGATAAACCTCCCTCTCCAGGTCTCACCGGAAACGGAGCCAGCCCAAGAAGCCCAAGCCCGAAGACCCCAAGTCCCCCGGGGAGGGTACGGCTGGGGCGGCGCTCCTGGAGGAGGCTGGGGGCAGCGTGAAGGAGGAGGCCGGGCCAGAGGCTGACCCCGAGGAGGAGGAGGAGGAGCCGCAGCCACTACCACACGGCCGGGAGGCCGAGGGCGCAGAAGGTCAGTCCCTGCCAGCCCGGGCCTGGCACCTCTGCTTTCCTACCCCCAGTGGGCATCTCCTAGAAGGAACCAGTGCCTGCTGCAGCCAGAGTCCCCGCTTTGTAAGAATCCCATTCACTGGCTTTCTTGCCTGGGTGGGGCATTTTGTGAAAATAGACATTGTGAGGTGGAGGCCGTAAAAAAAGTGCCTGCTCCCCCAGAATTGAGAAGAGCAGTTACCAGAGGCCAGGCGCAGTGGCTCCCACCTGTAATCCTAGCACTTTGGGAAGCCAGGGTGGGAGGATCACTTGAGTCCAGGAGTTTGAGACCTGTCTGTACTTATGATAAAAAAAAAAAAATTAACCGAGCTTGGTGGCTTACACCTATAGTCCCAGCGACTTGGGAAGCTGAGGTGGGAGGCTGAGGCTGCAGTGAGCCGTGCTTGCACCACTGCATTCCAACCTGGGCAACAGAGCAAGACCCAGTATCACACGCACACATACAAAATAATAATAATAATAAAATAAAAGACCAGGATGCTGTATGTGGCCCAGATGCTGGAACACGCCTGCAGCGGCCGTGGCCGCTTCTGAGCAGAGGGCCGGTCCTGACCCGTGAGCGGGTCTCCCACCTGCCCTCGGGCCTCCCAACTCTCCTGGGGCTGGTAAGACGGGGCAGCTGCCTTCCCACAGGAGTGTGAACCAGCAGTTGTGAACGGGGTGTGGGGGGCTGGGTGGCAGTCTCAGAAACATTTCCTTCTCCAGGGTGAGCTTTTGGCTGTGGAACTCCCACCTGTGAGTGTATAAAGGTTCCTGTTTCAGGGTTGACAGCATTTTGTTTCCGGTGACTGGGTTTTATCTTCTCAGTTTAGAGCTTTAGCTGCTTGGGAGTCTGCGCAAAGTGGCCATTCCCAGCTGGGGCTCCCTGCTGGGAGCCCTTTGCTCTTCCCACCCTTTCCAGGCGCCGTGCAGGGAGCAGGTGTGTGGGGTGTGCCGGCCAGCCTGCCTCCTACCAAGGGCTGCCCCCTGCTGTGGTGCCTGAGGCCCAGGTCATGGGGGCCACATTCGCCGGAGGGTCCTAGTCCTCAGTTTCCCTCTGTATGAGCCCAGCACGACCTGGTCTGCCTCCGAGGTGTCAGGTCTCCAGGACATGCTGGTGCCCAAGGTGAATATTGTCCTTGGAACATGGCAAGAGGCCCAACCATGGTGCCATTCAGCAGACGTGAGGCCCCTCCCACCTGCCAGGGGCAGCCGTGGGGCACCTGATCTGGAACGATGGGGTCGTGGCCCTTGCAGTGCTCCAGGAGGCAGGCACACCCCTGCCCTCCCCATATACATGGGGCAGGTATTGAGGGTCACAGCTGGCCAGTGGCTGTGGGCCTGAGGCAAGAAAAGTGAGCATCCCTGGGGGAGAGAGCAGAGGCCGGGGGTGAGTTTGCTCCTGACGTGCCACTCACTCAGGGGGGCCTGTGGGCTCTGTCTGTTCAGCACGTCTCAGGAGGGTCTGCTGGCCTAGAGAGGCAAGACGAGGAAAGCAAAGGCATCGTGGGTAGAAAGGAAAAGCACAGCTGTCATGGCACTGTTCGCACGTAGCGACGATTCTCTACTGAGAAGCAGCGAGCAAGTCTGCAGGCGGAGCCACACGGTGACTCAGGGATCGAGCAGAGCTGCTGGAGACAAGCGACGGGCACAGAAACCCGATCGTGCCTCTCCTCTGTGAGCTGCTCGCAGCAAACGTGTCTCCCAAAGATACCCCTTATGGTGCTACCAAACAGAGATAATGGATCTTGGAATAAACCTATTCAAAAAAAATGATCTTTATGGAGAAAATTAGAGACTTTTTTTGGGAATAAGAAAATTGCTAAATATACAGAAGAATGTACCAGGTGTTAGGAGAGCTCCTGAGCAGACAGCTGACGGCTCCCCCCACATTCTCCGCAGGTTCAGTGCAGCCCCATTTGGGATCCCAGCAGGGTTTGCTGATTTAAACGCAGGCGGATGAAAGTCCAAGGCCTGTCAAGAGGCCAGGGCTGCCCTTCCAGAAGGCAGGGCTTGCTTGCCACAGAGCTTGCAGGACCCAAGCAAAGATGGCAAAGGGTCTCGGAATAGGAATCCCAGAGCAGTGGACATGGTGTGACACCTGGAGTCCTCTCCTTCCCCCGGTCCACGCTGCCACCTCTGTGAACGCCCTGTGGCTGCTGAAATGAATGACCACGACCTTGGTGGCATAAAACAACACATGCTCCTTCTCTCACAGCTCTGGAGGTCAGCAGCCTGACACAGGCCTCAGTGGGCTAAAATCATGCTGTGGGCAAGGCTGCTTCCTCCTGGGGGCTCCAGGGAAGAACATGTTTCCTGCCTTTCTCAGTGTCTAGAGGCACCCACATCCCTCGGTTCAGGGCCCCTTCTTCCCGCTTCACAGCCACAGTGCAGCCTCTTCTGGTCTCTCTCTGACTCTTACCTTCCTATCTCCTACCCGGCGAGGTCCCTGGGTCACCCGGATGCTCTCCTGTGTCAGGGTCCTTCACTCAGTCCCACCTGAATGTCCTTCAGCCACGGGAGGGGACAGATTCCCAGGCTCCAGGGATGAGGATACAGACGCCTCTGGGGGTCATTCCTCTGCCTGCCACATGCCTAGGCATTTCTGTCAAAAGAGAACTGGCCAACTGGAAACACAAAGCAGGAAAGTATCTTTATAACCCAAAGCTAAGTGATTCTTTATGAGGCCGGGCGCGGTGGCTCAAGCCTGTAATCCCAGCACTTTGGGAGGCCGAGACGGGTGGATCATGAGGTCAGGAGATCGAAACCATCCTGGCTAACATGGTGAAACCCTGTCTCTACTAAAAAAATACAAAAAAAACTAGCTGGGCGCGGTGGCGGGCACCTGTAGTCCCAGCTACTCGGGAGGCTGAGGCAGGAGAATGGCGTGAACCCGGGAGGCGGAGCTTGCAGTGAGCCGAGATCCGGCCGCTGTACTCCAGCCTGGGCGACAGACCGAGACTCCGTCTCAAAAAAAAAAAAAGTGATTCTTTATGAAAAAGCACAAACCAGAAAAAATAAAGATGGACAAATTCAGTGACTCTCAAATACACTGCTGTAAGGATGAACCTTAGGAAAAGTGAGAAGACAAGCTGATAGGTAGGGAAGATACTTGCCACCCATCACCGACCAAGAGCAGATAAGAATGCCTGAGGACCAGGAGGGGCTCAGCCCACCAAGGGAGAGGGCACAGAGGAGGAGACCCCTGAGGCTAACGAGCCCAGCCTGCTCTGGGAAGCACTGAGGAGATGCTGCTGTGTGCTCCTTGGACCACCAGAGGTGAAAACTCTGACCGTGCCCAGCCCTGGAAGCCGGTGCAGCGGGCAGCCTAGTCCCCTGCTGCCTGGGACCTGCATGAGTCCAGCTGCATTGGAGATGGACCTGGCCTCATCCAGAGAAGTGGAGCATTTGCAGACTGCACACCCAGAGCTTCTCTTGGGGCACGTTTCCTGGAGAGAGCCTTGCCAGCGGGGGGGCACTAGGACTGTGCAGACACAGGAACAGGCAAACTAACCAACCTCCATCGATGGAGAGGGACAGGAATCAGTGCCTCCTCATGCCCTCGTCTGCCCCGCAGGCATGAGGGCTGGAGGCTGCTGCTCCGCGCCCCGTGGCTCTCAGACATGACCTTGCGTGGCACAGGGCTTCTCATATGCTGTGCTCCGTTTGTTTAAAGCCCACAGATGGGGCGGCTGAGATGACTGAAATGTACAGTCTCACACCTGTGAAAGCAGGAAGCTCACGGTCCAGGTGTCAGCCAGGCTGGCCCATTCCGAGGACCCAGGAGGATCTGTCCCGGGCCCCTGTCCTGGGCTTGGAGGTGGCACCTTCGTGTTCCCGTGGTGTTCTCCCGAGTGTGTCTGCCCAGACTCCCCCCTTCCTAAGGACACCAGTCACGCTGAGCCCGGCCCGCCCCGAGGGCCTCATAACTCATTGTGTCTGCAGTGATGCCCTTCCCAAACAAGACGGCATCCCAGGTCCAGAGGCTAGGACTGCAACCCCATTCACCAGCACAGGGCGAGGGGCTGCCTGTGGGGCAGGGGCAGGCACAGGTGCCTATCTGTGCTGTCATTCTGCAGGGCCTGTGTCTACACTGCAGGTCTGCTGGGGTCTGGGAAATCCTCAGAAATAATGCAGACTCCAGCAGGCAAGCCGGGCACCGGAGCGTGGGCCGTGCTGGTAGAGGTTGAGTCCCTGGGCTGGCTGCGGTAGCAAATAGCCTCGTGTCTCCTGAGCAGGAGTCTGCGTTTGATTCTGGAGACTGTGAGCCCCAGGCGAGGTCGGCAGGGGAGTGGGGGATGGGTGCAGTTCAGGGTCTGTTCCAAGGGGGACTGTGGGATGTCCCTGGAGGGACTGGCACGGGACGGGGATGGCTGAGCCATGACCGTTCTCTGTGTTGGGAGCTGCATGGGCCACCTTGAGCTTGGGCCTTGGGAAAGTACCTTTCTCATGGGTCAGAACGTGCTGGGGGCTGTGCGTGGTCTCACAGGACAGGGTCAGTTACGGGAAAACAAGCGGGCAGAGAAAGATGCAGGCTTGGGTTTGGGGACCCGGGCCCACCCAAGCCCATCGGTTAACTGCCCATGTGACCCTGAGCTGGGACACTGCCTTGATGGGCCCTTCAGGAGGGCAGAGACAAGAGAACACACATCCTCCCCAGGCCAGCGCAGTGTCGGGAAATGAGGCAGGCTGCTGCCGCCGCTGCCATCTGTGGGTTATCTGTGGGTTTGGGCAGCGAGGAAAGTGGCCCAGTCCTGGGGAGACTTTCACAGAGTGGAGGTGGCTGGTCAGAGTCTGGCCTGGGTTCTCAGTGGGGCCTCCTGGGAGGCGTCGCAAGGATCCCCGGTACCACGGGTGTCTTCCTCCCTCTTGAGCAGACTGCAGGGGCTGGCCAGCCTCAGGCTGGAGGAAGGGCGGCCACCACCTTCTGCAACTTGGTTTACCCAACTGGCTAGCAAAGGACTGTGGCTTCGCTTCTTTTCTTTTACTTATTTTCTGTTTTTTTTTTTTTTGAGACGGAGTCTTGCTCTGTCGCCCGGGCTGGAGTGCAGTGGCCAGATCTCAGCTCACTGCAAGCTCCGCCTCCCGGGTTCCCGCCATTCTCCTGCCTCAGCCTCCCGAGTAGCTGGGACTACAGGCGCCACCACCACGCCCGGCTAGCTTTTTGTATTTTTCAGTAGAGACGGGGTTTCACCATGTTAGCCAGGATGGTCTCGATCTCCTGACCTCGTGATCCGCCCGCCTCGGCCTCCCACAGTGCTGGGATGACAGGCGTGAGCCACCGCGCCCGGCCTCTTTTTCTTTTGAGATAGTTTCACTCTGTCGCCCAGGCTGGAGTGTGGTGACGCTATCTTGGCTCACTGCAACCTCCACCTCCCAGGTTCAAACGATTCTCCTGCCTCAGCCTCCCAAGTAGCTGGGATTACAGGCACCCACCACCATGCCCTGCTAATTTTTATATTTTTAGTACGGATAGGGTTTTACCATGTCGGTCAGAATGGTCTCCAACTCCTGACCTCAGGTGATCCACCCACCTCATCCTCCCAAAGTGCTGGGATTACAGGCCTCAGCCACTATGCCCAGTCTTCTTTTCTTTTCTTTTCCTTTTTTTTTTTTGAAACCGAGTCTTGCTCTGTCACCCAGGTTGGAGTGCAGTGGGTGCAGTCATGGCTCACTGCAGCCTTGGTTTCCTGGGCTCAAGCAATTCTCCCACCTCAGCCTCCTGAGTAGCTGGGACTGTGGACATGCACCACAACTCTGCTCATTTTTCAAAATTTTTAGTAGACATGAGGTCTCGCTATGTTGCCCAAGCTGCTCCCGAACTCCTGGGCTTCACCTCAGCCTCCCAAAGTGCTGGGATTACAGGTATGAGCCACTGTGCCCAGCTCTCTTTTAATTAATGTGACTTATTTACTAATCTGCCCAAGCCTACCCACGAGGCAGCCACACCCTTCCCAGCCCTGGCGTTACCTGTTCTCACTTGGGCCTCACCATGGCCTTGGCCCATGAGAGACTCAGGTTCAGGGAGGTCTTGAACCAGGGGGTCCTGGTTCGCCTCTAGTCTCCCCTCCCCATGCGTGGTCCTGGCTGGATGGGCGGCTTTCCCTCCCCGACTTGCCTGCTGGAGAGAAGCTTATGCCACGTGGGAGGGAGTGGAAACCAATGCCCCATCTAGCTGCCTGGCGTAGGCGAGGCCCTGGCCTGGTCACTCACCATCCTGCTTAAAGATGTACAGGGCAACTCACCCCCTCCCGAGATTTCCAGGGGTCCACACACCCTGTGCAGTGGTCACAGTGCCAGGAGGCTGGACCTGATGCATCTCTGAGGCCTGTGGCTTCCACGGGTCCCTGAAGGGATCAACCCCCCACAGAAAGGCCAGGGACCAGCGAAGAGGCTTGGGGCCACCTTGGTGCCATGTCAGGGTCTCTGCCCAGGGAGGGCTCAGGGCTGGCGCTTCCCCCCACACCGACCGACCTGGACACCCTTATCTCTGTTCCACAACAGACTCCTTCTGAGGAGGACCCACTCTGGCAAGGGTGGGTGTTTTCTTGGACACAGCCTTCTCCCTGGAGCCCGCAGTCCCAGGAACCTCTGGAGAGGAGATTTATCTCGAGAGAGCCTCACAGATGCATATTCACAGTCAGGGACGCCACAGGAAATGCATGCCACAGGGATGCGTGAAAGATTTCCTGAAGCGGTTTCTGGTCCCCCTTGAATGCCAGTTTTACGCCCCTAAAAGCTATGATGCTGAGGCACCTTTCAGGGCCTAGCAGTGGGGTGTGGGGTTCTGTGTTTTCATATGGAACAAGCTGGGAAAGGGCCGGCACCTCTTGCTCACGGGGCCGGGAGTCATCAGCATCGGGGAGGAAGCCCCTCCGGACGGGAGGGGCCTGAGGGACAGTTGGGAGTCTGCTTCCCAGTGGCCGTTGGCGTCCCCTACCCCATTCTTACTGGCTGCTTTGAGGTCTGGGAAGAGCGGCCGCCCTATTGCCCAGCCCTAGGAGGGACTAGCAGCCCCACCAGCCAGCCCTGACCCCAGAGCCAAGCAGAAGGCAGGAAGGTGGCCTCGTCCACCTCTCCTAAGCCTGTGGGGAGGCCCCGCCTCCTGGAAGAAGGCCTGCAGTGACACACAGGGTCGGGGGGCAGAGCCAAGAGGGGGACCCAGGAGGGCTGGCACAGTGCTGTCCTGCCTTCCAGAGGGTGGAGAAGCTGCGATGAGCACAGCAGCTAGCCCCTAGCCCTTCTCCTCCCCTCACCCTGGAGTGCCGCTCTCAGGAGAGGCTTGGTGGCTGGTGACTGGCTTTAGGACACGGCGAGCAAAGGCTGCCATGTCCTCCGTCTGGAGGGCAGCCCCAGCTCATAGTGAGGGGCTGCGAGCTCAGCCCGGGGACCCCCCAGCACATTCCAGCTGGGCCTCAGGGACCGTCAGGTGCACCCGGCTGTGGGTTCAGCACGGGAGGGTGGCGGTGTTGGAGGGGGTGGCCAGGGAGCCCCTGAGACTGGGGCTGGGTTGGCCCAGGCATGGCGGCCAAGCACAAAACTTGAGGGAGGGCTCCGGAAGCCAGGCCGCGGCTGATGGCTTGATTTCAGCAGCCTTGGGGCAGGGACTGAGCGGTGTCCTTGCAAATGAGTGGTTTCTTGCCCCCCCTCCACAGGGCAGCCTGGGCCTCTGGGCCTGTCTTGGGGTTTGCTGGAGGCTCTGGTGGAAACCCAGGTGCTGAGGAGAAGTGACCCCGGTGCCCCAGGCAGGCTAGTGAGCCCTGATGGTGGGGGTTCTGCTGTGACATCTTCCCTCTCCCCTAAAAAGAGTGCTAGCAGGTTCTCAGCTGGCTGCCCTCAGGGGCCTGGGCGGGTCCTCAGCTGGCTGCCCTGGGGGGGGGGGGGGGAGCCTTGGCGGGTCCTCAGCTGGCTGCCCTCAGGGGCCTGGGCGGGTCCTCAGCTGGCTGCCCTCCGGGGCCTCCGTGTACCCTGGGCCCTGTCTGTACCATGGTCCCTGCTCGCCTCCCTCAGGCCAGGCAGGTGTGGGGTGTGCCAAGGCCTCTGTGGAATGTGGTCCCCGTGGCAAGGACAGAGTCCCAAGGAATGGCCGCGGAGTGTGCTGCCATCTTTCGGTGTCCTTCCTGGTCTTCGGTGTCTCCCTCTAACAGGGTCCCCTGTGCGTCTGCCTGGGAGCCAACGGGAAAAGGGCTGGAAACTTGTTATTGCAAGTTGGAGAATCCAGGGCGCCAGCAGGCCGGGCTGTGTGTGAAGTGCCTTGAGGCTGCTGGTATTGGCACTCACTACTGTCTCCAGGCAGGGGATGGGGCGGCACCCATCAGCCGGGCACCCGAGGCTCCAATTACATCCTCCTCTGTCTCCCATGCCTGGTCCCTCTGGGAGACAGAGCTAGGCAGCCGACCGGGGAGGGCTGTGGGGAAGCGGGACTTGGGGCCATCCCTGTCCTTGGAGGAGGAGGGACAGAGCCCTACAGTGTGGCCCTTGGTGAGAGGACAGCCCCTGGGAGGCCTGGGGGCCGATGTTGGCCTCAGCTCCCACCCAGACTTGCCTCCCGAGCAGAACCAGGGCCTGGGGCGGTCGTACCAGTCGCCCCTCAGGTCCCCGTGGGTGGGGGCAGGATGCCAGCCCCTTAGAGAGGTGGGGACTCCCCAGGGACCCTCCGAGCAGACACCTGTGGTCTCATGTGAGGACAGCCTGGCTCTGTGTTCTTGGCCCCACAGCCCTGGCTGGCGTCCCCTGTGCGTGGAGCTGTCTGTTGTGTGTGAGGACAGCCCAGTTCTGTGTCCCTGGCCCCCACAGCCCCGGCTGGAGTCCCCTGTGCGTGGAGCTGCCTGTTGTGTGTGAGGGGTGGGTGGGGGTGCCGGGCAGGGGGCTCTGATGAGCGATTCCTCATCGCCTCGTTCCCCACTTCCTCATGTGTGCACTGAGCAGCCCTGCAGCTGGAGGCCATGAGGTTGTGTCCTGGAATCTTCCTCCCTCTGCTGAGACCATCGATGCCCCAGGTGGGACCCTCCTGGGCCAGATCCCATGCCAGCCCCCACCCCTGGAGTTCAACCTGACCGGGTGGTCCTGGCTCAGGAAGCCGGCTCAGCCGTGGGGGAGCCTGAGTCCCAGTCCCCGGTGAGCCTGGATGGGCACCGCAGCCTGCAGTGTGGACGGCAGATCAGATCTGCCGTCCTGAGTGAGGCTGGGCAGGCGCTATCATGGGTGAAGGAATATTGGATGTCCTTAGGGAAACAAAGCTGTTTGTCCTCAAGTGCCTTTGACACTCGCAGGACGGTGGCTTTCCTGACAGGTGCGCGGGGTGAGGCGTGCGGCCTCCGCAGCCTGCCGGGGCTGCTCCAGCTTCCTGTGGTGAAGCTTCCAGCCCTGGTGAAGGAGCCTCTCCCCTCTGCATCTCCATGCCTCCACTCCCAGCCTGCCAGGGAGGGGTGTCTCCCCTCTGGCATCTGCAGAGGAAGAAGTGTCTCTTCCCACGCCAGCCTGTCTACCGTGTCCACTGTTTACCTCCCCTGGCCAGATAACAGCGGAGGGGCCAGATACCAGTGGAGGGGGTCAGATAACAGTGAGGGGCCCAGATACCAGCGGAGGGGAAGACCGCACTCCCCGCAAGGCCAGGCTGGTGGTGTTCCAGGCTCCCCTGCCGGGGTGGAGGTCAGGGAGGAGCCTGGCCAGTGTCCCCAGTGCCCCGGAATGCTCAGGACTAGCAGGGGTGGGGGCCAGGGCAGTGGCAGGGGCTGCCTTCGCCTTATGGCTGCTTGCCTGTCCCTCTTGGTGGGCGTGTGCCTGCCAAGGACACCGTGGGCGGTCCCCGAAGCCTGCAGATGGAGCTGGGGTGGGTATGGGGAGGAGAGCTGGAGTAGGGAGGGCAGGGCTGCCTCCTTCCCTGGGGGAGGCTGTGGGCTGGGGGCCCCTCGTGGGAGTAGGTGGGGCAGTGTGACTTCCTCCTGGCTACAGGGTCTGCTGGGGGAGGGTCCTCACTTGACCCTTCCTGGGGTCAGTGTGGGTCAAGGGTTAAGTGTCATCCCCGGCCCTTGGGAGCCTCGTCACTGAGGCTCTCAGCACTTACCGCTGGTCCTGGCATCTTGACTGTGGAACTGGGAGCAGCGCGTGGTGGGTTTTATAGCAAGTAGTAAGATGTGGGCGTTGTGCTCCAAACCAGAACCCGTTAAGTGCCACATGGTCAACAGTTTAGTGTGCAGAGACGAATTTCCTTCCCTTGATTTTTCCTTTTTTTTCCAGCCTGTTGGGGGAGGTGGAGGTGGTGAAATGTTAGCAGTGTGACGGGTTCATCCTGGTCTGCTTGGGGCCTTCCGGTTTTAGCACTGAGAGCCCCACAGCCCGAGAATCCCTTGACACCAGCCACTGTCCCTCTTCACAGAGCACTGAGAGCCCTGGGGCCCAGAGACACACAGATGGGGGCCTGAGCCCCTGTGCCCCTTCTCCAGATGGAGCAGGCAGGGCCCTGGGGCTCCAGGGCTCACAGTGTTGTGGGGTCCACAGTGCGCTATGCAGCCAGGCTGGTCTTCCTTGAGGACAGGGCTCCGAGGTGCCATGCCAAAATTTACCCTGAGCGCAGTGGCCCTCAGAGGGATCGTCCCAGCACAAGCTTCCCACAGCCCGACACAGAGCCCCGCTGGGCTCACATGGAGCTGTGTGCAGGGCCGGGCCCTCCCGGGGACTCCAGGGCAGAAAGCTTTCCCAGCATCTAGAGGCCCCTGCGTCCCTCAGCTCGGGTCTCTTCCTTTCCCTTCACAAGCACAGTGCAGCCTCCTCCAGGCTCTCTCTTGACTCTCACCCTCCCGCCTCGTCTTGTGGGGGCCCTGTGAGGACTTTGGGTCTCCCGGATCATCCAGGATCACCTCCTATTTCACTCAGTCCCACCCACAGAGTCCCCTCTGCCAGAGTCCCCCATGTCCCTCTGTCATGTCCCGCATCCACATATCTGGGAGAGTTGGGACCCACACGCCTCTGGGGTGCTGTGATTCAGCCAGCCAGGCTGCCTATCCCAGTTTTATTTGCTTTACTCACACCCATCCTGGCCCCAAAGTAAAATGCCACCAAAGACGTGTCACCTGGCCCCTCCCTGTCACCTGTCAGGAAATGTCCCCAGTGCTGGCCCTGGGGAGTTCCACACAGAAGGGTGTCGGGCCCTACAGGCCCGTCTGACGCTCCTGGTCCGCTCATGTGACCGCCCGGTTGAGGTTCATTCTTTTTTTTTTTTTTTTTTTTTTGAGACGGAATCTGTCTCTGTGGCCCGGATTGGAGTGCAGTGGCGTGATCTTGGCTCACTGCAAGCTCCGCCTCCCGGGTTCACACCATTCTCCTACCTCAGCCTCCCCAGCAGCTGGGACTACAGGCACCCGCCACCGCGCCCGGCTAATTTTTTGTATTTTTTAGTAGAGATGGGGTTTCACCATGTTAGCCAGGATGGTCTCGATTTCCTAACCTTGTGATCCACCCGCCTCGGCCTCCCAGAGTGCTGGGATTACAGGCTTGAGCCACCGCGCCCGGCCCGGTTGAGGTTCATTAAGATTTTGTGCGTTGTTCAAGGTTTTACTTCTGTCAGAAGCAAAACCCTTACCGTTTCCACATCAACAGAAGAAACGTAAACAGTTCAGATACTCAAGAACACAAAAAGTGCTTCTCCCGCACCTCCCCCCCCCCCGGGGAAATGCCGTTTGGTGCAGCCCACCCAGGTGCAGCCCACCCAGGTGGGAGCCCGGAAGACAGAGCAGCCTCCTCCGACTGGGTTTGGTGATGCGTCTCCCCACCTGCTGTGACCCCAGAAGGCACCTAGAGCAACACCTGGTGGGTCCTCACAGGCCTTGGCGGGCTAGTGCTGCTGCTGCGCCTGCGTTCTGGGGAGACCAAGGCCCTGGGGGTACCTGGCCTGGTGCCCCTGCGGTGATCTGAGGTGGCCTGAAGCCTGTGTTCTCTGCCCCCGCCATGTTCGTGTGGCCTCTCTGGGCTGGAAGGGGCCCTCAACCATCCCAGCCAAGGTTGGGGGATTTCTGGGGAGCGTGGGACCAGCACCTGAGCCCAGGTTCTCCTCCCTGACCGCCCTCTCCTCTCCCCACAGAGGATGGGAGGGGCAAGCTGCGACCAACCAAGGCCAAGAACGAGCGGAAGAAGAAGAGCTTCGGCCCCCTGCCCCCGCAGCTGCCACCCCCGCCTGCTCACTTCCCCTCTGAGGAGGCGCTGTGGCTGCCATCCCCGCTGGAGCCCGCGGTGCTGGGCCCAGGCCCTTCGGCCATGGAGGAGAGCCCCCTGCCAGCGCCCCTCAACGTCGTGCCCCCTGAGGTGCCCAGTGAGGAGCTAGAGGCCAAGCCTCGGCCCATCATCCCCATGCTATACGTGGTGCCGCGGCCCGGCAAGGCAGCCTTCAACCAGGAGCACATGTCCTGCCAGCAGGCCTTTGAGCACTTTGCCCAGAAGGGCCCGACCTGGAAGGAGCCAGCCTCCCCCATGGAGCTGATGGGGCCAGAGGACGGTGGAGCCAGCAGTGGGGCTGGTCGCGTGGAGACTAAAGTCCGGGCCGGAGAGGGGCAGGTGGGGCGGATGGGGGCAGGCGGGGAGAAGGGGGGCCGGTGGGGCAGAGGGGAGCTGGTGGCGGGGGGAGGCGGGAGGCGGGGAGGAGGAGGGCAGGTGGGGCAGAGGGGAGCTGGGGGAGTGGGGCAGGGAGGAGTGGGCGGGAGGGCTGCCTGCTGGTCTCACAGGGAACCGTGGTCCTTCTCACAGGGCAGATGGGGTGTCTGTAGTTAGAGAACAGAGGAGGCCTGTGGCCCTTTGCTGGGACCATCCCCCCAGGGGAGGAGACTCAGGCCTCAGGCACACTGAGCTGTGTGGCTCCAAGGGGGCCCCACCCAGGGGTCTGTAGCGGGGCCCTCACTGCAGCCTGCTGTGTGTTTCAGGCACCGTCCACATTTTCCAAATTGAAGATGGAGATCAAGAAGAGCCGGCGCCATCCCCTGGGCCGGCCGCCCACACGGTCCCCGCTGTCGGTGGTCAAGCAGGAGGCCTCAAGTGACGAGGGTGAGTGGGGGTCCCCAAGTTGGCTCTCGGCCCAGCTCTGCTGCTGCTCGTGGGAGGCCCAGCTCCCCTGTGGCCTCCGGTCTCCTCCCCTGAACGCAGGCCTTTCTGTGGCTCTGCCGCCTTCTCTGGAAAATGGGGGCTGCGGGCACTTGGAATCACCAGGCCTGGCACTGCGTCCTCCATGCAGACCCGGCTCCTGCCAGCACCCCTCCCCCAGGCCTGGCACTGCGTCCTCCATGCAGACCTGGCTCCTGCCAGCACCCCTCCCCCAGGCCTGGGCTGGGTGCCCCCGCCGGTTCCCAGGTGCACGAGGCTGCACTTCCTCTCACAGCCTCCGACCTGCTCGATACCATTGGCTGCTCCTGTTCTCCGGAGTGTTAACAGAGCATGACTGCGCATGACAGGGGCCACGGGGGCGGGGGGGGGGGGGGGGGGCAGGCAGAAGTGCTGGCCACCCCTACCAGATGGAGGGGATGGAAATGGGGTCAGAGTTCCGGGATAGCCACATGGGGCCTGAGAGCTCAGGTGGGGTCAACATATATCCTCTCCCAGTTTCCAGCGTGTTTCCAGTGCCAGCGTTCCCACAGCCATGTCCATGCTAGAAACGGCCAGCAGAAGTCTGTTCTCAAAAGTATTGCAGCTGCCTCGGGGGCAAGGGGAAGGTCACTGTATTCAAGTTGCATGACCAGAGGAAAACCCCTCACCCAGCCTGGTCACCCAGGCAGGTGGTAACTCCAGGGCAGGTGGTCACCCCGGGCAGGCAGTCACCCCTGATGGGTGGTCACCTAGTGCAGCCTGTCACCCCTGATGGGTGGTCACCCCTGGCAGGCGGTCACCCCCGGCAGGCGGTCACCCCCGATGGGTGGTCACCCAGAGCAAGCGGTCATCCCCGATGGGTGGTCACCCAGAGCAGGCGGTCACCCCCGATAGGTGGTCACCCAGGGCAGGCAGTCACCCCTGATGGGTGGTCACCTAGGGCAGCCTGTCACCCCCGATTGGTGGTCACCCAGAGCAGGCGGTCACCCCCGATAGGCGGTCACCCAGGGCAGGCAGTCACCCCGATAGGTGGTCACCCAGGGCAGGCAGTCACCCCAGTAGGTGGTCACCCAGGGCAGCCTGTCACCCCCGATGGGTGGTCACCCAGGGCAGGCAGTCACCCCGATAGGTGGTCACCCAGGGCAGGCAGTCACCCCAGTAGGTGGTCACCCCCGGCAGCCTGTCACCCCGATAGGTGGTCACCCAGGGCAGGCAGTCACCCCAGTAGGTGGTCACCCCCGGCAGCCTGTCACCCCGATAGGTGGTCACCCAGGGCAGGCAGTCACCCCAGTAGGTGGTCACCCCCGGCAGCCTGTCACCCCAGTAGGTGGTCACCCCCGGCAGCCTGTCACCCCGATAGGTGGTCACCCAGGGCAGGCAGTCACCCCAGTAGGTGGTCACCCCCGGCAGCCTGTCACCCCCGATAGGTGGTCACCCAGGGCAGGCAGTCACCCCAGTAGGTGGTCACCCCCGGCAGCCTGTCACCCCGATAGGTGGTCACCCAGGGCAGGCAGTCACCCCAGTAGGTGGTCACCCCCGGCAGCTTGTCACCCCCGATAGGTGGTCACCCAGGGCAGGCAGTCACCCCAGTAGGTGGTCACCCCCGGCAGCTTGTCACCCCCGATGGGTGGTCACCCAGGGCAGCCTGTCACCCCCGATGGGTGGTCACCCAGGGCAGGCAGTCACCCCGATAGGTGGTCACCCTGGGTAAGCAGTTACCCAGGACACGTGTAGGGAGGCAGCTGCTGTTAGAGACGCCCGGCTTCGCTCTGCTGGCTGGGCTGCCCACGATGGGCGGTTCGGGGCCGGGAAGCTCGTGCCTCCCCATGGAAGATTCCTCCCGGGGCTGAGCACAGGCCATCTGGGCCTTGGAGAGTTTGGAACAAAAGGCTCCTGTGAGGCTTTGAGTGGGAGGGAGAAGATGGACTCTTCAGTTTAGCCCTCAGCCGAGAGCTGCTGCCTTGTGTGCAGAAGTCTTGCTCAACCAGTTTTCCATCTTCCGCTGTGGCCTTTCACTGGGGATGCATGTAGAATCTGAAAATGGTCTGGATGGCGTCTTTCATCCTGCATGCAATTCGAGGGGTAGGGAGAGGAGGGTTCTAGAAGCGCCTGAGATCACAGGGCGGGAGCTCCCAGGAGTGGAGGAATCGGCAGGGGGACAGAGGCATGACCAGGAGCCTCTCGAGCTGCCTCGGGAAGGGGCCTTGCCTTCTACCCGGATATCTTTCCAGAAGGCACCTCTAGGGCCTCCGTGGACTCCCCACTCCCCACACCCCACTGTGGCCCTTTGGTGAGACCGGAGCCTTTGCCTGTGAGATCATCACGGCCCCAGAACCCCAGGTATCCTGGGGTCGTGAGTGACAGACGCAACCAGTGGCTCCGTTCTCATCCCCAGGGCTTCAGGGCCGCTTAGGGCCTTCCCTGCGCTCAGCTGGCGGGACTGTTGGGTTTGGGTTTTTAGAGGAGTCTTGGCCTAAGGGCTTCCTGAGTTCCCCGTGGGAGTCCTGGGTCTCCACCTCAGGGAGCCTGCCCTGCCCTCCTCTAGGTGAACC
Organism: Rhinopithecus roxellana; assembly: GCF_007565055.1. Classification (NCBI taxonomy): domain Eukaryota; kingdom Metazoa; phylum Chordata; class Mammalia; order Primates; family Cercopithecidae; genus Rhinopithecus; species Rhinopithecus roxellana. The sequence continues at coordinate 14,804,851 of NC_044556.1, forward strand.
AGGGGCAATGCCACAGCTGGACTGATCCCAGGACCCCAGGATCCCCTTTAGGTTGGGCTGAGGGTTGGGCCACAGGAATGGGCACCCCACTTCCTGGCGACAGCACCCCTGTGTCCACAGGAGATGCAGGGAGGGGAGGTGGGGAGATTGAGGTGTGACAGCTGGCAATGGAACCTATTAGAGTCCAATGGGAACAGGCGACAGGCGGGAGAGCGACAACTGTGGCTTCTCACCAGCAGACCTCAGCAGAGTTTCCCTGTCACGCACCTCTTCCCAGCACAGGCTGCCTTGGCCTCCCAGCCCTGGGCACAGCCCCTCCTGCCTCCCTGCCACACTCCTCCGGCACCTCCCTGGAGTTCAGGGAGTCTGTGCCTGCCCAAGACAGGAAGGACAGTCTCTCTGGTCACTGCCGACGCCCCCACACATACTCAGACCCCAGGACGGGTGTAGGGCAGCCGAGGCAGGGCTGGACACTGAGTTTGGCCAGTCCTTGCCCCGGAAGGCACCGGGCGAGTGGACGGCTCCAGATGTCCAGGGAGAACCAGGTGTTGGGGGAGGGGCTCAGAGGAACCACGTTTGGGGCTCCGTCCGGCCTTGGGTGGCAGTCGGCCGAGACAGACGTGTCCCCTCCTGTTGATGGGATGGGACGCTGCAGTGCCAGCTTGATGGGCATCGTGGAGAATGGGTCAGCCAGGAAGCAGGTGGAGGGGGAGCTATGGGCCAGGGACCCTGTGGGCAGCCAGGGCTGTAGACCCAGGGCCATCTCCTGGGCAGTTGGGGTGATTCCTTGGATGAGTTTTCAGGGGACTCAAGTGTCTCTCCCTCTTCCCCGTTCTTCTAGAGGCGTCCCCTTTCTCCGGGGAGGAAGACGTGAGTGACCCCGAGGCCTTGAGGCCGCTGCTGTCCCTGCAGTGGAAGAACAGGGCGGCCAGCTTCCAGGCTGAGAGGAAGTTCAATGCAGCAGCCGCGCGCACGGAGCCCTACTGCGCCATCTGCATGCTCTTCTACCCCTACTGCCAGGTGGGCAGGCGGGCCTTGCGGGTCCCAGGGAACCCCAGAGGCAGGGGCAGCGGCAGAGGGCGAAGGACCGGGCACCCCACATGCCTCCCTCTCTCACGCGGGGCGGGGTGTTGGCCAGCACCCTGGGTTGTGAGGGCTTGTTCCTGATAGCTGTAGGCGGAGCCTGGTCTCGGTTTTGTGGGAGTGAAGCTTACCAACGTGCACATCCGCAGCATGAGCCATGGTGGACGGGGCAGAGGGAGGGTGTGGAGGCTCGGGGTCACTGGCCTCAGGGAGCGCCCAGCCTGAGGGGTGCTGAGAGGGGCCGGGTGGTGTGGGGGTGGGGTGAAGGCCCGGGTACACCACCTGGGTGGCCGGGCGGGGCTCCTGCAAGCCCTGGCCTGTCTAGCTGAGCTGGGCACCTGGCTGAGGTCCCGTTTCTGGTACTCTTTCCACGCTGGCCTCGCCTGTCCTCTGCACCCAGATGGGGAGCTGGCCTCTGCCCACGGCCATCCCAGGCATCAGCACCCAGCCCAGCCATTTTCCTCAGAATCTCCTGGATCCCCCCTCTTCTCCTTCCCTGGGTGTGCAGCCTCCCCAGGACAGGACCTGACCCTCGTGTTTTGCACTCCCAGCTCCTAGCCCATGCCCAGCATGTCCAGGCATTGGCAGAGCTGCCCTGGGTCAGGGACCTCACCCCCCAGGCCTGTGCACCGGCCAGGTCTGGGTGGACAGAGCCAGCGAGGGTGCTGTGCCAAGGGTGGCAAGCCTGTCTCAGGGCCCTGCTACTGGGAGCTGCCCGCACCTGCATCTGTGAGCTGGATTTAGTGCTTTGGTTCCTGAGATAGACAAGACCTGACAGCCGACACCGTCTCCAGGCACTTGCTGTCCTTTGTGAGGCCAGAGAGGCTGCAGGGAGCCACAGGGCCGGGAACGCCACTTCAGACATGCGTCTTCCTAACTCCCCTTGCCAGGCAGAGTGTGGAGACTCATTCTCACACACACCCCTCAGCATACCCAGCACCAGGGGCCACCCATCACCAGGGGTCACGCAGGCCGGCCTGAGTTCTACGTCTGGATGCGACCCTCATGGGAAGGTCTTCAGCAGGTTGGGGATAGGGTCAGACGGTGTTTGGGGATCCTGGCTTTCTGAGGGGTGAGAAGAGGGGCCGAGGTGGCCCTGGGCATCTCCCCGACCTCCCCTGCCAGAGCCAGGGGGCATCGAAGCCCGGGGCAGGTGCCCTGACAGAGGTCTGTGCCGCCCACTTGCCTACCCTGCACATGGCTCTGTCCCCTGAAGGCCCCTCTCCCCTCCAGGCCCTACAGACCGAGAAGGAGGCACCCACGGCCTCCCTCGGAGAGGGCTCCCCGGCCACACTGCCCTCCAGAAGCGGCCAGAAGACCCGACCGCTGATCCCCGAGATGTGCTTCACCTCTGGCGGCGAGAACACGGAGCCGCTGCCTGCCAACTCCTACATCGGCGACGATGGGACCAGCCCCCTGATCGCCTGCGGCAAGTGCTGCCTGCAGGTCCACGCCAGTGAGTGCCACGGTGGGGCCCAGAGGAGCCGCACCCTCCCTCAGGGTGCTGGTGGGGGCGCCGGTGGGGGCTCCATCCTCCCGTGCGGAGGGCCACGCCGGCTCCTCTCCCCATGCTGTACTTTCAGGGCCGGGGCAGGGGCCTCTTCGGGTGACTTCCTGCAATTTCTGACTTTCTCGTCCTTCCCGTTGTGGTCCCACCATCTAGGGCAGGGGGAAAGGCTGTGGCCATGGAAGGACTGGGTGACCCCATGCCACCCCGGGGCAGGACAGGGCCTCCACCTATCCCAGCGTCCAGAAGACGCCACTGCAGGCCCAGGTGCCAGCCTCTGGTGCCAGCCTCCGCGGAGGAAGCCTCTGCTCCGGGGGCACTGGGCTCATCCCGCCCTGTCCCTGACACCAGAAGCTCACCCTAGGGCCAGAGCAAGAAATGGGCCAGATACCCCCTCTCTCCACAGGCTGTGTTCCCTGAGAATGACTCTCTCTGCCAAGTAGCCTTTGAGGGCAGACATCCCTGCCCTTGACCTTGGCCCAGGCAGGATTCCTCCTCACTGGGCCTCTGGACAGTTCTGCCAAGTCTTCCCCAAGGCTTAGGAGGCAGCAGGAGGAACTCAGGCACCCGCTACGCCTGTGATTTGGGGCCATAGTTGAAACTGATGGTCACAGTGAGATTGCAGCATGGTCAGGACATCTGATTTCTCTCTGCTCTCGGGGACCCCTCCCCAATCCTGAGGCTCGACCGTGGTCACAGACAAGAAAATGGATGTCTGTCTCTTTCTCAGGCGTGAGGGGGCGGTGGCAGGAATTGGACTTCCAGGGCAGGAGGAGGGCTTTCTGGAGACGTTTAATTTTCTGTGCCCCTGGCCACGGCAGGTAGCCATAGATCTCTGTCAGTTTCCTCCTGGCAGTGGCCTGCCTGGGGCTCGCATTGTCTCCTGGCTGGGAGGCTGTTCACTCTGCTTTGCTGGGCCTGGGTTTGAGACGTGGGGGAAGGGTTGCTGAGGGTCCCAGGCCTGCCACAGCCAGGCCACCCCAGCCAGGGCTACGCCAGCAGATGCCCCAACCCCCAGCCCGTGCCCACCACCCTGCTGCTCTGGAGGCAGTGAGGTCCCCCCACCCAGCCTCTTCAGTGGCCACCAGCACTGGCAGAGAGCCCCTTCCACACTGCAGGGCAGCGACCCCAGCGGAGGCAGAGCCCTGGGGGCAGGCGGCACCCCGCCCTCACTTTGGGGCATGACTTGGCCTTTCATGCCCTTTCCCCATTTCCAGACCCAGGGCCACGTCCAGAAATGAGTTGCCTTTGTGACTTTGTTCTTTCTGGACACAGCAGGAGGAGCCGCTTTTGGGGGTGCAGACCCCCAACAAGGAGGGGCCCTCAAGATACCACTAGACTGAGTGCAGCAGACCCAACTGGAGCTCAGGGGACCCTGCTCCTCTTCCTGCATCCTCCTTCCACACACGCAGCTCCCAGATCTTTCTCTTGCTCCACGTGCAGTGGCCTGCATTGAAGCTCAGAGGGTGGGAACAGCACGCACCCTGAATGCTGCAGCTGTGTGTGGAGGTCCCGTCCCTCCACGTGCGGATGCTGGCCCCCGAGTTACCTGGCCCCTCCCGCTGAGTCTCACTCGGCGCCCCCCAGTCTCACCTGCCCTCTAGATCTCAGCCAGCCCCCGCTGTCTTCCAGGTTGCTATGGCATCCGTCCCGAGCTGGTCAATGAAGGCTGGACGTGTTCCCGGTGTGCGGCCCACGCCTGGACTGCGGTAACTCGCTCCCTGCAGCGGCGGTGGTACTCTGAGAGGCCCGGGCCCCGGCCCCACTCCAGCAGGCTGACTTTGGGGCACAGTCTCCCCTCCATGGGCCTGGGTTCCTTCACCTCCGCCCTGAGGGGGTGGAACCCAAGGGATTCCCGCCCGTCACTTTGGTGGCTGCTAGGTTGAAATGTAAGGGCCGAGGGCTGCAGTTGGCAGATCAGGCCCCAAGCAGCGTGTGGGGAGCCTGCTCCGAGCCCTGCTCACCCGGGGCCGTCTGGTTTCCGCAGGAGTGCTGCCTGTGCAACCTGCGAGGAGGCGCGCTGCAGATGACCACCGATAGGAGGTGGGTGGCACCGCGCGTGGGGGCTGGGGGGCCGGAGGGGAGCCTGCCCTGGGCTGAGGCTCTGCAGGGTGTGACCCTAGTGCCCAGGGGTCAGCCATCACCTCCGCGTAACAGCCCCATGTCACGGCATGTCACAGATGGGGTGGCCAGGGCTGAGGAGGAGCACACTCCTGCCCCGACCTCCCTGAAGTTCCCCAGGCCCTGACCCAACTGACAGCAGCATCACGCCCGGCCCCTCTGTGGCCAGCCCAGGTCCTCGAAGGCACACCTGACCCCACCCCACCTGCCCTCCCAGGTGGATCCATGTGATCTGCGCCATCGCGGTCCCCGAGGCGCGCTTCCTGAACGTGATTGAGCGCCACCCTGTGGACATCAGTGCCATCCCCGAGCAGCGGTGGAAGCTGGTAGGTCCTTGCGGTCGAGGCCCACCCTGCCCATGTCTCTAGAGCCGCTGGCCAGGCTTGGCTCCCCACCTGCGCCATCCGAAGCGGTCTTTCCTCCAAGCTCTGCGTCTCCACGGGCGTGGTGGGCAGCTTTCAGGAAGCCAGTGACCCCGACTTCAGCAGGCGTGTTATTTTTTGAATCGTTCCCTGAGGTGCAAGGTACAAAAGTCAAAAGGCATCAAGGGTGCCAGAGATAAGCAGGCCCCGTCAGGTGCAGCCTCGGGGGCGTCCTCTGCAGGACCGAGCAGCCCATGCGGTTTCCACCTTTCCACAACAGCGGAGGCGCCACACATGCCCCGACACAACCGGGCCTTCCAATTTTTGTTGTTTTTC